>NW_026067947.1:11035572-11053194 GCF_014885135.2 Alexandromys fortis
CAGGTTAAGATCCTCCCTGGTAAGCCAGCTCGTGGGCTACACAGAATATTAGAAATGGGTTAGAACAATATGTAAGAGCTAACCAATAAGAAACTGGAACTAGCCGGGCCAGGCAGTGTTTGAAAGAATACAGTTTCCGTGTAATTATTTCTGGGCATAAGCTAGCCATGCGGGTGGCCGGGTGCCGGGGACGCAGCCCTGCCGCTCCTAATTCAACAGATGACCATTATAAAACTCAAGGATTTCAGCGTGATTCGCCGTTTAGAGACTTTTTCTGCCACTGAGTTATTATTCCATCTGAACATTTTCAGTGTCTTAATGCACTGTTTGTATTCAAATAACTAATAATATTGAGCCTAAAATTTATTACCTGCATATTTGATCTCAGATCTAAGATTTTAAGAGAAAGATTGCACTGTGGTTTGAAAAGCTTTCCCCAATCATTTCTGCAATCTATACGGAATAAAATCTTACAGAAGGAAAAAAAAATGTCAGAGTGAAGTCAAATAGGACCGTGGGCTCAGTAGTCTTCAGGATTGTTGGAGGAACAAACAGAAGATGGACTTTTTGTTTTACTAGAGTGGGCTAATACTGTTTTCCTAGGAGATGTAAAATGGACTTAACTACCAACTAGAGTGACAGCCTCAGATCCCAGTGCTCTTCCAGGATTCTTGCAATTTTTTGATGGTGCTGTTTTCTGTTTGGCTAGGAGTAACCATCTTGGTCCCAGAACTGAGTACTGGGCAGGGCCGGGCCATGGGCAACCTGACAAGAGTGACTGTAACAGGATTTGGACAGTGGTGAAGGTCTTCTCTGTCCCCAATTAGTATTCCCACAACTCAAGGGACTCACATGCCAAGTTCATTTTGCATATTTGAACAGAGGTATTTAAAGGTGTTATTGTAAATAATGGGATTTTTGAGGTCATAGTCAGTGGGAACAATGGCAAAACTGACAAACATTTCCCAACCAAGACTGAATTAATAACATATACACAGCAGGGAGGGAGAAGGAACAGAAGGTTGATAGAGAAACTGGTACATGACCAGCAACATGCCAAGTATGTTGCACAAATTACCTCTTTTTATCTTCACTATTACACCTTGTTTTACAGGTAAACTAAATCTAGACAAGCCAAGTTGTCTATCTAGAAAAGAGTCCTATAAAGTAACATGGACCAGAATAAGAAGTATCAGGTAGCTAGTGTCTGTTTAATAAATCACTCTACAACACTAATTTTACCTTATTTACTTATTTATTAATTTATGCATATAAGCATTTTACTTGCATGTCTGTCCATGTACAATGTGACTACAGAGGTCAAAAGAAGGGGTCAGATTCCCCTGGAACTGGAGTATTTGATGCTTCTGGACCATCATGTGTGTGTTGTGAACCAAATCCTGGTCCTGTACATAAACAGCAAGGGTTCTTAACTGCTAAGTCATCTCTCCAGCCCCTATAACACTGGTTTTAATTAATGACTTTTGATAATTAAGCCTCATAGATGGAAAATGTATCAACATATTTTGTCTGTGTCCAATCAGTGATTTTGAATCCAGTTGGAACCTCTGCTGTTAGTTGGCCTGACTGGACGCACCTTGGTTGAATAGTTTTGTTCTATATGTGTCTTCTTCCTTTGGGACCAGTGGAATAGGCTAACAATGAAGGATCTCATTTCATTCATGTAAGTACTTTCCCAAGTCTCCACTTATATCCTCTCTGTTGAACTGCATTGGCCAAAGCAAACCATATGACCAAGCTTAGATTCAAAGACCTGGGAAATATCTTTTTTCTTGTTGAATGGACAAGTTGCAAGGTTCCTGTCAAAGCACATGGATAAAGAAGGGATCTGTAATACTATAAGGCACAGTAAAGATCCCTTTACTTCTTTTTTTTTTTTTTTTTTTTTTTTTTTTTTTTTTTTTTTTTTTTTTTTTTTTTNAGACAGGGTTTCTCTGTGGCTTTGGAGCCTGTCCTGGAACTAGCTCTGTAGACCAGGCTGGTCTCGAACTCACAGAGATCCGCCTGCCTCTGCCTCCCGAGTGCTGGGATTAAAGGCGTGCGCCACCACCGCCCGGCGATCCCTTTACTTCTAAATATGAGAAGAACAGCTTAGTTTTCTATAGTGAATTCCTCCTACCTGACTTTTGGTCATGGTTGATTCTAATTTCTGGATTCTAAATGTATATTGGTTTGGATGCTTACCAGCACTTTGATGATGCCCACTGGTTCAGAGGTAGACATAACCCATAAGAGCCAAGATGATTAAATTGAGGGATTTTGTTGGAGTCACTGGGAAAACAGTTTCTAATGAAAGTATGTTTACCACTAGGCTAAAACATAAGCTTAGACATTTTGGGAGCTCTTCCTACAGAAAAGAGTAGTCTTGAGAATAGTGTCAAGTAAAAACTGGTGAAAGACAGAACATATGGAAGAGAGTAGTAATACATAGCTAATAATCTTTAATCCTCTTTGTTCCAGTTTTGCCTAAAACATTACTCTTGAGATGTTTCAGAGGTACATGTCAATATTTCTCTTTTCTTTCTCCCTAAGTCAGTTAGAATTAGGTTGGATAACACAAAATCTATTTTTTTAGGGAAAGCAAATATTGAAAAATTCTTTTAGACAGGGGAATTTGGATAGCTATTACTTTCACTAAAAACTATCTTGTAATGTTTCTTTTGCTTTCTTTTAATGACTAAGGAACACTTCCAATTCTTTTTCTTTCTCTGGAAGAGAAAATAAACCTTAAAAGGCCCAGAAATGAACAGCATACTTAGAAAAATGGTTTCTTGGACATCTTTTTCATTTCTACTTGGTGACTTTTGCATGAAAATGAGCTCCTCCTCTCAACACCCTAGTTCATTTTCCAGTTGGTTTAATACTGTGTTTAAGAAATGTGTCTCCTAGATGATGAGTTGGGACTCACTGCATTAGGGAAGCAATGTAACCCCACTTCCCAGGTGTTAGTCTATTCATTATGAGTATTTTAATTCTTAATTTTTCCCCTGAGAACTAACTGAAGCATGAGGAATAACAGAGCATTCTCAAAAAATTGCTTGCAAGCTCCAATGATGAGAGCTCCAGGTGTGGGTTTGTACAGTCCTACCAAAGTTGTCAAAATGAAAGTTGTCTTAAAGCTTACACCTAGAGCAGCCTTTAAACATTATATTTTAAATAATTAATCAATTAATGGTGTGTATTATATTTATGTATTTATGTCTGAGTGTTCATGAATGTGAACATTTGTGTATGGAAACCAGAAAATAACATTAGGTGTCTTCCACAATTGCTCTCCACATTATTTTTTGAGACAGGATCTCTCTGAACTTAAAGCTCACTGCTTCAGCTCGACTTGTTGGCTGGAAGTCTCCAGGGATCTATTGATCTCCATCTTAATTAACCCCAGAGATGGGGTTACACGAGAATACTGCTGTACCTGATATTTTGTTTGGGTTCTCTGGCTCCCTAAGAACTGAGACAAGTCTTCAAGCTCTAGAGTTAACTTTTCAAAATGAAACCTGAAAGCAGAACTCTCCTTGAAGTCAAGGAGACTCACACAGCCTTTAGGCACCATTTCATGTACTCTATGACTTTCTAAAAGTTCCTCTATGATCAAAACTTTAATATATTAAAAAAAAAGATCTCCACAGATTTTTCACACATCATTCCCAAGTGTTCCATTCAAATGGGTAATGCTGACTGCTCCAACTGTCTGTGCTGATGCTAATCTTAGAAAGAAATATTGGGGAAGAATATCTAGACATGTTTGCAAAGGCTGTAAAAACAACCATGGCAACAGTCCCCACAGCAACATTAATATCCCGTGCTACAAGGCTGAAAAAGAAATAACCACAAATACATTTCCCTAGTGTATCCTTGCTCAATCTTAAACACAAAAATATAAAACTCTGCTTGAATGTGTGTTTTCTCCAGTCTCAAGTATGCAAATAAATAATTAATTCTTTGGTATAGAAAGCCAGAGTGTTAGTCATCGGTCACAAACTGCACTTCCTCAACCAAATTAACCTGATAATGACCTTCAATTCCCTCCCTACTGCTGTGGGATAATGTTCTTGTGCACTGTAAAGATTTGTCACTCATATTGGCTTAATAAAACACTGATTGGCCAGTAGTCAGGAAACACCTATAGGTGGGGCAATCATACTAGGTGAATTCTGGAAAGAGGAAAGGCAGGGATGTAGTCATAAGTAAGATACAGAGAGAGCAAGATGAGAGAATGCCTTACTGAGAAAAAGTACCAAGCCACATGGGTAAACATAGATAAGGACTATGGGTTAATTTAAGTTGTAAGAGCTAGGTAGTAATAAGCCTGAGCAAAAGGACAAACAGTTTAAAATTAATATAAACTTCTTTGTGTTTATTTGGGACTGAATGGCCATAGGACTTGACAGAAGAGAAACTTCCATTAATACTTACCATGCCAATATTATTGCTTCAGCTGTTTCTACATTCTTTGAAGCATAGGTCTTTGGTTAACAACAGGCCCTTTCCATGTTTGCAAGAATGTCTACAACTATAAGCATCAGTTGTAATTTTGTTAGAGAAACAGCTAAAGTCAGATTCACTGTTTTGGAAAATTTAGGCTCAGAAGGATAATAACAATACAAAAAGGCCACTGCCTAAGGAATCCTTAAATAATAAAGTTCCCATTCAGATCTACTCATTTTTTGTTTATTTCTAAGAACTAGATGGTGCTTCTAAGGGTGAAGGTGCTGTAGGACATGGTGTTGAATGAGGCAAATACTGGTCTTTTAATCAATTACCATATCAAATCATGAAAGCAAAACTGAGAGTATAGACAGGTGCCTGAAGGTTTAGACCTGAAGAAGTCACCTAAGGGCATATAATATAATAGGGACACAAGGTCCTTATGTCATGGAGATAGAAGGAAAGTGAAAAGTTTAAGATGGGTTTAAAGAGCAAGTAGGTGGAAAATAGAGAAAAAATGAGTATAGAGTTCATGTTGACTTCAGCAGCGCTCTGGAAAGAGACACTAAGTCGAGGGCTGCATTGACAGGAAGAGAGCAAGATTATTTAATGGAGTTCCTATTACTGCAAACTACCCAGAAATGTCGCCTGAAAGAGGCACATTGAATGATACAATATTGAGGTTTGTTTTGTTTCATTTTGCTTTGTTTCATTTTCTGCCCAACCTTTCCCTGGAATCTTCCACTTAACTCTGCAACTTAGCAGCCATTGGAAGTAATTTCTAGCTGAGCTCTTAGACCAGTGCTGTCATTCATCCTGCGATGTGTTAGGATCCAGGTCTAACCTCTTGTTTACTATCAGAAATAGAGCACATGATGGTGTCAACCACAATATCTCTAAACATCAGGCTTTTTAACACACATTTGTTGATGAGAATTCATTCTCATTAGTGTAACATCCCAAAGAAAATAATCATCGCACAACTTGAACAACATCAGGAGACTGAAGTCCAAAGATAGATTACATGGGTTTAGAGAGTTATGTAGTATAGTAAATGAATGATTAGGAAAGTAGGGATAGCTAGGCCAAGCCTAGGTTTCTGGAGAACTGTGTTGCATTGCTTCTGGGTTCCTATCTTCTTCCCAATAAGAGTACTCAGAAATCTCTGTTCTGTTTGAAGGGGTCTTATTTTCAGAGGAACCAACCATGGGTACTACTGTCCCAAGGTGTTACTACAAGCACAGAGTTCGCTCTGAGCTTCACATTCCCAAGCTAAATTTAAATGAGTGATTACTAATTTTACATGAATACACCAATCTTATAAACATGGCAAATTAAGTGTAACATATTTAAGAACTGAAGTTGGGAGGTGGATGAAGGAAAACTGAGGAGTATTAGAAGGCAGTAGCCATGGTGGAGGCAATGGATATGATCTAAATACATTGTGTTAATATATGCAATTCCAAAGATTAAATAAAAAATTTTTCAAATGACTTTCAGCTTTAAGAAACAAAAAAGGGAGGGCTGAGAATGTAGCTCAGTGGGAAAGCACTTAGCTGGCATGTGGTAGATCCTGCTTTAAACTTCAGCACCACCAAGAAATAGAAGGGACCAATGCAAAAACAGAATCTTAATATTATTTTATTTAGCATTAATAACATTTATGGGGTTCCAATTATAAAAATCCATATTTTTGCATCTTTTAAATTAGAGAAGAAGAAGACAGATCATGTCTTAGTTACTGTTCTACTGCTAGAAAGAGACATCATGACCACGGCAACTCTTATCAAAGAAATCATTTAATTGGGACTTTGCTTACAGTTTTATGGGGTTAGTCCATGATCAATGAGAGAAAAAGATAAGCATGGCACTGGAGCAGCAGCTGAGAGTTAGAGTTATATCCTGATCTTTTGGTAGTAGGAGAAAGAGAAAGATACACTGTTCTTGGCTTAGGCTTTTGAAACCTCAAATCCCTCCCTCAGTGATAAACTTTTTCCAACAAGCCACACCTACTTTAACAAAGTAACTACCTAATCCTTCCCAAATAATTTACCAACTGGAAATTAAGCATATAAATATATGAATCTATTAACACCATTCTCATCGAGACCACTACAAGCAATATATATATTGTCATTACCCAGCAACAGACACTAATATTGATGGACTGTAATAGTCTCTTTGTTTGCTTATTTTGTTTTCTCTTGTTTTTTTTTAATATAAATGCCTCAATTTGATTGTACTTGGTGTTTTGTTTATATTTATTTCTGTACTTGAATTTTAGTTTTTTCACTCAGGACTTTAAAAGGTATTGCTGGCATCTGAGACTATTTTGTTCTGTTTTGTTTTAACTTTAAAAGAAATGCATTTGCTGTGTTTGATTATATCAAGTGTTTGTCCTAATGAGCACAGCAAGTTAAAAGGGGTTATAATTTGCTATTTTTCCCTTGTGTTCTCTTTAACAGAAACTCTCAACATTTATGTTCACAGGAGGAATTACTCTGCCGTCTCATGGCTTCTGAGATTTTTGTGTTTCTTTGTTGGGTTGGTTGGTTGGTTGGTGTTTTTTTTTTGTCTTAATATCAAAAGACTGAGTAAATATGACCATTTTAAGCAATACTATAAATCAACATGATAAATTAATCTATAAAGTGGTCATTTGTTCAGTTTTGTTAATTCAGAACTTTATGAAATAATTTCAAATCCAATGGTCTTCTTTGCCTTGAAATTAAAAAAAAAACACCTGGTGTTGTGGTACATGCCTTTAATCCCAAGCTAAGGATATAGATGTGGGTGGTTCTCCCTGGGTTCAAGATCAGCCTTGTCTCACAGAGAATTAGTAGTCAGCCAGGGCTATAAATGAGACCCTGTCTCAAAAAAATGAAGGAAAAAAACAATTTTTTTTCATTAAGGATGCATTACTTTCCAATGTTAGCCCATGTTGTCCTCAGATCAAGGAAGCCAAATCTCAACAGTTTGCTGACCCAGTTTACGAACTTCAATTTCATTTATCTTCTTTGGTAGGAAGTTGTTCAAAAGTTGACATGAACCACCACCACAGGAAGTCTGGTTTATTCAAAATACAATGATGGATATGCATACTTCATTAAAGCTAAAGAAAGGCATAAATAATGTAAAATGGTCCAGTTGCCATAATAAATAATTTAGTATATGCTCAACATTCTAAACATAGAATTACTGTAAGACTCGCTAACCTCATTATGTAGATATCAAGAGTTGGAAACACTATCTGACAACAACTTAAACCCAAATGTTTATTGCAGTACTATTTACAATAGGTACTAGGTAAGAGAAGCTCAAATGTCTACCAGCTAAATGAATAAACAAAACATGGTATACCTATACATTTTAATATTGTTTGCTCATAAAAAGTGATGTTGAAGTCTAGTTAATTACTGCAATATGGATAACTTTGAAGCCATTGTTAAATAAAAGAAGTCAGCCATGATAGGTTATATGCTATGTAATTCCAAGTTATGAAATACTAGGAATAGATAAATCCATGGAAACAGAAAACAATTTGATGGTTGTCAGGGGGTGTGGGGAGGAGGAGTGGGAAGAGAGTGATTCACATATATGAGCTTATACTTTGAGGGAGTTGAAAACATTCTCCTATTAGATAATAGGAATGATCATGACCACACAGCCTTGTGAATACTTTAGATCTTATTCTACTTAGTCATGTATTGCATGATAGGTAAAATGGTTAATTTTATATTATATGCATTTTTAATAATAAAATAAAGTGAAAAATAGTGTAGGCATGTTAGAACATAAGACAACAGAAATGACCTCATCACTTGGATTCAACTCCCAAAACATCTTTTTCTAAGTATTGGCTTTCTAATCCTCTAGTAACTAAAGTAGGTTTCTATGTTCCATCCATCTCCAAAGAGATGACTTCCTAAGGTTCAGTCTTCTGTACAACTGACATTAATTATTACTGCCAGCTAAAACTTCAGAAGCAACTTTACATATCAAGGGTCTCCCTAGCACAGGAGATTGTCCCTCATCTGTGAATGGAGTGTATTGATTCACAGACCTAGACATCAGTCAATTCGCATCTCTCAGCCCTCTCTACTGGAATCAGGCTCTTCCTCAGGTCATTTGTCAGCCTCCTGTTTACAGCCTGGTGTCTGAGACCTTTAGCCCTGTCTATTAATGAGAGCATTTGATGCTTAGGACTCTGTACTGAAGTCAAACAGCCCCAACTATGACATTAAAGTTTATATGATTCTAATTTACTCCAGATCATAAGATGGAGGAAATGCTGGGATTTGCACCCTCAAAGTTTGACCCTTGCCTATATTTGTATCCTCTACTCTTATCTCTTAGTCATTTCCAAATGAACCCTCTGTTCAAGTTTCACACAAGCTTACAACATCATGAGAGAATAATGCCAACCCCAATGTTCTTTTCTTGGAATAGTTTCTACCCCTCTTTTCCATGGAAAATTCCAAGAGTAGATTTTTCCTAGACTCTCCTTCATCTCCAATTCTAATAGGCCCATTGATCATAATCCTTTGATATTTTTGTTTCCTTCATTTCCTGTCATTTCTGACTCAGATACCCTTACCAACTCTCTTATGTCTTATATGTGTTATTCACTGTCACTCAACGAGTCCCCTTGCCTCTAGGAAATGCCCTGAAACATGTCTTTCCTAAGCCAACATCAAACACATAATTTAGTCTCTACTGTTTAACACTGAATGTATTAAATGAATGGTATCAAAGAACTGTATCTTGTATCATACTAGATTTTAACTTTCCAATGGCAAAAATGGTGATTTCCTCATCATTGCATAAGTGTATCAACAGAAGGTTTAACATATTGTAAGTCTCGGCAGAAGCTGACTGAAAGAAAAATCATGTAATATCATGGACAATTAAACAATAATAGTTATCAACCCAGAATATCTTGTCATGATGTATTTGCACCCTTCCTCAGGTAGACCATTAGTCCCTATATATTAGGGATTTTTTTTCTAACTTGGAATCCTTTAACAAGTATCCAAACACTTCTGAATAAAAATGTTAAATTCTAGGAGCCAGTGATGTGGTTAGGTGGGTAAAGGTGCCTGCTGGGCAAAACTGAATACCTAAATGTAATCTCTGGTACTCACATAGAGATAGAAATAGAAAACTGACTCCACAAAGTTATCCTCCGACCTCTACCCATGTACTACAGCAAGGATTCAAACATGTACACATCATGCATGCAGAGACATGCATCAGAATGAGAGGAGAGAAGAGGAAGTAATTTCTAGTGCTCCTCAGAATGTGGAATGAGCCATAATACACAATAACCTATGTAATATTTTTTAAATAATGTGAAGACAGGAATTCAAGGTCTCTAAACACAAAGTAATGATGATGATGAAAGCATAAATAACAGCAATTGGATTGGGGCAGACCATATTCCAGAACCGAAATGCCATACTTCAGCTTATTAATATATACAATGATTGTAAACTAATCCCCAAAATATTTTTATTTGATCATTACACACTGAATATCACATTGAATTATTATACAATACTCCATACATTTGCACAACTAAACCAATAAAAGAAAATACTGTCTTATAAAAAAAGACACTCGGCATCCCTAGCACTTAACACAGAAGATTCCTGATTTGTGATGGCATTTCCTCTGTTGGTTCATGGGTTAGGGTTAGCCCTGTTCCAGATTCTGTGCTCTGAGGAAAGCAGTCAGAAGAAGGGTTGATGGGGCCACGATCTCTGAGAATGGGTGGTGATCCAGAGAGGTGGGGTAGAGAAATACATTAAGTGGCCAAACAAGTTCAAAGGAACTCCAGACACAGACATGAAGGAAGTAAATCACAATTACACAAAGAGACAGAGGAGCAGAGGCCCAGAGAGAGAGAGAGAGAGAGAGAGAGAGAGAGAGAGAGAGAGAGAGAGAGAGAGAGAAGTCAGGAGCTCATCACTGAAGAGGTAAAATTGGAGCAGAGACCTGAATGATGAGTTTAACTTCAAACAGCAAAGTTGAGAAAGACATGTAAAGCAAAAACTCATTTTTTAAAAATTCAGAGGCATCTCAGGTGAATAGCATCCA
This sequence comes from Alexandromys fortis, assembly GCF_014885135.2. Classification (NCBI taxonomy): domain Eukaryota; kingdom Metazoa; phylum Chordata; class Mammalia; order Rodentia; family Cricetidae; genus Alexandromys; species Alexandromys fortis. Next base: position 11,046,124 of record NW_026067947.1, read on the forward strand.
AGTATAAAGGAACATTAAAGAAAATCACTGTTAGGCAGGAGTAAAATTGGTCTGTTGATGTAAAAAGTAAAGAATCCCAGTGGATGGCTGAAGTGCATTGAGAGAGGAAGCAGCCAGAAGGTGGGGGTCAGTCAGAGGGGTGCATGGGTGGCCATGCCAAGAGGATAGGACACAATTGCCAAGGAGAAAAGCTTGGATTGGGCCCAGAGCAAGGAAAAAGAAATCACAGGAGGATTTAATGCAGGGAGGTTCATTTTCTCATCTGTCTTACTACAGTTTATTCTAGCTGTTACTTGAAAAAGACAAGAAGTAATAAATGAAATCAGAAAATAACAAAGCAATGATAGCTGGCCAGGAGACATGGCAGTGATGATGATGCTAAAGACAGTGGGGTGCTCTTCAACTGTTGATTGGATATATTATGTGAGGAAAATGGAGAAATTCAGGATACCTTGGGGTTTGCTATCAGCAAATGATTCACCACCAATGACTAGCAGAAAAAGTAAAGTAAACAGGGATAAAATGAAATCAACAATGCATAGATTTAAAAGTCCCTTTCTCATCACTCTTCCCTGAGGCCATCTTCAGTGTAAAATCATTAAACAAGCAAGTGCAGGTGCTGGAGGATGTAGCAGGCAATGTGGTCAACTTAGACAGTTCTGTTAGTATGACTGAAAACAGCCATGTCGCTCTGGGCTGCTAAGATCTCTTCTTCATAAAGCGATTTTTGCTTTTGGTGGAGGACAGAGGACACTGCTGTCTTGGCAGATTGCCTGTCTGCAGCTGGAGAAGTATCTCTGACAGTTTCCTCCTTCAATCAGATTAAGTTGTCCTTTTCATCTATTGTTTTTTATGGTTTTCATCAATCTTAAATTCAAGACAATCTAGTTTAGTTCTTCTTAACACCCTGCCGCAGAAGTATTCGGTGATGCCATTCTCCTGTGCAGCTCTTGAATTGGAAGGGTCAAGGAAACAGATGCAACACAGCCATTGACGGGGTTCAATCCAAATTCCTAAGTCTGACAGTATGGACTTCTTTACAGCTTGAGACTGGGAGGTGTTCAAGAAGCTCAGCAGCTTACTGAAAATCAGTTGCCTCTCTCACATCCATATCGGAGTTAATTCATTTATTCTGAGATTTCTTTCAATAAAAACATTTCTGATTCTGAAGTTTTCTAATTACATTGCATCTCAAGATGAACCAACTTTGAACTGCATTTCCTCCTCCCAAGGCACGGGATTGGCTAAATTCATTAACTGCCTTTCGATTTCATGGACCATTGAAATGTCAGCACTTGTGGTTCCCTGCTGAATGGCTCAGGGTCACTGGTATCCACAGGGTCTATAATCTTCTTAATTTCAATTACTGTTTCCATTTCCATAAGTATCTTTGTGGCCTCCTCTTAGGCTTGTTCATTTTCTGCTGAGAGCTGGCTTTCCTTCCCTGCTATCTCTTTCCCCAACTGTCTCATCTCTCTGTGTCTTGTTCTCACCTTACCAAATTGATATTTGGATATAAACATGTTGTATATTACACGAAACATCTAATCAATGGCTATGCACTACATGAACAAGAGGCAGGTAACTCAGAAGATCTTACCCTTAATCTGGGGAATGAGCTTACCTGGAATTCCAATTCTCACAGCCTCACTTCCTGGTGGCATAAGCCCTGGATAATCTTTACCAAAGTTTTATTTATGTAGCATTGTATGTGTGTTTGTGTGTGCACATACAGATGATGGTGCACATATGGAAGACAGGACATTTGTAGAATGCAGATCTCTCCTTACACCATGTGGTTCCTGGGGATTGAACTCAGGTTGCCAGTCTTAGTAGCAAGTCCTCTCACCAGGCTACATGAACGATTTAACCCTCTCTGAGTTCTGATTCCTTTATCTATGAGATAAATGTGATAATAACATTCCCCCCAAAAATCATTTTAGTATCTAGACAATATATACAAAGAGCTCACCACAGTACCTGACACACAGAAATTGCCTAATAAATATCTATGATTATTGCCTCCATTGCTATCAATTGCTTAAAAAATCTGTATAATGTTTTATATCTCTTTTGCATGTAAGAAAAGTGTTGAGCCAAGTGTCTAGCATTCAGTAAGGACACAGGAAGTTTCAGAAATTATTGCTTATGAATTGAAGAGAATCTCAGTATGATAGCCTAGAAAAGGAAAGTAGATCTAGTGCAATCCTTTCAGATCTCAGTGAGGAAAGACACAAGGGAAGGAAAATCTCTTGCCAAACAGGATGCAGAGAAATACTCTCCATTGCACGCTGTCTACAAGACACTCTGCTGACCTAACTAGAGAGCAGTGGTCAGAGGAGCTAGTTTCCAAGTTGTCAAGAAAGCATAGTGCAGGAAAGAGAATTATATAAAAGATGCTACAAAATAGATACTTCAGAGAACATTAGAACAAAGACAGAAAAAAAAAAAAAAGCCTAGAATGTTCCCAAAATTTGTATGTGTACAAGGAGCCTCACAGAGCAAACTCTAACAATGGAGAAAAATGAGACAAAGATGAAAAATTCAAGGAACCCTCTAAAAACTCATCATAGAAAGAGTATTTGCAAAGTCAGAAGACAAAGAGTGTTACGGTATTTGTGACCTTAGACCTGGAATAAAAGACAGGACCATCTTAAGTACAGTGTTTCCACCACCCTAGATGTGTTCTCCTGCTGCTGTTGCTGCTGCTGCAACTGCTGCTACCAAAGCACAAGGATGCTATTTCATCTGCTTAGAGGCCCCAGGACCCAGTCTAAGAAGTGGGTAGATAACTACAGGTAGCAGCAATGGAGGAATGAATCTGAGATAAGGGCAAAATGCAAAACTCAGTGTGATCCCTGTCCTGATGTGCTCACTTGAGATTTTCATATCATGAATGGAGAATTAGTCTCAAATGCAAATTCATGGATACAAAATGTAGAGAAAGGAGCTGACACAAAAAGAGACAATCTCTCCAAAACAATGCATATATGGTGTACATTAGTTCACACAAGCACACACACACACACACACACACACACACATAAAGACTGAGTAAATATTTTTCAAGGCACAAATCTAGATGGGAAGAACATTATGGTTTGCGGATTGGCTTGCTTGCTAGGCAATGCTGCACTGGGTCTCCATGGAAGGAACCATGGGCCCCTGAGACTGTTAAAGTGTAACAGAGCCTCTGTACTCTGTACATCATGGGGTTCCTATGCTCTGCAAGATTACAGGAGAGGCAGAACAGCCCCTGTAACACAGAGCTGTGTCAGGGTGAAAACTAATCACATAAAAGCTAGACCAAAGTTCAACTCTGTGGAAAGAAGAAGCATTTGAAAGCCTAAAGAGGACAGGTCAATTTCCTTTGGACTACAAAATGGACTTCAGCTTCCATATAACAGTTTGGCTTTAGGGAGGGAAATCCATCAGCATTTCTATGGCTATTGTCTCTCCCACTAAGATAGCTTTTCTCTTGGACTACACGTACAAGGATAAAGGACAAAGAAAACTGGAAAGTAGATTAGGCCTCCAGAATGTAAGGACGGCAAACCTTCATGTCTTCAAACAAATATGTTCCCATTTGGCAGCATTCAGCGCAGCAAACTATCTAAACCATGTGCTATCTGTCTTCTCAGAGGCATGGAAGATGGCAGTGTAGAGGAAGACCATGCTAGTTGATGATTATGAGGCCTCCTGGAATCTTCTAAGGGATTTTAAGTAGATGAATGGAAGAATCATTGTTTCCAGATGGTGGAGGTACAATGATACAGTTTCCATGGATTTCCAGGCAGATCCCTGGTTCCAGTATTTTTCTCAAAGGACCGTGCTCAAAGATTCACCACCAAGTTCAGATATGGCCTGAGTATTTCTCCAACCCCACACCACAGGAAGCAACAGAAGACAGTGGCTGCTTAGTTCCCATATGTACCTGTTTCTTCATGTGATTGTTTTCCTTTTCACATGTTTGTGTGTGGTATACATGCAGATTGTATGCATGTTTGTTCATGTGTGGGAACCACATTGTGTGAGGGCACACATATGTGTGTGTGCCTGTGGAGACCCGAGGTTGATGCTGGAAATCTTCCCCAATTGCTCTTCTACCTTATTCAATAAGGGAAGGCCTCTCGGTGAACCTAGAACTCACTGATGGAACTCATCTCACTAGCTGACTTGATCTGGGGATCCCTGGTCTAACCCTGAGAACAGAATTAGAGGCCATTCTCACTACACTCAGCTCGCCATCACATGGGTTATTGGGATCAAATCCAATCCTCATGCTTACATGGCAAGTACTTCAACCACTGATCCATCTCCCCAATACCCATTCTCACACCTAGACACCATGTTTAAAACATAAACCAGAGGGAAGGACAAGATTGAATACTTGTGGTGTACTTACAGTCCTGGGTCTTTATACCTTCATTCTGCCCCTCTTCCTCTCTCCTGTGCTGGTGAAGACCCCAAGCTGAATTACTCACACCTCATCTTTTAAAAGTGTACTGAACAAGGTATTTTATCAGACTCATAGGACTGATATCTATAGCAAGTCTTCTCAGTGAGAAACTAAGAGTGATGACTTGGAAAGTGTACAGAAATCCACTTGTGTGACAGGGTAGAAGATAACAGGTTCACTTTAAGGGGAACAAGTATCTTTGCTTCCAACCTCTGACATAGTATGGAGGAGTTAAATGCCATAACACCAACTCATCATCACCAGAAATGGATGCATCTTTTTATAGCATCAAAGAGTAGTAGAAAGTGTAAGCTCTTCAGAGTTTACTAGAGATGAGTAGAAATCATTATCTTTTTCTAAATAACCATATAAATGTTCATATGTAATTGGACATCACTGAAATATAAATACAACTGCTGTCTTGCTCTTACATGACATCCAAAGCTCAGATGTTGAAGATATGGTCCACAGTGCTCACGTGTGGTGAATTAGGGAGGTTACTGGGGCATGAATACTCTCACATAGTGGATTAATAAATTAACCGTGGTTTGCTCTAGGAAGTTAAGGCCTACTAGGCCAGGAGACCAGCCTGGAATCTGCCTGGTCCTGTCAGAGGGCCTGATAGTGCCTAGCCAATGAGGGTGGACCATGTGATGTCAATGGATGCCTCAGTGCTGAGAGGGCTTATAAGGTTCTCCCAGTTGGTAAATAAACGAGTCTGTTTCCCTTTCACCTGACTCCCAGTGTCTATCATTGACACTGCTGCTTCTCAACCCCTCCCCTGAGGAAACCGTTAGGACCCAGCAACATCTGGCAATAGGAACAGGGGCTTCTAGCATAGACTCTGAGCTCAACTGCTCAGAGTCCTATTTTTTTTCATTGTGGCTGTAATTTTCAGGTTTTGCTTAGGACAGGTTCTAATTATCTCCCTCTCCTCACTCACGGCACTGAAAACACCTCCAAGATGGTGTATTTTGGTGAGAAGGCCCCTCTATGTGTGTTCTGGGTCTCTTCAGAAGTAAACATTGGGTCTCCCATCCTTTCCTTCTTTTGTGTTGTTTTTCATGTTTGTCTGCCTGTCTGGTTAGAATTTTTTTTCTGTTTCAGTTTACCTGGAGCTTCCACATAAAGGCTGGCCCCTTAGGAGATGGAACCAAGGTTTGGCTCCCAAATGCTGTCCCTTATCCAGAGATTTTGTGTGAGTATATGACTGTGGTCTTCCACTAAGCATAGAACATAAAGATCTGACACAATCTCCCAGCCCTGGTGACTGTTGTCTCCCTCTACAAAATGGGTAACCTCTCCTTCACCTCCACCACCCATTCCACATCTGGTCTCTTTATGGCATCTGATGAGGAGGAGACGACAGTTAAAAAACCCATTAAACATGCTAAGGAGAGCAGGGCCTCAATTAAGACTACACATGCTGCTTCCTTGTCAGTGTCAGCTCCCTTCCTGCTGTGGGAGGCTACACCTCCACTGCAGTACTCTTGGAGGGAAGGGCCTCAATGCCTGCCTGCACTTGAAGGCAGAAAGTCCTTTGTGCTGTGTATGACCCCCAGCTACCACAGCCACCCCTTCCATCTCAGACCTCAAAGGCCAGCAAAACCTTTCCCGTCAACCTGGAACAAAATGCCACTAACCAGCACTGGATTCCCACCCACAATGATGCCAATATGGGTCGTGGTAAGAGATGTGCCTCTGGCTATGCATCAGTCTGCTGCTACCAAAGAGAAAATAACCCATGCTAGATAATGTATATACTCCTTTTTCTTGCTTTCATTGCCTCCCCAAATTGATTTATTATGGGCATAGGTTATGACCTTTAACTCTCCATTTTTTTTGAAAAACTTTGACATAATTTAAATAGGCTATTTGATCCCTCCTAGATGCTCACATATGCATTAATTGGCAGGGTGGTATTGTTAATCCTTATTTTCTTTAAATGTCTTCTACAGTATATTTGACAGCAGCAAACAGCAACTAAAGTGACTCTTGAGGTGTTAATAGCTCTTAGGCATCCTTCGTGCAGTCCTCCTATGCATTCCTGGTTATCTGAAATTCAAAAGGCTACCCCTAGTCCGCTCCATCCTAGTAGCTTTCCAGGAATCAATGCTGTTTGAAGGACCAAGTCAATAACGGCTAAGAACTTGTTTGGCAGGCAAATCTAAGACAGGTTCACCCCAGTTGTTGAGCCCTCTTGAGGTAGAGTCAACAAGGCCTGAGCAAAGAACTCTGGCTCCATAAAAAGGGTGGATATGTTTCCAGGTTCTGGCTATTACAAATAATGCTGCTATGAACATAGTTGAACAAATGCCCTTGTCATATGATCGGGCATCTCTTGGGTATATTCCCAAGAGTGGCATTGCTGGGTCCAGGGGTAGGTTGATCCCGAATTTCCTGAGAAACCTCCACACTGCTTTCCAGAGTGGTTGCACAAGTTTGCATTCACACCAGCAATGGATGAGGGTACCCCTTTCTCCACAACCTCTCCAGCAAAGGCTATCATTGGTGTTTTTGATTTTAGCCATTCTGACAGGTGTAAGATGATATCTCAAAGTTGTTTTGATTTGCATTTCCCTGATCGCTAAGGAGGTTGAGCATAACCTTAA
>NW_026067947.1:11054606-11082844 GCF_014885135.2 Alexandromys fortis
GAGGGGAAAAGGGAGACGGGGAGGGAAATAAGAGGCGGGGAGGAGGCGGAAAAAAATTTTTTTCAATAAAAAATTATATTTAAAAAAAAAACGGTGGATATGTAGGAAGTTAAGGCCTACCAGTCTGAGAGATAAGCTGTCCTGGAATCTGCCTGGCACTGTCAGGGGTCCTGATCATGCCTTGCCAATGAGGGATGACCAGTGGATGTCAGTGTATTGGAATGCCTGGGTGCTAGGAAGGAATATAATGTTCTCCCCATTGGTAAATAAACAAGTCTGCTGTTTCCCTTTCACCTGATTCACACTATATGGGTCACTGATGCCACACCTTCTTGCTTCCTCCCCTGAGGAAGCCATTAGGCACAACAACAGTTCACAGATTTGATGGGATATTGGAGGTCGAAAGTTAGTAAATCACTGGGAAGTATTTGTCCCTTGCCCCTTTCTTCTAACAGCAGCATATGCCTTTTGGAAATCACATAGTGAGTAGTTGTCCTCTGCATTACTTTTTCACCATGATTCTTTGTCTCACCACAAGCCTAGAAACATCTAGACCAAGTGACCATGAACTAAAATCTCTGAAACCATAAACTAAACTAAAATATTTTTGTCCTGTAAAGTAATATTCTCTAATGTATTGCCACAGTAATTGAAAGCTGATTGATCCAGTATCTTTTAAAAAACAATAAAGCTAAAACATCAAACTTTGGGTTATCAAAGAAAATATTAATGGTAAAGTGTATTTTCTCCTGATTATATTTTGTCTACTACTTATATCAATAAATGAGAGAAACCATTAGCTTATCACTGTGCTTTTCCAAAGAGCATAGAAAAGAAAAAACAGACATCTGATACAATGGGATACAAGCAGGTGACATAGTAAAAGCAGAAGCCAGACTCACACAGTCATGGAGGCCCATATCCATACAGTCAGGAATTACTTATAGGAATCATTCAGTACTAAGAATTTGAGGTAGCCTAGGCAACACAGAAAGAGCCTTCTGCCAGAAAATACAACAACAACACCACAACCAACAACCATTACAAAAGAAAGGAAAGAAGGAAGGGAGGAAGGAAGGGAAGAAGGAAGGGAGAAAAAGAAAACAAACAAAATTAAACAGCTCTTTAAATATTAAAAACATAAGAAGAAAGAATTGGGAGGAAGGGGCTCTAATTTGACCTCAAGGTCAACAGGCAACTGATGATAGGGCTAGATCATTTATACAGCAACAACTTGAGACACAGGTGGACTCATGCTGGTTGCCATGGAAACTGGGCTAGGAACTCAAAAGTCACCAGAGGATACTTTAGATGCTGAAGAAAAACCTAGACTGCTAGATACTGAAAACTATTCAAATCATAAACAAAATAATAAGCAAGTACTATGTACCCCAAAGGGAATCCCAGATGCCACAAGATCCCAGGAAGACATGAGAATCACTGCGAACCAAGATTTGGGCTGGACACTGTGAAATTTAATAAGAATCTCTGACCTATAGATGCAGAAGCCGAGTGGCAAATATCAGGGGTAGGGTAGGGTTAATGTACAAACTGATTGGTGGGTGTCTTAGTTCCTATATTTGACAGAAACCGGGGAGAGATGCCTAAGATGCCTAAGAAGCTAGAGCCAAAAATACATAGTGAGATCTGAAGGGGCAAGTTAGTTAAATTTAAAACCAGAGCTGATTTGTCTTAGCAACTGAGGAAGCTTGGCAAGTGATAATGTGTGTATGCATACAAGTTTGTGTATATTTGTATGTGTATGAGTGTGCATGAATGTTTGTGTATGTGTGAGAGAGTGTGTTATTCTTTCGGTCCCTGCCCTAGCCACGCCCACTCCCATAACCTCTGACCTGCCCTTCGCCATCTTTGGACCCTTCTTCTTTCTGCTTCCTTGGCGTGCGCACACGTTTTCTCTGTCTCTCTCTTCTTTTATCTCTCCTCTCTCTCTTTATCTCTTTTCTCTTTCTTTCTTTCTTTCTCCCTCTTCCTTAATAAATACTTATGGCTATTTCCTGTGTTTACGTGTCTGTTACCTGCCGCCACCTTGGGCCAAGGAAGCATGCCCTCCTGTAGCCGCTTCCTCATGGCCGGCTCCGCCAACCCACCGCGGGAACCGTTTTTTTAAGAATAACAGAGTGTTTGTGTGATGTGGGGTAATCTTTTGGTACACTGTGAAGGTGTGTTTCTGTCTGAGGCACCTTCTGACTGGTTTAGAATGGGGCTGCTGAATAACCTATAGCAAGGCAGGAGAGAATAGGCAGAACATCCAGGGAGCGAGAGGAACTCAGGAAATAATCGGAGAGGCTGGATTTTTCCAGCTGGACATGGAGGGATTTGGACATATGAATAGAGGAGAGATAAAGAGCCACATGGTAGAACGTAGCTTAATAGGAGCAGGTTAATTTAAGCTCTGAGGTAGCTGGAATCAAGCCTAAACTAAGGAAGGCTAAGCTTTCATAATTAACAAGAAGTCTCTATGTCATTATTTGGGAGCTGATGAACCAAAGAGACTGTCTATGAGAGAGAGAGAGAGAATGGGAGAGGGGGAGGAAAGAGACTGAGACCTAGACTAGAGGTTGGCTCTTGTATCTTCTTCAATCACCCTCAAATTTAATTTTTTCAAGATATGATCTCTGAGTGAGCCTGGAGCTCAGTGATTCAGGACTGGCTGACTGACAGGCACCAGGAATGTGCCTGTCTCTTCCTTCTCAGCACAAAATTGCAGACATGTGTCCACTACTCCCATCTGTTTACCCAGGTACTAAGAATTCTAACTCAGGTGTTCATGATTAAACTGTAAGTATTTTCTAGACTGTGTCATCTAGCCAGCCCCAACTACTTGAAAGATTTCATTTGTTTGTCTATAAACTGAGAATGAGAGTTACAAATGAGCATACCATAGAGAATAAGTAGAAGAAAGGGACATTTTTCAGTTCTACCCCCAAGTAAAGCTAACTTAGATATAAACTCTTATTCATATCTTAATAACCACATGTCACATGGAAAAAGGAGTACAGAACAATGATTTATAGTGTGATAACCTTTGTGAAAAAAATATCTTATTAACATTTATTTATTAGTATGTGTGAATACAGGAAGAAGAATTCATATTTCTTTTTTATGTATACACAAGACTTTGAGAGTACAAACAAGCCATTTGTGTAGGTGCCCATGAAACCAGAAGAAGACATTGTATCCCCTGAAACTGGAGTTAGAGGTGGCTACGGGCTACGAGCTGTCCATTATGGATGCTGGGAACAAAATCTGAATTTTTCAGTAAGAGTACTGGTTGTTCTTAACTGACAAGCTATCTCTCCAGTGCCAAGAATTCAGTGTTTTACTAATGATGACTGTATCTAGAGACAGGGGTTACCTAAGACAGGTGAAGAAAATAAATTTAATAAAAAAGAAAAGGAACTTTATTTTCAATTTTGAGGCACACATATACATTCTTTGGGTCTTTAAGATAAAACTGGACTTTTCATTGTTAACATACTAAAATCAACTGAAATCCGTATTCATCATCCAGTTATCAGCATGTAGATGATAGTTGTATAGAACCATCAGGAAAGAGATTATGTTGGAATCCAAATCTTTTAAAAATGCATTTATCATCATTACTTTGCTATTTCTTTGTATGCAATGATTCCTTTCCCCACACCCATAGTTTAAAAGTGACTTTGGAATTAAACCTTAAAAATTTATTGTTTTTCTAGAATCTATCAGAACCTAGCACTTAATCCCCCCCAAAAAAAGCTAAGAGTAATTTGTTTTACTCTGTGTATTTGAAGCTGATCAATACAAGAATCCTTTATTGCTGTCACGGCTTCAATAGCTCTTGATGGTGAGTCAGTCATTATGGAAGAAATCACAGATCCATAGACTGCAAGTGACCAAGCTCCATTTTTCTTGTGATTTCTCCGGTTTCAGGTGTGTTGAATGGCAGAGAGAAGGCTGGCTTCATACAGTGCACAGCACAGAACTGAGAATGTGGAAAACAGCTCCCAGCTGAAGGAAGATTATGGCTCAGTACCACTGTGTAGGATAAGGAATAGGCTCTGTGTCTGCCTGAAATAGGGGCCCAGTTCTTCCCTACTTGATGTGACTTTGGTGAATCACTTTGCCCATTTAAGATTTTCTTTCCCAACTTCTACAACTCATAAACACCTTCAGTACTGTAGCAGGATACAAGATTAGCTCAAAAAAATCAGTAGCCCTCCTTTACACAGATGATAAATGGGCCAAGAAAGAAATCAGAGAAACATCATCCTTCATAATAGCCACAAATGGCATAAAATATCTCAGAGTAACTCTAACAAAACAAGTGAAAGACTTGTATGACAAGAACTTTAATTTTTTTTTTTTTTTTTTTGATTTTCGAGACAGGTTTTCTCCATAGCTTTTGGTTTCTGTCCTGGAACTAGCTCTTGTAGACCAGGCTGGCCTCGAACTCACAGAGATCCGCCTGCCTCTGCCTCCTGAATGCTGGGATTAAAGGCATGCGCCACCACCGCCCGGCCAAGAACTTTAAATCTCTGAAGAAAGAAATTGAAGAAGACACCAGAAACTGGAAAGACCTCCCATGTTCTTGGATAGGTAGAATTGATATAGTAAAAATGGCATTCTTACCAAAAGCAATCTGAAGATTCAATGCAATGCCCATCAAAATCCCTGCAAAATTCTTTACAGACCTCGAAAAAAATGGCACTCAACTTCATATGGAAAAGTAAAAAACCCAGGATAGCCAAAACAATTTTGTACAATAAAAGAACTTCTGGAGGTATCACAATCCCTGACTTCAAACTTTACTACAGAGCTACAGTACTGAAAACAGCCTGGTACTCGCATAAAAACAGACAGGAGGACCAATGGAAGTAAATCAAATACCTGAATATTAATCTACACACCTTCAAACACCTGATTTTTGACAAAGAAGCAAAAAACTATCAAATGGACAAAAGAAAGCATATTTAACAAATGGTGCTGGCATAACTGGATATCAACATGTAGAAGAATGAAAATAGATCCATGTCTATCACCATGCACAGAAGTCAAGTCAAAATGGATCAAAGACCTCAGCATAAAGTCAGTGACACTGAACCTTATAAAAGAGAAAGTGGGAAGTACACTTGAACACATTGGTACAGGAGACCACTTCCTAAATATAACCCCAGTAGCACAGGCACTGAGAGAAAAAATTAATAAATAGGACCTTCTGAAACTGAAAAGTTTATGTAAAGCAAAGGACATGGTCAACAAGACAAAACAACAGCCTACAGAATTAGAAAAATATCTTCACCAACCTCACATCAGAGGTTTCTCATATTTGAGGAAGCTCAAATTTAGTTTGATAGCATTCATTCCTTTGATCTAATTTAAATAAATACTTATGAAGCACCAGTTAAATCATGCTTCAGTTTCTGTTCATGGGGCTCTTACTCGCTAGCTTAGGAAGGCAAAGACATTCCTGCACAGAAGAATTAGCTAAATTTTTAAGCTTCATCTAGCCAATTAAGACAAAACTAGTATACTGAGCCATGAAACAACTGGGTATCAGAAAAGGATGAAATTGCTTTATAGAAGTTTCCACAAAAGAGTATTTGACTGAGGGCTGAGTTCAGACTCTTTTGAGACAGAGAGTAAGGTGGCAGGCTGTGTGAGTAAGTTTTTCAGCACTATCAAAAAAAAAATTGACCTAAGCCACTGCTAAGGGGAGATGTATGCTTTGATTCACAGTTGCAAAGGTTTCAACCCGAGGTCAATTATAGTCATCGTTTTAAGTTTAACACCAGGTAGAATGCCATGGGATTGTGAGCATGGCTAAAGAAACTGCATACCTCATGACAGCTAAGAAGTAGAAAGGGATAATGGGAAGGAGCCAGAGCCAAGACATACTCTTCAAATGCATGTCCCCAATGATCTACTTTTTTTCAGCAAGGGCTCACCATACATAGTTCCATCACCTTCTAACAGATTATTTGATTTTTAAAATCAATAAATAGATTTAAACCATTGATTTAAGTCACTTATGACCCAATCAATACTTGGAAACATCCACACTGTCTCATAGAGAAGCCTAGTGGTGGATTGTTTTCTAGATACCTCTAAACCTTTTTTAAAAAGTGAGTCTCAAGATTAACCATATCAGAAAAATTGGGGAAGATGCCTTTTTAGGAGTGAAACAGGATGTTCAATCCAAAACTATATCTTCAATCAAACAAGTGAATTGAAGAAGGTTAGTTTTTACAGACTCAAAGCAATCAGGAACCACTGTAGCACTGTCTCCTCCTTCTTAAGCTTTGTACTTGTAACCTTAGTCAGATTAATAATCATCTCCACGTAACTATCTCTAAAAGCCACTATTTAGGCTTGCTCAGATGAGGGCCAACACTAGTCAGTCACAATAAAATCTAGAACCTGATGCAGCATTGTAGAACATCATTTTAATACATGGCCTTCTCATTTCAGCATCCCCTGATCATCACCATCACCATCTTGGAACTCAGGAGAAATGTAAATTCTCAGGCTCCATCCCAGAACCACTGGGATTTGCAGATAGTGATATCTGATTTCACAAGCTCTGCAGATTATTCTGATATGATTTATGATAGTTACAGCATCATCTTAGTGTTTCAATTTCAGATATACACATTTAAGATACTCATATTGGTCAGCACAATAAACTGCTAATCCTCTGTTACCCCCCAAAAAGAGACTTCCAACTTTTCTGATGGTCTCGATTCTAGATAGACTGTATACAAGGGACAAATACTAAGGATGTATGAAATATAATTTGTTTTCACCCAAGAGCAAAAAGAATAAAAAAAAGAAGAATCAAGCAGCTGTTTTAACGATATGAGTTTACATCTCATGATGGGGCACAGTAGAAGAACCACTGAGGACTATGTAATATTCTGGTTACAGATGGGATGAAAGACTATTTTTTTAGGATATTATGACACACACTTCTTGGATTGCCATCTGTCTGAATAACAAGCATCAACAAGTGATAGAAACAATGATCAGAAGGTGAAGATGTTAACAATATATTCTATGTCTCTCTGTGGGACAATTCAAAACTGGAAAATCAGAATATAAAAAGACCAGAATAAACATGAGTTTTTTGGTTCCCACTGTTCTCATGAGGAACCAGAGGACATCCCTGGGAACTTTCTTATAGCATTTAGTACTTAATAATGTTCTCCACAGACATTTTCCTATTTGAATTCACTATTTTGTTACATACAGGCATAAGTGGTCCAAACTTCCTTCTGTTTCATATTTTGAAAAACTGTGACCTACCTGGAAGTATGTTTCTATGTTGATTTTATGTTGATTTTCTATGTTGATGAAGAAGACTAACCCAAAGAAAAACATATAGGCATCCTCCTGAATAGTAACCTTCATCAGGTAGGGTCATTCATACACATTGGTTACATGAAGGAACAGTGAAGGGACAATGGAGTGAAAGATGGCTGTAGGTAAATCTACAAGATTTGAATTTGCCTGTTACTAATAGACAAGGAAGAACATTCATGGAATTTCTCGGAAATAACTTTTCACATACAAATTGATTGGTAAGATTCTCATATTGTCAACAAGAAGCTTTAAAAATATCTTCACGTCCATCTTGGAAATGGTCAGATCTACCCAGACACTACTGGCTGTTGAGAACACAGTATTTATGTCTAGTTAAGTCTTGAAACTATACACTTAGAGTCATGTGCCAGAGGATCTAAGCAAAGAACTTCCCAAGGGAGAGGCTGCTTTATCCATTCTGCTCTCTCATCACAAGTTATCAGTTGGAGTTGAGAAATGATTGTTCCTTGAAGACCAAGGTGGTTCTTAAAAGAAATCAGCTGATCCATCTAGATTTTAGCCTGCATTTTGGAAGATAACAAAAGAAGGGTCTTGTCTTCTGTGAAAGGGAGTACATATATTAGTTTGCACTCTGAAAGCTATGCTTCAACCCTAATGAAAGCTATGCTTCAACCCTAATTACACCAAAGGAACTTAAGCAATCCATTTCTCTCTAAACTTCCACATTTTGTCTATCAATGAGAAAACAGGGTGAAGTGCTCCAAATCAGAAATTCCAAAGTCATAAATACACTGACATGCATTACTAGTGGAAGATTTCATACTTGACTTCTGTCATGTGTTACAAGAAAGATAATGCCACACTAAAAATATGATATAAAATTAACTTCAGTGTCCTTTATTTATGGCTAGAAACCAAATTGAGCCTATAATTAGTGATCCTAGAGAAGCTAAATAGGAAGGAGAACCCAAAGAAAAACATATAGGCATCCTCCTGAATATTAACCTTCATCAGGCGAGGAAAGGAGACAGAGACAGAGACCCACATTGGAGCACCGGACAGAAATCTCAAGGTCCAAATCAGAAGCAGAAGGAGAGAGAGCACAAGCAAGGAACTCAGGACCGCGAGGGGTGCACCCATACACTGAGACAATGGGGATGTTCTATCGGGAACTCACCAAGGCCAGCTGGCCTAGGTCTGAAAAAGCCTGGGATAAAACCGGACTCGCTGAGCATAGCAGACAATGAGGACTACTGAGAACACAAGAACAATGGCAATAGGTTTATGATCCTACTTTACGTACTGGCTTTGTGGGAGCCTAGGCAGTTTGGATGCTCACCTTACTAGACCTGGATTGAGGTGGGTGGTCCTTGGACTTCCCATAGGGCAGGGAACCCTGATTGCTCTTTGGGCTGACAAGAGAGGGGGACTTAATTGGAGGAGGGGGAGGGAAATGGGAGGCGGTGGCAGGGAAGAGACAGAAATCTTTAATAAATAAATAAGAAGGAGAAAAAATAAAATAAAATTAACTTCAGTCTATGCATATGAGATAGATATGAAGTGTAAATTAATTTTGTGTGTAGGCTTGGTTTCATCCTTAATACATATCATTATGTATGTGCAAATACTTCAAAGCCTATAAAACTTTAATATCTAAAACTCTTTTGGACCCAAACCTTCAAAATGGTGGTTAATCAATGTATGATGACAGCAACTGTTGACACATTTAGTATTTAATAATTCTAAACACTTTGAACATGCTATCTGACCTGTACTTCATAAGTGTTCTTTGAAGTTAGACACCAATCCTGGTAATTTACCTAAGATTACACATAAAGTGGCAGAGCCTGGCTTTAAATTCGAGTAGGTTTCAGTCTAAAAACCTAAGCTCATAATGACAATATTGATAACTACCTCATAGACCTCAGATACAAGGTGGAGAGAAAAAAAAGCATCCCAAATTAGAAAACACTGTGAAAAATGTCAAAGCAAATCAAATTTATGGGGTTTTATGACTACCCATGATACTTTTAGCTTCACTGTGCAATTTACATCAACATAAGGCAATAGACATTTTCCCTTTAATTAGAAGAAGGAGTCTTCTCTGTGACTTATTATCATTCTGAACATCTATATGTCAGATCTTCCTGCTTTAAGGCTCGGTTGTTTGAAAACTTACTCAAAAGATAGACAGAACTATACCAGGAGGCAGGGGAGTGGCTTGTAACTGTCTTCAGTTTCCATGGGTGTGCTGAATAATACAGGTTCTGTATAGATTAGTACCTACGAGAATAATCATAAAAACTCCAACCATCTCCTAAGTCTTGGTATTGTAATATGCCAAATGGCAATGATAATATCCTCTGATTTAAATTGCAGGGCATAAAGGTAATTCCCATGACAAAACCCACAGATGATAAAACACTGGCAACCCTAATAGCCAGTGTGTTTGTATGGTGGAGAGCAAGCAGGAGTAAAGGGTTTCGACAGATAGGCTATGGTCTCTTAGAGAGTATGCATTACTGGGTTCTAGCTGCTTGCAGTATGGATTGGTCCTTGACTCGCGTTTTATCACCTCCCTTCTTTTCCCTGTCTTACTCCCCCAGTCATTCATTTTGCTAACTGGGACCACTTCTCAAGTACCCAAATTTGAGATAATACAATTTAAAAAGATACTAAATATTCATTCAGTAAATCCAGAAGCTGGAGTCTTAGGTGGGTTTTAAGATTTCCTGTGCCCAGCCTGGTGGTGGTGGCACACGTTTTTAATCCCAGCACTCGGGAGGCAGAGGTAGCCGGATCTCTGTGAGTTTGAGGCCAGCCTGGTCTACAAGAGCTAGTTCCAGGACAGGCACCAGAAAACTACAGAGAAACCCTGTCTCGAAAAAATCCAAAAAATAAAAAAGATTTTTTGTGCCAAGTTTGCATATCCTACATGATGTCTGTGAAGGTGAATCTGATGAATACTATATTTGTGAATATGTTCGATTTATGGCTCAGTGGATTTTAATATGAAGAGATTATACAGGAAGCCCTGAACCTAGTACTTGAACTTGCTGAGACCTTTTTGCCTAAAAAGAAGCAGGAAAACTCAACACGAGTGTAGCCTTGCTGCCTTGAAGATGGATGTGTCAACATTATAAAAAATGTAGCTGCCTCAAGGAACACTTAGCTGACAGCCTATAAGAAAATATGGACCACAAACCAACAACCACGAGGAACTAAATTCTTACAATAAGAATGAATTTCAAAATTATTTTCCTCTAGAGCCTCCAAATATAAGCTTAACCCAGCCAACAACTTGAATCCAGATGTGTCCATCCAGATTTGCTGCCCAAATCTCTTCATGAAAATAAATGTGCAATATTGCAAACTTTTAAGTTTGTGATGACTTGTTACATAACAATAAATCCTAAAATGCCAATCAAAGAGAAACACACCTACATGTCTAGTCTGGATAAAATCAAGTGCTATTAAGAATCGTTTCAATGATACTTGCTTGCAAAATAGTATATACAGCATATTTAAATACCTTACTATTGTTTAAATTTTATGTGTATGCCTAATGTTATGTGTGTATGTACATGATATATGTACAGGTCTTATGTGCCTGTACATATGTGGAGGGGACACATAATTATACATATGTGCGCATGTATGTAGAAGCCAGAAGTTGACATGAGGTGGTTTCCTCAATTGCTGTCCATCTTATTTTTGAGACACAATCTTGATCTGAACCTGAAGCTTACCAGTCTACCCAGAATGGCTGGCCAGTGAGCTCTACAATCCACCCCCCAGTGCTGGGATTACAGACATCAGGCACAACACTCAGCAGCTCTACATTTGGTGCCAGGGATCTGAAATTAGGTACTCATGTTTGCACAGCAGGCACGTTGTCAACCGAGCCATCTCCCCAGCCCAGTATTTTTTCTATTTTAGAAAATCACACTTATTCCAAATTATTCCATGCTGAAATTTAATTTGATGACAATGCAAGCATCTCAAAGTCAATCGTTTATATAATTAGTCTTGATGGAGGGTTTCAAAGCAATTAAACCATGACAACATCAGTTTGTGGGAGCAGAAATTGCTTTTTACAGGGGATCAGGCTAGAGGGAATTAAGTCAATGACATAATGGTTCTTAAGACACCACCTTGCTTTTAAGTGAGGCTGTGATGAATGCCTATAGGATGAAGATGAGGTTAGGCAGGAATTTTAAATCTCTCAGTTCTCTCTGGATTTACAGCAATCCCAAACTGCAAAGATGCCAGGTACTGCTTGTTTGCTTCTCCTCATGTTTCCTCCTTTCAGGTATAAATGCTGACACCTAGATTCATCATGCCTTTGTACATTTCAAGAAAATCAGAAGGGAATGGAAATCAGGCATACTCTGTGTTCTTACAGAACCTTAACTACTCAGAGAAGATGCAGATGGGAAATTCTAAGCGCCAAATATCACACAAATGAAGAGAGATAAGGAGCTACAGACAAAGGCAGGCTAGCATGAGGTAAACCTAGCCGCTCCCCTCCCCCAAAAGGCATATCAGACATGTGAACTACCTCATTGTCTTCCTATATATTTGGTCTGGCTATACTTTGATAATTTCAAGCTTAGATATTGTGCTGCTGTTGGACCAGTGAGGCACATGTTAGTGTGCAGGAAAGAATACTTGGAAAGGAACTGAATCCTTAAGACAACACAGGAAACAAATGACACCATTGCTTCGGACCCCATGCTCTATTTTGTTCCAATTAATAGATAATGACATGTTTTCTCCTGTCTCTGGGATTTTGGAAGCCCTACTGGACCAACTCTTCATCCTTTCTCTACTCATATGCCTGTCATATAATCTGTTGAGTACACGGGTACCAGATAAATGCTTTGTAAATATATATCACATAATGTCTCTGTTTCTATCCTCTAATTGCTTCCCAAACTTAAATTTTCAAAGCTCTATGTTATTTGACTTTTGTGTACCTCTTTGGCCTCTCAGCACCACTTTCTGTTAACACTTCATCCCACACGAGATTTTTTTTTGTCTGCTCTAATAAACCATCTACATGCTTCCCTCCCTAGAGCCTTTCACTTAGCATTCCATCTATGTGGAAGATCACTCTGAGGATTTTCTTTGAGGGCCCACAGAGTTGTGAGCCTGTTCCGCCTTGACTGAAATAAAGAGAGTTTGAGCTTATTTTTGATCTCTCAAAGTTGTTGACAACAGGTGTGGTTACAAATGAGAAATTCCGACCTTCTGTGTAGTTAATTAGCATTGTGGGTCCTCGCTCTCCTAACCTGGAATGTACAAGTTATGTCAAAGCTAATCTTTCACAGCTTTGTAGGTCTGGCACCAGGACCTTATTACTGTTTGAATTCATTGCATTCATCTGTGAATTGAATTCATCTACTACTACAATACAAACTCTAAAAGAGGTGGGATTTTGTCTCATGTTTAAAGCATCATATACACGCCATATCCAAAAGGGTGTCTAGTACATGGAAAGTATTCAACAAATATTTGCCAAGTGAATGAATGAATGAGTAGCACAGCCACCATCTGCCATAGTACACGTGATAACCTCTGCTGGTCAGACTATTTAATCAAGTGAACTAAAGCAGTCCACTTCCCAGTGTACCACGAAACAGAATTTCTAGGATACCAGCAATATAGCTTTCATGGTGGAAACATTTAAATGCTTCATATGCCTGGTCCTTGTGGGAAGGAATAAAAATATCGATAACTGGTGTCCCCTGTGCCGTCAAAGAGGGAGCTGGCAGATTGAAACCCATTTTCCCTTTCCTGTGGCTTGTGAAGCAGAGTCTCTTTATTTTCCTCACTGTCTCGGCACAGTTTCCTTCTGTGTTCCCTCCATCCACAGAGTTAATGAATTTGCAGAGAAAATGGACTCTCCCTGTCTCTGCTATTCCCACAAGATGACAATGAAGCTTTGTTCCTCTGTTGGAAGTGGCTTCCCTTTGACTGTACTATTTCCTGAGTGCCAAGCTCAGGATAGTTACTTCAAAAAGTTTTCTTATGCAAAATCAGAGGCTCATTTGTTCTAATAAATGTCATTTTTTTTTGCAAATTTATGTATCCAGATACAGTCACTGCTTCATAAATTATGCGCAAAGACATATGTAAAGCACTAGCACGTCTCTCAACTCCCTGACTTAGGGACGTTAGATTTTAGAGTGTGCTTAGGCTTCTGTGCAAGCATAGAATTGTAAAAGTCTCAGATTTGAGATTTGAGGAGACTAACCCCTCAAGATCAGGCAATTGCTTTTGCTTCCTAGTCGCTGTTTGCCCTTCATAAGAACTCATCCTCGAGAGTTGGCAAATAAAGATAAATTACCAGTCTCGAGCCTTCCAACTAACTAAGCCACTGTAGTCACTCCAGTGAAGCCCAAAGCCCACAGTTTGCTTTGTTAGCTAAAATTTCTCCTCGCATTGTTTTCAACAATGTGACCTAGAATTGTATAATTCTAAGAAAAGGTTGGAAGAGCCAGGTTCTTTATCACAATGGCTTTACTTTCAGACTTAATGACATTTCTTGACTGGAAAGGGAATTATTTCATACTAAAAAGGTCTGTGATCAAAGTTCCTGGATTTCCAAATAAATGAATATCTTTTGTCATACACATAGGAGAATATATGCTATATACATAGGGGAATATATATATACAAACATAAATATATTTGCCTCATCTATATATGGATATATATAATATTACTGGATTCTATATAGTGATATAGGGCATAAAATTAACTGCTAATTTAAGAATTTATATTTACCTGATAGAGAAATTTATATTTAATAAAAGATGGCATTTACATATTCCTTTCTGTTTTGCAATAAATTTTATTTGTAGTGCTTCAGTTCATCTTCACAGTGATTGTACCAGACACATACTTTATTAGTATAATGATAAACATACAAAGCCTAAGCATTCTAGCAGAAGTATTGGCTTGTATCAGGAATCCTAGAAATCCACAGAAAGCAGATATATGAAGATGCAGAGTTCAGTGTCAGTCACAGAAGCATAAAACACTGGGATGATGTAGGAGGTCCTTCTGTCTATGTGTTGCTTTCATTGGTTAATAAACAACTGCTTTGAGCCTATGGCAGGGAAGAACAGAACTAGGCCAGGAAAGCTAGACTGTATGCTGGGAGGAAGAAAGGCAGAGTGGTGGAGCAGCCAGAGACAGATGCTGGGAATTTTACCTGGTAAGCCACAGCCTCATAGCAATACACAGATTAATAGAAATGGGTTAAATTAATATAAGAGTTAGCCAATAAGAAGCTAGAGCTAATGGGCCAAGCAGTGATTTAAATAATGCAATTTCAGTGTGGTTACTTCAGTTCTGCATGTCCAGGACAAACAAGCGAGCCCTGCTTCCAACACTGGGATATATGAAATCTTACGTTAAAGAAAAAGAAAAGGCTTAAATAAATAAAGAATTCTAGGGTCAGACTGCCTGACTTTGGTACCCCAGTCCTGCCACTTAGTAGTGATGAGACATGGGTAAGCTATTTAACCTCTTTAAATCTCAGTTGCTAAGAAGAATCAGTCTCATAGAAAATATAACAGCTTCCTAAACTTTGAAGACTTTAGAATTAAGAGCCAGATTTTGGCAATGCACTTTATACTACTTTATTCTTACATATTACATCACTATTTGCATATTACATCACTTAACATTGATTTTTACAATGCCATTCTTTGTAGTTGCTGGTAAGAAGGTCAAATCTCAAATGTTAAGGTTACAATTCTCCGCAAACTTCCTTGTCAGACAGATAACACACACAAACTCCATAGCTTTTCAGCCTTTTGTACTTCTGACCAACTAAGACTGTATTATGTATAAGGGACAAGCAAGTTTATATTTCAGGAAGGTAGGTTATCTAGAGCTAATTGCATGTCAATAGAAAAAAAGACTATATTTGGAACCAAAATTTTATTATAAAACGATACACATTGGTATCAAATAATAAAATCACATATAGTGTGAGCTAATCAAATAATAAAATCACATGGGCGAGATCTAGTCCAACCTGCAAACACTAAACTTCTGTGTCATTGGGATCCACCTCCTTTGGTATGTAATGCTATGTCACTAACAGAAAGCTCCTCTGAGCTAAATATCCAGACTGTTTGCTATGTTTCACTAGGTAGGTACAAGTAAATGAATCATGATTTTGTACACAGTCTTCAAACTCCTCAGAAGTTGGCTGAATCATCTGACTCAAAATCATAATTCTCAAATTATTTAGCGAATCTTTCCATCATGGTTAGGCCCTGTCCTAAAATTACCAAGATATCACTGTGATTCAACTTGTTGGCATAAGCCCTGAGAGAGCTTACACCTAATAAAAAGGAAATTTAAATCTCTTGGCAATTCCAAGGAGCAAAAAGTCACCTTTCAGTGACCAAAAAAACTTATGATCCCAGGACTTAAGAGGTTGAAGCAGTAGGATAAAAAAAATTCAAGGTCGACCTGAGCTACATAATGAGCTACAAGCCAGACTAGATAATACAGCAAGACTGTCTCAAAACAAAACATAACTCTTCACTGTATGGTTTCAGTTTTTTTTTTTTCATCTTAAATAAATCTGTTGTCATTGCAAGAAACAATATAATGTAATCACATCGTATCAGCAGGAGTCATAGCTTGTCTAAAACACCATAAAAGAGATGAGTGACTAAAAATTTTAAGTGTTATCTGCAGATTATCCAACATCATCTACCATTATCACTGACATATTTTTACATCAAGTTTGTTATACCATTTTCCCCCAGCAAATAATTTCCTTCTCTCTTGACACTGTTGAGTTCCAATTTGGTGATCCAATGTGTTTTATAAGGCTTATTACAAGAAGAGCAATTGATGTGCATAGACGCAGAATGCATGTACTTCAAGGATCTGTCAGAATCACATAGTTCTATATTCTTCTTATGTCAAATGAAGGAACAGTGATTTCTAGCATAGAGAGACTTGCCCAAGTCTTCTTCACAATGTACTTTATTCTACTTCAAGCATTATAAAACTATTTATTTAACATTGACTTTTACAAAGCCATATTTGTACCTGCTTCTTAGAGACAATCAAATCTCAAAGGTTAGGATAATAATCCTCCATAAGACTCTCTGTCGGCCAGACACCATACAAACTCCATAGGTCTGGCCTTTGTACTTCTGACCAACTAGTTAATATTTTATTATGTGTACAGGACTAGGCATATTCATATTTCAGTAAGTGGGTTGCCTAGATCTAATCCCATGTGCATAGATAGAAGACTATTCTTGGGACCACAGTTTCATCATAAAAAGATACTAGCTAACACTCTATCCCAGTCTTTGACCTTCACATCAGGGGTCCTTTCTTCACTACCAAAAGTTTTGTCATCCATTGTTATGTGACACTATTCCTGAAGAGAAATGAGCAAATATCCACTTATCACAGATATGGAGCCAACCACAGATCAAAGTAAGGATGCTAATGAAGTCCAACTTAGTGAAACAATGAGCTTTATCATGATTATTTACAGGATCAAAATGGCTCAAAGACATATATCTCCATTACCAAATTTCATCCAAGCCTGTGTGACAGCTCACAAAAACTGGAAACATGGAACATACTCTACAATCTGCAGGCAGCTCAACATGTTGGAGAGTGTCCTTTTCTGGTAGGTCAGTTGGGCTAAGCCTCTTTCAGGAAGCTCAGCTGGTATCTGCTTCTTCTAGGTTGTTGGCTCTTCTAGGCAACTCGGCTCATCTTAGAATGTCTCTCAGCAGTCCTTCTTGCATATATATGCTTGGGGTAGGTAGTGAATCTGGTCAGTTTCAGGGACTTCTTGATGCTACTAAGTTGTTTGTTTCCTGAGATTAATGTCTTCCCTGCAGAACAGAAAGATTCACTTAACCTTAGAACAGTGGTTCACAACCTTTCTAATGTTGTGAATTCCTCATATTGTGAAGACCCCCAGCTATAATTTTTTTCATTCCTACTTCCTAAATGTAATTTCGCTACTGTTACGAGTCATAATGTAAATATCTGATATACTATCCCAAAGGGGTCACCACAGGTTGTGAATCACTACCTTAGAATATGCAGGTGTTTCACCTCCTTCCTAACACCCAGTATTAAAATGTCCTCTTGTTTTACCTCTTGATTAAATTCTGTGTCTTAAAAATCTTCCCTCCAAAATGAAAGGCTTTAATTTTGGAAAAAAATGCAGAGTATCTGTATTTTCCTAGGAGGTGAATGTGAGGGAGGGCCAGACATGCTTCTTTTTGTATTAAATGCATTCAGTATTTTAAGGGCAGTAAATTGTGGAAAGTGCTCAGATTTGTCAATTGGGATGATCAGTTTCTGAACCTTATAGCTAGTATTCTGTGTCAGGTAATCTCTGAGTACAATTTCTTCCCTGGTATTGAATGAACATTTTATCCTTATCCCACACTGCAGGCTTATGGAAACCAATCTTTTCTCTGTCCTATTCATCTGTTGCCACATCAGCCTCCAAAAATAGTAAACACAATGTGTGTCAATGTAAAAATGCAGGTGAGGAAGAGCTAGCTTAAGGAACATGTGTCTTGAAGGAAAAATAATGGAATAGCATCTAAGTAACTTTCTGCAAGCCATTTGAAAAACTCTACTTTTCAGATCTTCTTCCTTCTTTCGTTCCTTCCTTTGTGTCTTTTTCTTTTTTTCTTTTCTTTTTACCGGTTGTCTTACAGAAAAGATAAAGTGAAGCCAGAGACAGGCATCTATTTGTAATTTAACATTGATTTTTTTCTATTTTGTGTACATGTCCAGGCATAAATGTAGTGAATAGTCTTTAAAAATTTAAAAATACATCAAACAGATGAATGGGGCTCCTATAAGTTTGCATGTGAACAGTTCTTCCTTAGAAAAAGCTTTCTCCTATGAAAACTCAATGTATTCTGGTAATATACTCTTGTAGACTGAGTTATCCCCTGATAGCTACTATTTTAGAAGTTGGCATTCTTTACTTGGTTTTTAAATGGACTCTTTTATTTTTCTTTTTTTCACTCAACATGTAAGTCCTGCAGCACATCTTTGTGAAAATCTCTCCGTGTCATTCTCATCACTTCTCCTGGCCATCACGCCAATCCAGGCTTTTCCTGCTCTATTCTATGTTAACTGAAGCAAATCTCAAGCTGCCCTGGGAAGGTGTGCATATCTGGACAGTGAACAGGTCTTTGCATAGCAACCTTCCTTACCTATTCCTTCAGTTACTGGGTCCTCTCCCTTGCTGTGCAGACAGTGTATTTAGCACAGACTCTTGGGTTCCACAACTGACTGGCAAACAATCATTCTACATTTGTTAGTTCAATCATTTTAGGCAAGTGGTTTTGCATTTTGAATTCACTTAGGAGAATCTACTTATTAGTTGTTATAAGAATTAAATAGAATGATTCATATAAAGAACGTTGTATAGTGCATGGCATATTCTTACGTAAAGAATGATAGCTCTTTTATCTATGGGACTAAATCTAAAGCCCGCAACTATATTGTATTACCTTCCCCAAACTAAGCTATTCCTTATGCCTCTCAAGATTTTATTATGTGTTTCTCAAATGATGTTAAGAATGAATGATTCATTTCAAAGCCAAAGTTGTGAGCAATTTATCCTCAAGGAAATATGTTTCTGTGGACAAGGCCAGCCAAAGCACTGTAATTCACCATTTTGTTAATTTCTATTATGCCTTAGGCTGGGGAAATCTAATTACCAGGGTAAGGGA
Source organism: Alexandromys fortis (assembly GCF_014885135.2). Lineage (NCBI taxonomy): Eukaryota > Metazoa > Chordata > Mammalia > Rodentia > Cricetidae > Alexandromys > Alexandromys fortis. Next base: position 11,073,698 of record NW_026067947.1, read on the forward strand.
ATCACCACTCATCACCCCAGATGGAAATGCCTGCCAACCACATTGTAGAAACACAAGCATTTAGGGTCATCTGCTCTTCTTGTCAAAAAGTGAAAACCAACATCCTCTGAGGTATTTGCCCTAGATAATAAGAGATAAGCTCTGATTTTATACATGTTGAGCCTCTTTCATCAGCTGTACTGTGAGTTGCCGGAGGTTAGAGAACAGTTCTCAAACATGTTTTATTGTTTTCAGGAACAAAATCCACTTTTCAGATGATAAAAATAAGGAAGATTTTTGTTTGTTAATTTTGTTTAACCTACACAAGAATGGAAGAGAATTTGTTGGTCCCTAGTCTGTCTCTGTCATTCTTGTTAGCGAAGATAGAGAGGAAGACTTCAGTCACTACATGTAAAAGAAACAAGCTGAATCCAGCTATATATCTGATAAATGGTTAAATCAATAAATGGCTAAAGACTCACATTGACATTTGTCAAAATAAGGTACAAGTATAGGCAATGGGTTTCTCACTTAGCATCTTCTCTTTCCAGGACAGCACCAATCTAAAAGCTAGTGAGCTATCACCTCACACTTGAGATAAATATTATTAAAAATACAAGAAATAAAAGCTGGCAAAGATGTGGGAGGAAATAAATATGTTATATGTCAGCAATAGGAATGTAAACAGATACATTGATTATAGATATCAGTACAGATATTTCTCAAAAACTTTAAAGTAGATTCATATGGTGCTGGAACCCTACTTCTGAGGACATTCCAAAAAAAAAGTTGATGTAGGAGGTCCTTTTGTTTGTGTGTTGTTTTGATTGATTAATGAATAAAGAAAGAAGTTAAAAACACAAGTACTGATTGACCCTATTTCTTGTAACATCTAAAATAGGAGAACTTATAGAAGCAGAATCAGACTAGAGAAAATGGCACATGTTGGTCAAGGGTCCAAAGTTTCAGTTTTAGTTTTTGAAGATCTGGTGGCTATCATGGTGACTACAGTTAATAAGCTGTATTGTCTGCTTGAAGTGTGAAGAGAGTTCTCAAGTGCTCTTACCATATCCAAAAGAATGGTATCTTTTAAGATGTGTGAGATTCATGATCATTTCACAATGTACACATGTATCACATGTATTTCATCGCAGCAGATGAAATCTATACAACTAATATTTTTCTGTATAATCCAAGACAGGAAAAAATTTTAAAAACTAGCTGAAGCAAAATAGATGGGGCTATTCCCTCATCATTTTAAAACTTGTGTTTATGCCAAGTCTGAGAATTCTAAATCCTAGAGCTCTAATGATGTCCTTGAGGACACCCTATTTACAGTGGCACCATCCCAGGCTCTTTCTTTATAGTCTTCTCTGTGAGATCCACCAGCTCCAGTATTATCCACTGTCTCCTGATAGCTAGGCAAATACAGGATTCTTCTTCCAAAAACTGATGAGTCCTGATTTCATTGGTAGCCTGAGTCTCATGCCTTCCACAACACAATTCTCTGTATTTGGGGATGAGCAGATTTTCAAATTAGTCTCCCAAGAACTGAATATTAATGGGATAGTGTAATTCTTAAAGGAACAACTACAGCTGTTCAAGATAAGGGTCAAACAGGTCAAGGCTGTACAAAAATGACCATTAGACATGCAAAGTTTTGTGCATTGCATATATAGCTTTTGATCCCCTAAACTGAGAGGTTAAAGATTGCTAATTCTAATAAAAAGACATAGAGCACATTTCCCTCTGTAAATCAGAGTTCTTTTGTTCACTGTATCCTTCTGAGAGTCTATATCTTCTGCTGTATCTTTCCTATTTGTCTTTGCTGCATTCCCTTGTGTGTTCTCAAGTCTTTGAGGAAATGATCTGTTAAAGCTGGTTTTCATGGGACACTGACTCTATCTGGTCTCAAGCCCAGTAGAATAGGATAATGACTACTTCATTTCATCTGAGCTCCACAGCAATCAAGTTTTCCTCTCTTGAAATTGCATTGCTCCCATCTGTCTCATCTTTTATATTTTATTTTGTCAATCATCGCCCAACATGGATTGATTGACTACCTGTACCAGGCACTGGAATACATACAAGTGCCACAGGGTTTTAATTTCAAATCCCTTCAGTGGTGGTGTGTGTGAAACAGCAACACTGTTAGAATTGTGCTGCAAAGTTTAAAGCTCACAGAGTAGAATCTGGTTTCATCAAAACCATCCTAGAACCATAATGTCTGTAAAGAATGGCAGTAAGATGAACATATGAAAAGAGAAAGGGGGATAATGAACAAAGAGCAACTATTAATATCTGAAACTAGGTACCGTGGTTGGGGGTTGAAAAAAGTAGGCTGATAACTCAGAGAAGATACTGAACTAGAAATATTGGGTGAAATAAAACCAGAGGGACAGGGATATGGGGATGGGCCATCTAGAAATGAGACTAAGAGAAGATATTATTAGGTGATAATGAAGGACAGAGAATAGGTGTAAAAAATTATGAGCCATGAAATATGATAAAAAGGTAATCTTTATAATTTCAACATGATAATATATTACTGTTCCCTTGGTGGATTTGTAAATTCAGCTTTTTATGTGTTCAAATAGGAGAACCTTTTTTTTTCCATCCTAAAAAGCATTTAACATGGTTTATTCTTCTGACACAGTGATTATGAAAGCTGAACTATTTTGGAATTTCACTAACCATTAGTACAATAACTATGCATAACTAGTCACATAACTAGGCACAACATTTGTCATACTGTCCTTTTTAAAATTGATTAAAATTATTCTGGAGAGGGGTCTGTCATCTAATATATTCTCCTTTGTAAGCTATATCAAGCCAGAAGTGGTGGTGGACTCCTTTAATCCTAACACTAGGACTGCAAAGGTAGGCAGAAATCTGTGAATTGGAGGCCAGCCTGGTCTACAGAGCAATTTTCCAGTCAGCCAAAACTACATGATGAAATCCTGTCCCAATGAACAAACAACAATAAAATAATACTGACTTATTTTATGATATCAAAATTTAAAACATAAATTGTACTGCTATATATAAACCGTTGTGTTTGATTTTTTATTGGAAAGTTTGCTCCCAAGTAATAAAGAAGGCAATAATCAAACATCCTGCATTTATCAAGAACCCCAGAGGTCAGCCTCAACCTCACAGTTACATTGTCCAAGATCATGATCTCCCTGGAAAAGGCTTCCAAGTCTGAGGTCCTGACCACTCTGGCCTATAGCAGACATTTGAATTGGTGGATGGAAAGACATGACAGCAGAAATGTGACATGGCTGGTCACACTGCGCCCATAGTCAAGAAGGAGAGAGAGAAGAATGCTTATGTTCTGTACACTTTCTTCTTTTGATTCAGTCCCAGATAATGGACCACAGGATGGTGCTACCACCCACCACTCCCAACTAGAGCTAACCATGTTCACCTCTTCCCAGCTTCTGGCATTGTTGGCACTCCTTAACATTTGGGGGCTCTACTCTTATCTTTCCTTGACATCCCATTGTATGTCTTTGGTGTTTCTTCTAGTAAAATACATCCTGCTTTATTTTGGCCAATATATAATACCTCTGCAGCTTAGAGTATTGTTTGTGCATCCCTTGGGTGAGACTATCCTTCCTGAGGTACATGAACCACTGAAAGTTTGATAGGATTTCTTAATAAAGTTCAAACTCACTTATATTAATTTGTTTACAGAGCTGATCCCATAGCATCGTTATGAGTTTTAAGCACAAGATTTGCTTAGCATCAAGTCCGTCACATAGAAAACCTCAATTAAATATAGTTTCCATTATGTCCAAGGTAGCAAATACACTGCAATATTGACATGACAAAAAGTCATAAGTTAATATTCATTTTTGCATTTGAGGGGAAAAAAGAACTCATGTGCACAGCTATTCTATTCCATCCACTTTGGTAACATTCACTGAACATCTCCTACTCTACCAAGTACTATTGTATTAGCTTGGCATGTATTAGCTCTTTCAGTCTTCAGCATAACCGTGGTTATCTTTTTACAAAGGTAATGAAGTTAAGGCAAAGGTATATTAAAAAGTAACTTTTTTAAAGTTACACCACCAGGGGATGGCAGAATCAGCATGTACACCCATGCTATCAGGCTTTGTTAAGAGCCCTGCCCTGGATTTGTAGTCTCACACAGGTACATACAGCACACATTGATAAAAGTGTATCTGAGCAGCTTCCAGGACTTCCCTGGATGGAAGAGAAGATGCCAAGAATGATGCATTGTGCTCTGAAGATGCCCCAGAGTCAAATGAGCCATTATCTAAGGAGAGGAACAAAATGCTGTAAGGTCTCATCTGTTCAACTTGGGCAAGACAAACAAAGCATTTGTGACCTACAGTCTCCGTTTTGTACTACCATCGGTAACACACCACACGTTTGGTTTTAGCTAGACCTTTCCAAACAACCAGGGCATGGTGCCTCAAGGCTGAACACATGCAGAAGTGACAGATGCTGTCCACAGAAGGTGAATGCCATTGTTCTCTGAGGCTGCAGGAAGATTGAGAGTTCCTCTAGAACCTGAACATTGTACATTCATTACAGCTCCCTCAAATTATTCTCTCTAGATTTATGTGAGATTGGCTGTCTCTCTTACTCTCTGTGGAAAGCCCTAGTAAAGGTGGTAACAAAAGCACAGAGGCTTTTCTATAGCCAAGTTTTATTTGCTGAAATTACCCTCAGGATCTTGAAGTCAGAAGACCAGATGTGGATTTTATGTTCTTTGGCTTTCCATAGAGAAACATTTAAAATGGCCCATCTGTATCTGATTCCTAGTTTTACCAGAACGAAATACCACACACTGGGTGGCTTAACCAGCCCACACTCATCCTCTAACAATTCTGGAAACTGGAATCCTGAGTCCAAGGAATAGATGGTATTGTTTTGTCCTAAGGATTTTCCGCTTGTCTTGCAGATAATGTATTTTTCTGTATTTTCTTATAGCTTGTTTCCTGGTGTTCCCCTTTCATAAAGAAACCATCTTCCTTGATTAGGAAATACCTGAACAACCTGCCTTTAACTTTGTTACTTCTGGAAATATTCTTTGTCCAAAACCTGTCACATTCCACAGCACCAAAGTGAGGTTAGAAACTCAAACTACAAATATATGGGGTTGGGGGAGAGAGGACACAACTCATAAGCTAGCCCATAACTCTCCTTAATATCCATCTGACATCTCTAGGATGACTGGTCCACCACCTCATAGGTAGGAAAAGTGATTCTGAGTTCTCTCAATGGGAGTATTACTCTCAAAATTAGTGAGTTGGTGGTAATACTGGGGATTGAACTCAGGACTTTGAATATCCTCGGCAAGTGCTCTACCACTGAAGTCCACCCACAGCCTTAATACATTTTTTTTGAAGTTAGCTTTATTTAGTACGTTATTCTCTTTTATTTGATCCAAGAAATGAGAAGATAAGTGGAAATGCTACTTCTCTTTCTATAGGTATATTTGTCGTCAGACACTAAAGAATGAAGAAGTGCAGTTCTGACATAAAAGCATCCATCAATAAATCAATCAATCAATCCAAAGGGGTTCACCAGTCATTTGTATTGAACATATAAGCAACCTCTGTTCAACACCATGGGCCATTTCTGTGTGAATAGCATTTTGTAATTTCAGTCTCCTTAACATTAGTGATTGGTGTCGGAGTCCTGTATATCTATTGCTTTTATTGGTTAATGAATAAAGAAGCTGCTTTCAGCCAATGGCTTAACAGAATATAGCCAGGCTGGAAGAGATAGATATAGAGAGAGAGTAGGTGAAGTATAAGAGACACCATGTAGCTGCCAGAGGACAATACACAAGCTGATAGCTGGAACCTTGCCAGTAGGCCACGAGCCTCGTAGTTAAATATAAAATAATGGAAATGGGTTAATTCTAGATGTAAGAGCTAGTTAGCAATACGCTTAAGCAATTGGCCAAACAATATTGCAAATAATATAGTTTCTGTGTGATTATTTTGGGAGTCTAGGCAGCCAGGAAATGGACAAGCAGCCTCTTACATCAAATGATAGCTTTCTAGCTTTATACCAGGTATATAGTACAAAGAATAGAAGTCCATTAAAACAGTGAAGAAACTAGGACTTTGATAAAATTAGAAGCTGCTATGTAAGAAGTAAAAAATAGTGGTCCATTTCCAAAAGTGTTTTGAGCCAGCTAACATTCATTTATAAATGATCAGAAAATGTTGAACACTTGCCCTGTCAGAGTCTGATAGACTAGTCACCCAAACACACCCTAATCTATAGTTTAGAGTAGAAAATTATTATTAACAGCCAAACTGGGCTGCAGAAGTGACAAGGTTTTATTCCTGATAAGGTTTAAAATAAACAGATTATAAAATGTAGACACAATGTCACAGAAATTGTGGGAGTGACCAACCAATGACTGGTCCAGCTTGAGACCCATGCCATGAGAGTAAGTCCACTCTGACACTTCCCAGAGAATGAGACCCAGAGGCTGGTGGCACAGCGACTTAGGAGACTTAGGAGAGAAAAAACATAATTGGAGAGAAAAAAAATGTCAATGTAATGATGTCTGATGATATTCTGTTATACTCATAGATTGATGCCTACCTCAATTGTCATCAGAGAGACTTCATCCAGTCGCTGATAGAAACAGATGCAAAAACCCACAGCCAAACATTAGGCTGAGCTCTGGGAATCCTGGTGAAGAGAGGGAGGAAGGATTAGACAAGCCTGGGAGATCAAGGTCATCACAAGGGAACCCACAGGAACAACTAACCTGGGCTTATAAGAGCTCACAGAGTCTTACCTAACAACTAGGGAGCCTGCATGTGACTGACCTAGGCCCTCTACATATATGTGACAGTTGTGTAGCTTAGTCTTCTTGTTAGTCTTCTATCAATAGGAACAAGACCTGTTCCTAAGGCTTTTGCTGGCTTTTGGGAACCTACTCCTCACAGCGGGTTGCCTTGTCCAGCCTTAATAGGAGAGGAGGAGCTTAGTCTTACTAAAACTTGAAATGCCATGCTGTGTTGATACCAATGGGAGATGTGACCCTTTCTGAACAGAAACACAGAGGAGTGGATTGGGGGTGGGGGTACAAGGAGGGAATGGGAGAAGAAGAGGGAGGGGAAACTGAGGTCAAGATATAAAATAAATCCTTGAATTTAATTTTAAAAATAGGCATTAGTAGTAGAGGGACTGTAAGACCCAGATGATCTGTACCCTGCAGATTACACAACCAGAGAGGTAGGCATGCTGGATTTACATCTGCATTTTTAAAGATGGCCAGATGTCTACATGCATATCAAAGTCAATGAGGCAGATACAATAGTTTTTATTACCTGCTTTCTATAACTGAAGCCATGAAGATCTCCAGAACAATGGTCTTCCTGGATTCATAGCACATGGCCAGGGAGACACAGGGTGGAGACAGAATTTCAGGGATCTTATAGACTCTGATAGCTTAATAAACACATACATTCTTTTTCTGGAAATTTGTGCTCAGGGCAGAAATCTCTCTCTCTCTCTCTCTCTCTCTCTCTCTCTCTCTCTCTCTCTCTCTCTCTCTCGCGCGCGCGCGCACACACACACACTCTCTCTCTCCTTCTTTCTCCTCTTTAAAGGCCCTCTCAGTTGGAGACTCGTGGCCACAATGAGAGATGAGTAATGTCTCCCAGAGTTATTGTTCTCCTACAAATGACAAAAAAAAAAAGGGAGTTATTTGTCATTTTAGGTCAGGGACTTTCAACCTCAACACAATTGAGACTTTGGCCCAAATAATTTGTTCCTAGGGCTGTCCTGAACCTTATGTACTAGTTAGGAGAGTTCTAGGCCTCTGCCAATGCAAGCAATAGAACCCTACAAAATAATAAGAATAATAACTCCAGATATTTCTCCTACTAGGATTCAAAATTCACAATACTATACTAGGTCCAAAGAAAATGACCTTTGCAAATCTTCAGGAAACAAAAGTAATTAGCATGTGCTCTCACAGACAAAGCCCATCATTGTAATTACATTTCCGCCTGGGTGTGGTATTTTATTCATTCCTCTCTAAAATCCACTAGGAGAGACAACTTTTGAGTGACCGAATCACTGTAAGCTCAGGAACTTCAACTTCAAGAACAGAAATGTGAGTCTTTTGGATTTTATCACTCTTTGGGTTCTTACAATTCTAGAATCCATATTACTCATTAGATCCATAATTATGTCATATAAGTAACATAAGATCCTCTGAATTCTTGACTGAAATTACTTAGCAGTTGGACTTGCATACAAAATTCATTGTGTGTGTATGTATATGAGAGAGAGTAGCAACAACATATGTGTATATATATTTAAAGATATAGTAAAAACAAAATCTTAAATACCATAGTCTATTTCAGAAAATGAGTTTTGCATGCCAAAAAACCCTAAAAGAAATAAACAACTGTGAGTACTGTAGAGGGGAAAAAAAGCAAGACAAATCTACAGGTGACAAGGAAATAATGTGCAATAACTTATCCTACCACATAGTAAAATTTCATAAGATTACCCATTATATAATTGATATATTATAAGGTACAAGGACAGTGAAGAAGATAGAAAAAAAATTCATGCAATAAGTTCACATCACAGATTTAGTTGAAACAATAATATTCAGGAAATGTTCACAATAATATTTAACTATTATTAATATCACATAAATGTTCATAAGAATGTAAAACTACCTCTTAGTACTACTTTCATAGTGTCCCATAGGTTTGAGTATGTTGTCTCTTTATTTTCATTAAATTCAAGGAAGACTTTAATTTCTTTCTTGACCCAGGTGTGGTTCAGTAGTTGATTGTTCAGTTTCCATGAGTTTGTTGGTTTTCTGGGGGTAGCATTGTTGTTGCCTTCTAACTTTAATCCGTGGTGATCTGATAAGACACAGGTGGACACTGATATTCTTTTGTATTTGTGGAGGTTTCCTTTGTTTCCGAGTATATGGTCAATTTTTGAGAAGGTTCCATGAGCTGCAGAGAAGAAGGTATATTCTTTTCTATTTGGGTGGAGTGTTCTGTAGATGTCTGTTAAGTCCATTTGTTTCATTACCTCCAGTAATTCTCTTAATTCTCTATTAGGTTTCTGTCTGATTGACCTGTCCATTGGAGAGAGAGGTGTGTTGAAGTCTCCTACTATTAGTGTGTG
>NW_026067947.1:11083410-11108115 GCF_014885135.2 Alexandromys fortis
TGGGGGGGGGGGGAGGGAAAGGGGAGGCGGCTGTGGGGAAGAGACAGAAATCTTTAATAAATAAATAAATTAATTAATTAAAAAAAGAATATAAAACTACAAATATCAAATAGAAAATTCACGGTAGAAATTTCATAAATTGTATAGAATTAGCCACATAAAGCCTTTGGAGGAAAGAAATCTTAATGATTTTGCTTTATTAATTAACCATTTTGATGCATGCATAAAATACCTTTAATTAAAAGACAAATCTCATTTGTTTTATTAAAAATACAGCTGCAACACATAATTTTGTAGAAAACATTGAAAATATGAATATATATATGATGAACAAGACTGAAGTGATCTTAAATTCTATCCCCCACACATAGCCATTATTAATGGTGTGTTTTCAACCCAGTAATTCTTTTATGTTTATGACTGTGGATGATCTTAGTGAGTTTTTTTGTTGGTATACCAGAATACCTACAACTCTGATATATAAGCATTATATAATCATGTCTCTACTGTATCTGTCCCTTTCCATAATGCACCTGACTTTGAACATACATATGCCCAATTATGCATAGGCATAGATGTCAAATAGAGAATTCTATCTAAAAGGTTGCTGGAGGACACAGAGCCTTATTGTGCATGTGCCCCAAATCAGTTCAGGCCAGATCATCAGCCTTTCTGTTTTCTCATACCTGGATATGATGGGAATGCACTTACATAGAACTATCTAAATCTTGTTACCAGAGGCGTAGAAAATTATACTATTGCTCAGAGGGGGGAATACATGTAGGCCAAAGAAGGTGGGGATTCTAGGCTTTTGCAGTTGCTTCTTACATTTTTTGAAAAGATAAGTGTTTGCAAGCATGTTCAGGTTGAAGAGCAGGGCTATCTAGTACATTACTATAGGCTGATGGTGGAGGAGTGGGTTGTGCGTCCATAGCCAAAAACCAAATAAGAGTCCCAGCATACTAACCTATTGTCAGTGTTTACTTGCCTCCATCTCATAGGATTGATGTGGGTATCAAGTAAACACCTTCACACAATATGATGACACCCTGGGCATATTCTCCCTGGCTATAAGGTGAGGACATGTTGTTCAGCATATACTCTTGCTATGTGTATAGCTCGAAAGCTGATTATCTCAGGTATTTTCTATAATAAAGGAAACTAACACATCAAAAAATAAGCACAATTAATAAAAGTTCAGAGACTGATACTGGAGTTCAACCTGAGAAAAACAAAGTAGCCACCCCACCCATTGGCTCTTACTCTACCTCAGCTCAAAATGGTGATCCTGCCTCCAGGAATCTCAGAATGATACTGTGAATGAGAGCTGTTTCCTCTCATTTTACAATCCTCTCTAAGACTAGGATTAAAGGCATGCACCAACGGAATTAAAGGTATGCACCACCCAGTTTCTATGACAACTAATGTGGCTACTGGGATTAAAGGTATGTGTTACCACTGCCTGTTTGGTCTGTAAAGCTGACCAGAGGGGCTGGTTTACTTTCTGGTCTTTAGGCAAGCTTTATTTATTAAAACACAAATGAAATGCCACTACAGAATACTAATTTATATACATATATAATATATAACATGTAATATGTTAGTCATATCGTGAAACATTTAAAAATGTCACATATGTAATGTGGGAGTGATTTCTTATTAATAAAGAAACTGCCTAGGCCCATTTGCATTTGATAGGCCAACCCTTAGGTGGGTGGAGAAAACAGAACAGAATTGTGGGAAAAAGAAGCTGAGAGGGAGTCGCCATGATTCTCCCGCTCCAGACAGACGCAGGTTAAGATCCTCCCTGGTAAGCCAGCTCGTGGGCTACACAGAATATTAGAAATGGGTTAGAACAATATGTAAGAGCTAGCCAATAAGAAGCTGGAACTAGCCGGGCCAGGCAGTGTTTGAAAGAACACAGTTTCCGTGTAATTATTTCGGGCATAAGCTAGCCACGCAGGTGGCCGGGTGCCGGGGACGCAGCCCTGCTGCTCCTATTTCAACACATATGTGTTTTAAAAATAATAAGAATAGAATTACTGATATGGTAAGCATCCCTATTATTGATTGTCATCATCCATCTTATCTAGCTGTAAACCCTTCAAACTACAGCAATACCTATTGCAAAAAGATTTGCCCATGGTGTAATAGTAGCACAAATGTTACAGGCTAACCAATAGCTTTCTGGTAGAATTTAAGGCCCATTTCACAGGAGGAAATGCATGCCTGGTACTTATGGAGTTAATCTTACAATAACTTATTTGCTAAATAAATAATATCAAATTTCCCTTTAAATTTATATCTTTCTAACTATAGCTTAATGTAGCTCCGAGACCTCATTAGAAATTGACAGTAAGTCAAAGTTCGGAGAATAAGTGACTGACTGTGGAGAACTCAGCCACAGTGAAAAATTCATACAAATTCTCCTTTCAAGGCTTGGGGACTGTCAAGGGAGAGTTGCTAGGAAGTTCGTAAGAGAAAGAGGTAAGGGAAGACAAAACACCATCCTCTGGATTTGATAGAACTACTGCACTAATGAACTTAGCCGCTGTGGCTGCTACCTTTCTATTTCTGATACTAACTTCACATTAATGATCATTAATGGCTATGTTATCACATGAGGACTGTCCAACATTCAATAAATTACTGCTCATTCTGTTAGTTCTTGTACTAATGAAAAATATATAAAAAAAATCACTCAAAAGAGAAGTGGCAAGTTAGAAGAACCAAACTCAGAGACAAATTAAAATGGAATAAAGGACTACATTATAGTTAGAATGAAAAAAAAACCCTAAGTTTGAGAGTTTTGTTACAGTAGTTCACTATCTAAATGACTTGGGGTATATTCACTTAATCTCTTTTACTCCAGTTCCTTAAATATAAAATGGAAATACCTGATAAGTAACTGAGCAGAATAATCATAACCCCAGTGACAAACCCTTCCTCAAATTTCTAGTGTTTAACCATACAAATGCTCCAGTGATGCCTAGTGGGATGGCTGGCAGTCATCATGCTCATTGGTAAACAGATAATAAACTTTTTTTTGAGGCTCGAAGGATATAACAAATATAGAGTGTTAGCCCCATATAAATGTGAACATTTTTATAAGCCCAAAGAACATGATGGCTTTCCCACTTAGAACATTCCAACCCACTGCCTACCTTCCTTACTGCTGCAGAAGGAAAAGAGGACAGCTGGCAAATTCAACACGGAATTATGACAGTGGAGTTCAGAAACCAGGCTCCATGCCCCAAAGTACAATGAAGCATTGATATGAGAGTATCTTCCTTAATCAGCTGAGAGGAGTCTGAGAAGCATGAGGGGAAAGGCAATGCTGTTCAGAATTGCACTGTGCCCTGTAGGCACTCCTGCCTACAAACCAAGACCCACCCCCCACACCATTGTTTTTCATGGGTCCTGGGAAATCCATGTCAGAAGGGCCAGGGAAGGATATGGTGGAAGAACAGCATGCTGACAGCTGAAGCACTGTTTTATAATAACACATAAAAGCAACAGCTACGCTAGTTAAAACAGGATTACTTTTAAATGTATGCATAGATACACACAGAGAGACATGTCTTGAAAACCGGCATAGAGAGGCTGTTTGAAGAGGCGAAGAGTCAGGAGTTTGAAAGCTCTTATCTGCAATGCTGACACACACTAAGATGAAGTAGAGAGGGGCCGATACCCAACTACCTCACCTTACTGTGGTCTTCACTACTAGGCAAAAATCCTAACACACATCAGCTTTACCAGGAGCTGGGCAGAAACACAGTGACTCTCTAAGGCATAGGGTTCTGATAAATTATTTTACACAACATGGTTGGGATTTTAAGTTATCCTATTCATTTCAGGAGCCTGAATCTCAGTGCCAACCTGTGTGAGGAGATCTGAACCTGTTTAAGTTTGGCCTTTCCATCCAGACAGATAACTATCACAGAACAAAGTAAGTAGAAAAACAAAGAGCTCTGGTTCCCTACTGAAGAGGAAGATAAACCAAGAGAAACGAATGCCATTATTTTCCTAAAAATTGATAATGTGTCATTAGCTGTTTTATATTTTATTGACATACATGAGGAACTCCATACAGACATTATAGAAAATCAGCATGATCTCAATATGTAATCTGTGTTTGGGATATACAATAGAAAGCCTGATGGTGCTCATATACTGATCAAATAACAAATGAGAAGGTTCACAAACTAAAACTCTTAATCATTCACCTAGGAATAGATATCTGATTTGGCACAAGAATCCCCTGATTAGGAAGAGATCATGTTAACATAATCTTCAGTCCTGCTAACATGGTCATCTACTTTTAGGGCCTCCTAATTTAAACACCTCTGTTTGGAATTTATCATAATGCTAGTTGGACTAAGGGGTTTTAGGTGCACAAGGTACAGCTTAGATAAGATTCTTCTCCATTGGCCAAGTGCAAATGCTAAGGTGCTGACTGGAAGGACATCTAGACACTTGGGGACATTGGGGTCTATATACAGTAAATCAAGATTTGGAACTTGAGAGAAATTTCTAATTTTTACAACTTATTATTACTATTATTATTGTTGTTGCTGACGTTATTATTTTATGTGTGTGGGTATTTTCTCTGCATGCATGTCTGTGTGCCAAATGCATATATGGTTCCTATGGGAAACAGAAGACTGTCAGATTTCCTGAAACTGGAGCGACAGACTGTTGTGAGCCACCATTTGAGTGCTAGGAATCAAATCCAGGTCCTCTGGAAGAACAGCTTAACCACTGATCATGTATGTAACCTCTCCAGACCTTCTGACTGGTTTTAAAACAAAAAATTCTCAATTTACATATGAGAACATGAGAACACTGGGACCAGGAGAGAAGAGAATTCCAAAAACTTTGTGGAACAGAACAAAAACCAGAACTGTTCTAACATAAGACGGGGTTCGACAGCACTAAATCCTTTGCTTACCTTATTAATGACAAAATGCTCTCACCTGTCAGGAGAATCCTCAGGCTTGTGTTTGGCCACAGTATATTGGATCCTATTAGGTTCCGACTGCTGATATGGAGCTATGTTTCTTGGTGCATATGCCGTAAGCCAGTTTCTGAAAGGCAAGCTGGTTATCAGTACACCTGCACTCACTTGATCCTGGTTTCTTATTGTGTTATATAATATCATAGACAATTTTGTTTGTTTTGTTAATAGTAATGTGCTTAATGTTTGGACATTTTGGAAATAGTAGATCCTGTTACTTATTTCTATCCCTTATTGGTAACGTTGGATAACTTTAAAGAAACTTAATTATTTGCTTAGATTCTCTTTTGGAAATCTCAGAAAAGATGCTTGGATTTTCAGTACGACACCTACAGTTATTCATCTCTGGAATCCCCACAGTGTATATAAAAGGAGGCTAGAGAAGAAAAGGGAAATGGCGTTTTGAGCAGGGCATGCTGAATGGTTCAAACAATAGCATCTCTTGTTTATTCTTGGAAGCAGGAAAAACTAAGATGGAGGAAAGGTGACCCTACAGACAACCAAAGATCCACCTTGAACTCTTGTCTACAACAATCCAATTGTGTCAGGCACCTCATTTCCTAATTACACCTTTAAGATGTTCTCCTCCCCTCTCCTGCTATGCCTAGGAATGCATCTAGTGGGAATATTTAAGTTTATTCTCATAGCTCTGCTTACTAAATCCTGGCATCTTTCAGAACACAGCTCAAGGAACGCCCCCTCCCTCCCACACACACACTTTGCATGCTAAACCTATGGTTTGTTTGCTATGTGACTAAGGACACATCAGGCAATTCATAATTTCCCTGACTCTCATTCCTTGGGCTGTAAAATGAGTGAAGCAGCTGCCCTATTGCTAGTCATATAAAACTGTGTATTTTCCAGAAGAACTCATCAGCACCAACTGGACAACGAAAGTGATGTTTTAAATAATTTATGTTTTTTTTCTTCCCACTGAAGTCACTTTAGCGCTTCAGCGGGGACCTTTCACTCCATATGGGAAAACCTGGGTTAACTGGTATGGTAATTTGTAAATCGTTCTAGTGATGGCCTGAAACAGTAATACCCTGTGGTTAGTGACTATGGAAGTTACCCTGTTTCACTGCCCTTTCTCTAATTCTGAAAACACGATTATATTCATTTTCTATGCCTGCTGTAACATCACACTGAACACTGGTCATGTTAAACTACAGAAACACATTATTACACAGTACTGAAGCTAGAAGTTTGAAATCAACGCATGAAAAGAGCCATACTCTTGCTTTCAGAGGACTCTAGGGAGTAAATCCTTCCTTTTAACTTCCAACTGTGGATATTCACTGGCTAACTTTGACTTTCCTCGGAGATTTTGTTTGAATGTGTCCTCTAGAATTCCTGTGTTGGGAACTTAATCTACAAAATTAAGAGGTGTAGCCTTTGGGAGGTAACTATGTAGCTCTACTGACTGTGCAAGACTCAAGGCTGGGAATTCTCTCTTGCTCTCTCATGCTTAGTAGTTGCTCATTCTTGTTTTTCTGACTGTGGTACTCAATAATAAAGCACAAGGAGTTGTACCAGACACTCTTAGACTTTCCATCCTTCAAAACTCTTTTGTTCTAGGTTTAGACTGAGTGAGTTTCTTTTGACATTTTGCAAGCAGGCCCATACCTACAGTCTCACTGTAATATTAATTCACCTAATCCTTTCTAAAAATATTTTTATTAGTTCTTTAAGGATTGTTATGCACAAAGTATATCAGTCCTATTATTTATCCCCCTTTCCAACCCCACTCCCAATTCTACTGTATTCAACTCCTACAGCCCCATCCCAATTTCATTCCCCTCCCCTTTTAGAACCCACCGAGTCCTGCATGTACATGGGTATGGAATCTCCCGCTGAAGCACGGTCAACCTATAAAGACCTATATACTCTTAAAACTGACTTTCTCAACCCTAGTAGCCATCAACAGTCAATAGTTCCTCAGTTGGGGGGGGGGGGGCTTGTGAATTCCTCCCGCATCCATGCTGGAATGTTGACTGGCTTGATTTTTATAGGTTTTGTGCAGATAATCACACAGCTGTGACACTCCTGTCATATGCAGAAGACACTGTTCACCCCAGGCCTCCTTACCTCTGACTATGGCAGTATTTCTACCCCTGCTTTTGCAATATTCTCAGAATCGTGTGGGAAGGAGATTGCTATAGGCATCCCATTTATGGCCTAGCGCTAACCAGACATTCCATCTCTGCCCTCAGATCAGTTGAAAGTCTCTGTATTAACATTTTGCACTGCACAAAGAAGCCTCTCTAAAGATGACTGAGTGTTATTCTAAGTACTCACCCATTCTTTCACAAACCACTTGTTTGAAGGTGACCACTGTGAGTCAACTCAAGGACCAAGCAATTGGTTAGGAGGGTGAACCAAAGAGATACACCCTATCTTCAAGCAGGGCCTTAAACCATTAGATGTCTGCCTCTGACTAGAATGGAAGGCAGGGACAAAGTCCCTGGTGTCTTTTCAGTCCCAGGCAGTGGCAATGGCTTGGTTGTGCTCACAGCAGGTGCTCAATAAATAACTGGTGAGTCACAGGCCAGATGCACAGAGGGAGCTTTGTTGCCCGGGTAGCTCCTGATTTATGGCTCCATATGGTCACCCTCTCTAACCTTCGCGGGTCCTTCCTATGCCAAGGCCACCACCTTATTTCTTTTTGTATCTTTCTCTCTACTTCAACAAATGCTTGCTCCCCGTTTCTGTCTCCTGGGCAGCCCAGCCCCAGTGTAATAGAAAACGTGGGAGGAATTGGTTACAAGGTTCTTCCTCTGCCTGCTAAGGCTATCATAGATTGACCAGGCGATTCCTACGGATGGCAGCTAAAGCGGGAGCCATTCTGAATCACAATAGCCATTGTCAGGAATGAGCCAGATAGTTACAGAGCATGATAATGCAGAGGAAATTCTAATTAAAAGAAATGAAGGAATTTAACACCGATCATCTGTCATTGTGCTGTCATCCTTACCAGTGAAACAAATGGTAGTTTGTGCCAAGAGTCTGGCTACCGCTTTTGAAAGAGAACTATTTCTAATTAGAGTTGTGTTGAATATTTAAAAGTTGCAAAATTACCATGTCTCCAGGGGAAAATGTCTGTGAAACCATGCAAGGGCAAATCCAGAAAGATTTCTGATACATGAGGAGCTTCCAAGTTTGCATTAAACAAGGAAAATGGGACATAACAATTAAAAGCAACATGCATTTTTATAAAGCCATTCTGCTAATTAATTGTCATCTCACAAATTCTTTTAAGCCTATAGGACAATGATGAATGTCACTGGGTGATTATTCAGTTAATGGAAATTGGAGAATTCATTTCTCACTTATGGGCTTTCTAACGTGACTTAATACAACATTCCTTCCATGTCCAGTGAACATTTACGTAGTATATTGTCTGAGGGTCGCCATTGTTGTAATAAAACCTCATAACCAAATGCAACTTGGGAAGAAAAACCTTTATTTCATCCTACAGCCCTAGTCCATAATCCAAATAAGTCAGAACAAAAACCTGGGGGCAAGAATAAATCCAGGGGCCATGGAGGAGTGTTGCTTATTGTCTTGTTCCTCATAGCTTGCTCAGCCTGCGTTAGCACCCAGGATCACTGCTCAGGGATGGAGCCACTGAATTGGACCCTCCTACATCAATTATCAATCAAGAAAATGCATCACAGGCTTGCCTACAAGGCAATCGTGTAGGGGCATTTTTCTCAACTGAGATTCCCTCTTCCAAAAACATTCTAGTTGTATCAACTTGACATAAAGCTAGCCAGCACACATCTCTAGATAAATATAACATCAGAGAAAAATTACCCGAGTTTCCAAAACAGCTAAAAAAAAAAAAAAACGTGTGCCTTTGAGCACTAGTGAAAACTCAAAACTTCATGAAAACACATACTTTTATGTTGTTTGTTGTTAGAGAATACTCTAATCTATAGAAGAGTAAGTGGTATAGTACAAGGAATCCTCCATCCATCACTACAGTATCAAATACCAACGCATGGCAGGCACAGTCTCATTTGCATTCCTATCTTCTGCCTTCTCACTCAGATTATTTTAAAATACTCAGGAGAGAAAAAATGTTTTCCTTACAATGTTTCAGTTTGTACTTCTAAAAAATGGATGAACTCTTAAAGCCCAAGTGCCATGAAAATAATCATTATCATACTTACAACAGTTAACAATAAAGCGTTTCAAACCAGGGATCATACATTATTCCTATAATCCTAGCACCAAATCAGGATGAGTAAACTATCACAACTTCAATGGGCTATATATAACATGACCCTGTCTGAAGACAACAACAATAATAATAGTGTGGCTTTCTTTCCTTCGATAGACTTGAAGCTGTAACTTAGAAGGGACGAAGACAGAGTGATGTAGTCACCTACGATTTGGACAATTTTACATAACTCACTTAATTTCCTCTGAGTTGGACCAAAAGTAAGATGGCTAAATCAGAGAGCATACAATGTACAAAGAAGCTGAGCACAGTGCCAGCTACAACTGAAATAGTCAAACTAAAATTATACTCAGTACTGTTAGAGGGCAATTCAGTTTCTCTGGAAAGTTAGTCCCGAAAGTCATCAATGAGTACCAAGTTTCTAGAGCAATAAGAATTCTTTTAAAAGTCACGTGACTTCCTGCTGGCCTCTGACACTACTGCTAGACACATAACTCCAGGAAGAAATCCTCTTGTTCCCACTGTACTATGCACATATGCTAACCTCTTCTTATTCTCTGTAGACAACGCCTCACTGCATCATGACCACCACAGGCCACAACACTTCAAGGGCCAATCTTAATTCTGTTTTGCCATATTTCCCTTATATATCATGAGTTTTCAAAAAAAGGAAATAGTTTAATTGCTAGCAATTCTTACCTCGATATCCCTGGTTCTGACGCCGTCTTTTGCCTCTTTCCTTCACTGAATGTCATTTTCCTCCTACTCTCGACTCACCCTAACATCTCTTCCATCCCACAGCTAAAGCACCATCCTCAGGACAGACCTTTTGTCACTCTCCAGTCACACCACTCCCTTATATAGTCCTAGGAGAAACCCAGGTCAGGCTGCTAAATGTCTGGTCATAATGTTTTCATCAACCACCCACCTCATAACCTTGCTTCATGTGTATGTTTAAAGATCCCTTCTTTAATATATCTTATTGATTCATTAACACTGAGTTCACGGCCAGGAGCTCTATAACTTTTGGCTGAATAAAATAGACTCAGCACATACATTTTTTCCATATGGCACCTCATAGCCTTCCTGCACTTAGGAACATGAAGCAACCAACAGTTCAGGGATATACTTGGGGGTCGTTTTAAAAGCAAAATCACCAATAAAGAAAGCACACAAATGCAAAAACTGTGGCATAAAACCGGCTATAAAACTGGTACTTATTTTTTATCTGAGAGCTGATAAAAGTAGGCAGAGTACAGTCTTGCTCAGTCTCAGCAAGACATGTACAGCTTGGGCGACTCCAACTCTTCACTGCTCTCTGCACGCCTGAGAACAGACATCAAAGTGCTGGGAATATTGACTTGAGGTTTACAGATAAACTTTATAGGGTAGATGAATTTCAAATATAGAATCTAAAAATAAGAAGGAATCAGCTTGATTTTTAAAATCCTTTTCTTAGTATATGATAAGCTTCATAAAAATAGTAGTCTTGTCTCTTTTGTTCACTGCAGCCCGAACTAGGTATCTAATTGTATTTTCCCAGTTAATTAGCAATATGATTTTGTGATTCCAGTGAAAATGAAAAAAATCCGAGTTATTAGCCTCAATTTCTACATAAGATATGAGGAAACAACAGACTGTAGCCATCAAGAAAAAATGAATTACACAAAGAACAACATGAAAAGATAATGTGTTAAAATTAGGAAACAGCCAGGCAGTGGTGGTGCATGTCTTTAATCCCAGCAATTGGGAGGCAGAGGCAGGCAGATCTCTGTGAGTTCAAGCCCAGCCTGGTCTACAAGGGATAGTCAGTGCTTTTACACAGAGAAACCCTGCCTCAAAAAAAAATCAAATATGTGTGTGTGTGTGTGTGTGTGTGTGTGTGTGTATATACACACACACACACACACATGGATAAAACAATGGGGGATTGATGAAAAGGAAGGGCTGAGTCTAGATGAAAACACAAGTCTGAAGGACCAAGTCTAAAACTGGATTTCTAGGGTAATGACTAACAAACCAAAGTGCAGATCTATAAAGCATTACCATTTATGGAATTGTACTTGAGGCAGAATAATTTCCACAGAAGCGTAAGGTGATAAACAGATAAACAACCAAATGGATGAATACACATATGGCTAAGAAAAGCAGAACACTGAGGTGATCACATCTAATCACCATGATACAATAAGAATGAATGACTGTGTCACAGAAACATTTTCAAGTTCATGTGTATTCTGGAAGAGGAGTGTGCAGCGATAAAAATATTCACAGAACAAAAAACAGTCCTCAGCTTTTCATATCTAATTCAGTTCTGAAAAGAAGGAGGTAGTGCTGTGTGACTTTTTTAAAAATGACCTAAACAGACATCTGTTTACCCCATTTAGTGTACTACCAACAGACCAAAGAAATTATTTCAATATCTAGATGGTAGATGAGTGAGTTTCCTGGGCTACTCATAGAGAAGAGTGAAGGGCTGCTTACCAGAGCGTGGTCCACCTGGAGACAGATGAATAGCATCAAAGCCCATCTCTCAGGGTGTGATGAATTACACAGACGTTCCTACAGTCCCTACAAGACTGGCAAGCAGCTCAGATGGGGATAGTGTCTCTCTTCCACAGCAATCTGGGGAGGATCATGGGAATCTCATAAATCCCAAGAGTTTCCCAGGATTTATAATTTTTGTTTACTTCCTGAGCCTTGCAAATTTCATTTACTTTCTAAATCTTAGCATGTTCCTCCAAGATGGAATGTTTCAGTTCAGAGAAAATAGCCACTCATGAGTAGCCTGATTAAGCAAGATATTAAAGGTTCCAACTCACTGGTGGAATCTGAGGTAAGGTTGCAGTTCTGGTGAGAAAATAAGTACTAATCAGAAAAGGAAATGGAAGCAAAGTCATGCCTGTGCTGGCATGGTGCTGTCGGAGCAAATTCTGCTCCTTCAGCCAATAGCCTTTAAGATATCAGGCCACTTGAGCATGGTCTCTTATACTGTAAAAGCAGCAGTAACCTTGTGCCTGCTCTCTTGCTTCAGGCTCCCGGTTCTGGCTGCTAGACTCTATTCCTGTCTGTGTAGAAAACTGTTGTCTAGGACAGTGATCTGTAAGTTTTCCCCTTAAATAAATAACCCTTTGTTATTCATAATTCTGAACTGGTGTGGAACTGTTTTGTGACTTACTTCATCAGCATTGTTGTTGAAATATGAGCGGCGGGGCTGCGTCCCCAACACCCCGGCCGCTTGGCTAGCTTATGCCCAAAATAACAACACACAAACTGTATTCATTTAAAGAACTGCTTGGCCCATGAACTCTAGCCCTTACAGGCTAATTCTCGCACCTGGTCTAGCCCATTTCTAATGATGTGTGTAAGCACCCCAAGGTGCGCTTACCAGAAAGATTCTAGCCTAAGTCCATCGTGGGTTGCAGCTGCCTGGGAGAGCTGAGCATGGCGTCTCTGCTCCAGCAGAGCTGTCGGGTCTCTCTGGGAGCAGAGCAGAGTCTGACCTCACTTCCTCTTCCGCCCAGAATTCTATTCTGTTTACTCCTCCCATCTATGTTCCAAGCCATGAGGCCAAGCAGCTGGTTTATTATAACTTAACCAATGAAATCAACAGATTGATATATGACACTCCCACATCACATTGTCTGAGGGCCAAGGCAAGGCTTGAGGTGAAAAGTTTCCAAATTTAAAGCAGCATGCTTAATCTGGAAGCCTCTTTCACTTGTTGGATTAATATCACATCATCTAGTGAGAACATTTTCGAAAAGCAGGGAACCTGTCTGGATTGGAACTCATAGGTCTGAGAAGTTGGAAACACTAATAAGAAAACATCTAGATGTTTTGTGACTGTCTTTAAGTGTTAAGCACCTCAAACAGACAGAGGAATGAAAGATACAGTCTTTTCAATCTGAAAGATTCAGGTGAATTTATTTCAAGCAAAGTTTAGTGAACACATATTAGACACAAAGGACAGAGGGAAGTGGGATTGAGAAAAGGTCAATGGAAGAGGAACATATCTTTCAACAAGGGTGTGAAATTTCAGAATGCAAGAAAAGCCAAATTATGCTAATTTCCTAAGAGATTCAAAAGACTACAGAGGCTGATGATTTTTTTAATTAGCATCTCCAGGACAATTGCATAAAAAATAAGTTCAAGATATACTGATGGCTCTCGAGAAGTTAAAAAATACGAATAAAAATATCTGGAATGAATCGAAACAAAGGAAACTTCCAGGTCCAAAATGACCTATGGAATTTCATACTTGAATGTATGAGTACAATATGTTCTATACATGTCCTATGTATGACACAGGTAACCATATGACTTCAGGGATTGTCCATAAACACCAGCAGTCCCAAAGACAAACAAGTGAAAATTTCATGTTGAGGAACTAAATCTAATATTTTCTTACTCTTAACTCAATCTGGACATCTAACCTTACACATGCTGAGATTTCCCCCTAAAATAACAGTGCTAAGGAGAAAACTGAGATCACAGAAAGTCTTGTGGGTTATGTTCAAGATAATCAAATAAATTTGGGGGGGTGGATATTTCTGTTTCCTCATTAAAATAATAATATTTATTTGGAGTATTTTGGTCCTTGGAGGCAATTCTTGGTTTTAGCACTAACCCAAAGAACAGTTATTTAAGACAGGGAAACATGCAATTTAACATGTATTTAAACACATGAACACAGATAAGCACATACCCCAGCCAATCTAGTCGTGGACTGCTACAGAATTATGACCGCTGCATGCTAACAGAAGTCAACAAACAACTCATTTGTGTAGTTTATTTTTTTTTTCTGACCATGGTAGTGAATGTTTGGTCGAAAGCATCACCCCAGCTTCCTAACACCCTTTTATACAGAGTCTGGAATATTATAGTCAGAGGCCTCATCCTAGTCCCTGTCACCCATCTTTGGAATACTGAGCAGGAACTCCATTTTAAACCCCTTCCCCTGGGAGGTGCCTTAGTCCAAACTCCATCTCTGAGAGGGCCTGCCAAGTGGTGACCCCTCCCGAGGGAGGGTCAAGACCACTCCCACAGGCTACTTATAAACTGCCCCCAGAGAATGTACACGTAGTCTCTGATTTCACGTGGTCTCTCCTTTGATCACCCTCTTCCCCTCGTCTTGCTTTCCTGGTGCCACCCAGGAGCCTTGCATTAAACATGGGCATCTTTTATTTGGTCTGATTTGGCCTGATTATAATTATTTGTGTCAGTGGAGAGGCTCATCTTAAGAAATTAAATTAACAGTGAACCCCTAGAAATTTCTATGGACTGTTGCTAGTTTCTTTTTTCTCACCTCCTCTCATAGTAACATATCTCATCACTATTCCAGCCAAGATCTTTCCAGTTGTAGCTTCGTAGCTATCTTCAAACCCATTTATCCAGCTCAAGGTAAATCTTTAAATAAGTGCCAGTGGAAGCATTTTGGAATATAAGATTCCCAGTAAAGCCCTACAGACTATGAGTATTAAAGGAAGTGACACAGGAGTTCCAGAAATGCTAGGTGATGTCAGGCTGTGGATGCCTTCTCTTACCCCTGCTCTTGTTACATCTTCCCACACAGGCATGACTTCCAATCAACTGTCAGTAATGAAAGCATTCTCTGTGCTTTCTGTACTCAGTCACCAGAGCGGCAGATCAAAACTATGAGTGAACTAATACACCCATGGAGGAGTATTCAAAGACTAGCAGGAAAAAGGTATAAAGACCATGCTGTCTTGATGTGAGATGTTCCTCTGATGCTGTGAATACATTTAATTACCATTGGTTAATAAAAAACAAAAAAGCTCTTTGGCTCATGGCAGGGCAGAATATAGATAGGCAGAAAATTCAAGCAGAGATAGAGAGGAAGAAAGAAGGTAGAGTCAGGAGAGAGGCCAGCAGTCGCAGAAGCAAGATGCCAGAGCATTATCGGTAAGCTATGGGCCACGTGGTAATTCATAGATTATTAGAAATGGATTAATTTATATGTAGAACTAGCACGTAAGAAGCCTGAGCTTCTTACTTAACAATTCTTACCAAACAATTATAAAAAATATTAAGCCTCCAAATGATTACTTTATAAGAGGCTGTGGGGAACCTCAAGCAGGAGAGAAACCAACCCAGGGGGACCTGGTAGGACATAGACAACGTTTGGCTACACTGTCTAGCCCATAGGCAGCATAATTCTGGGAGGCATATTCTGTTTTTCCTTCTTATTTCCCCCATTGGACTAAGTTCCAGCTGCCCGTGCCATTGCTAGCACTGTAACAGCATTTCTCTTGGTCTACTTTCTCTGGACTGCTTTCTAAGACCAGCCAATCAGCCACTGTTCTGACCACTAACTAGATACCCTACAGTCTAACTACCCTAATTAGTGAGTGCAGAGTCCAGAGACTAAGAAGTCATTGCCACAAGACATATCGCCCATACCCAATCCCATCCTCTTCATTTTGGCAACCCAAACACAAGAAGGGGACTTTGAGCTTCTCCCTGCTTCTGATTGGCTGACTTTAAATCAGAGTATTAGGCTAGGTGAGAATTGTAAAGCTGTGTATTCTTCTCCCTCTCCCTCTCTCTCGTCTCCCCTTTCCTCCTTTCCATTCTCCTTCTCTTACTCCCTCCCCTCTCCTCTCTATGTATAGGCATATACCACATACCCCTTGGGTTTGTTTGATCATTGGATATCATGTCTCCAAGATGAAGCTGTTTGCTTAGGTTTAGCTATGTTTATAGCAGCAGAAAGCATAAGCTACAGCCACTGACAGATAGAAGAGGTACACAGAGATGCAGCAGAATAGTAGAGAAAGAGAAACCTTTTCCATGCTCCTCCTGGACACGACATCCTCCCCAGCTGCTCACTGTCCCCACTAACGCAGAGCTTGTCAGTGCTCATTGTTCTGGAGTTTTATGGAACTTAATTTCCCGTCTCTCTTCCCTTATCCCCTCCTGTGTGTTTTCCAGAGGTCAGCAGCTGGGGGTGAAAATCCCAGTATTCTAATCATCCTGATCTTTTTGATGACTAGTCCAAACGTGAAGTCATAATGAAGCACCCAATCTCCAGCCTTTTCATAACATAACTCTGGTATGGTCACACAACGTTTGTATGTATAACAAAAGTGCTAAGTACTATCATTACAATATTGATTCCCTTCAAAGTCATGTTGAAATGTAATTGTCAATGTAATGGTATTAGGGGGATGACTCAGTTGGTGAAAGCATTTGCTCCTGAGACTGATGATCCCCAGAATGAAAAGGCAACTCAGGCTCCATTTTTTTTTTAATTCATCCAGTCTGTGGTAGTATTTCAAAGAGTTGAAAATGAACTCAAACACTCAGAAAACTCCAGCAGTTTGAGAACCACTGTGCCAGAATCCAAGGATGAAAACTAAGTGCACTATACAACATTTCTTTTTGTCATTTGATTCCTCATTGCTCACTCCTCACTGGGGTTTGTACTTCTTACCTCTTAGATAAGGTACTTGTATTTGATCAGTCTTGTGGTGAACGCAGAGATGGCAGGTGACAGCAGTGGTATAAGATGATAGCATATATAAAATGTGGTTATTTCTAGCTTTTTCTAGAAAGAAAACACATAGAGTGTTCATTTCATTCCCAAAATCAAGATGAAAATGCCTGTGGGGGAACAGGATAACATCAGCTCAAAATTAAAGACCATTAAAAGAAAGAACGCTAACCATAGTTCACTCGACTGCCGAAAGTGTGAACCTCTACATAAGAATCTTTCAAGATTCATAGAATTAAATGTTCCACTCCAGAGCATTTCAAAGACCAAGAACAAGCCTAAAGTTCAAGTTTAGAAAGAGGAGGAAAATGTAATGAACAGCTCTAATTAGCATTTTTCCTAGATGTATTATAAAGGAAAAATTAATGCATAGATTTGGATGGAATATAAGCCAATGTTGATTAACCCTCACGCACCTTCTCACCTCTAATAATACCTCTATTTTATTAAAGGGGCCACAAGTATTCTGTTGCTGGTAATTAGGTTCAGAGTGTGTGTCACAATTGTAATGGGTTATTGATTGCCTCTTAAAGAACTTCATAGCTCCTCGGGCTTTGAAACCATTAATGAATGCAGGAATTGATAAAGTTGTGTTTAATTACATACAATATGTCTTGTTAGACATTAACCTTGCATTTATTCTGGTTTATTTTTTATGTTTTGTACAGCTGAAATTTTATTTTGAACTTTCACAAAATAAATGTCTGTCCTGGCTATACTTTATTTTTCAGAGGCATGGGCATCCACAAAAACTTAATTTGGGAAGAAAATTAACACATTATTCTTTATGATTTACTATTATATGCGGTGGTAAACCTGTATTTGTTCCTGAATGAATATTGTGCAAGAATGGCAAGCTAAGCAGATGAACTTCATTGCAAGGTTTTTTTTTTCCTTCTTTTTTTTTCTCTTGTTTACCAGGAACACTACTGAAGTCTCTTGCTCATCCCGAAAGGACATTATGCATCCTATCCCTCCATACAAGGTGTTGATGGATACATATCCTACCAGAAATACAGAAACAAACTGGTCAGCTCAGATTACCAGCTCTAGCCTGTTCCAAAAATCAGAAGGATTCTTGTTTGAAGGACAGTCAAGGGCTCTTTAACAAGTCAGTAAGCTCGATGTGTAGCCCCCAAGTGATATTTCAAATACTTATGAAGGAACATACTATCAAACATGGCTATCACTCATTTTAAGGAGACCAGTTACTATTCTGAGCTCTATGCTGTCTAGTTCTCAACCCCAGATCAAGCTTCTTCCTTTTAGAGTTTCTGGATGGACAGACACGCATGCACACGTGCGCGCGCGCGCGCGCACACACACACATACACACACACACACACACTGTCCTGTACTTTGAGTACTTTCTAAGTACTTTAAATATCTCAGATAGTTTTCTTCTAATTTTGCAGTGCTAGGACCATGGATATATCTGGGCAAGCACTCTGTCAACTCTATTACAGAGCCATAGCCTTTCTCCAATTAAGCACTTTTAGGTTCTTCATACCCTTCATTTGGAAATGAAGAATGAATTATGACAACTCCTGAAAGTCAGATTTCCTGGGGACGGGAATGACTTCAACCTCAAGCATCCTTAAGGCAATGATCACACTGTCCCTGCTTGGCGTTGGCACTTGATTTGGAGCCTGGGGAAGCACTGAGCTCATAAAATCCTCATTTTTGGAGCAAGACAAGAAAAGGGGGAGGAGGAGAGAGAGTACCAACTGAGAAATATGTCTAAAACATATGGGAAACTGCGAAAATTCCCCATGATCTCTAAGAACTTCACCAGCAGAATTCTCATGATTATATACTTATTCTGGTCTCCAACCCTGTTTCCTAGGCCAAAGACAAGAAACAAAGAACTGGAAAAGTCCAATCAGAGGTTGACTGCAAAACAAATCAGCTTCATCAATGGAATTAGCATGTCTGAAGAAAGAGCCAGACAATAGAAGGGAATTTGTCCCTTTGGAAAAGGAAGGTTGGAATGCAGAAAGGAAAGACTTGGCAGCATTGCTCCAGGCCTTCTGCTACAAGGTGGCGTCTATCATTCAGCTCTTACAAAATCAAGTTAGCACCAAGAACAGCATCCTGGGACTGTCACCTTTTCTTAAATACAGCAAAGTGCAAAAAAGATCTTAACAACAGGCTTAGCAGTCAGGCACACGAGAAAAGGTCATAAAAATATGATGCCCGTGATGAAAATTGAAACAACCACTGATTAGAAGTTCAACAAACAAAATTTCCAAACTTTGTTATCAAAACAGTCAATTAAACAAGACGTTTTTATTATTAATGGAGGATAAAATGAATATGCAATTTTTCAAAGATATCATATAGGGGGAAGTCTAATTTCTCCTCTAAATATGATAACCACCCCCTGGAGCTTTAGATTTTCCCTGTAAGATCAACAGTGCCAACTTCCCCAATGGAAGGTGCTTCCAGAGCTCATTCTCTCTCTCTCTCTCTCTCTCTCTCTCTCTCTCTCTCTCTCTCTCTCTCTCTCACACACACACACACACACACACACACACACACACACTGTGGTGTGTGGGTGCTTGAAGAGGTCAGAGGTCAATCTTAGGCATCTTAATTACCCTCCACTTTATTTTTAAGACAGGGTCTCTCACTGAACAGAGTTCACTAGTTTGGCTAAACAGATTGACCAATAAGCATCAAGGTTACTTCTCTGTCTCCACCTCCCCAGTGCAGGGATTACAGGTACCTACTGGCATTTTAATGTGGATGCTAAGTAATACATCCAAGGCGGGGTGGGGGGTTGGGGAGGAAGGAGAACGGGGGGGGGGGGGGGACAGTGCTGGTGACAATGACAGGGTAAAGGAAAGGATTGCTGTTGTGCAAACAGAAGCCTAAACTAAGTATTCCTAGCAAATCTCTGAAGGCAGGTTTCTGTTTACCTGTAGAGCCACTACTTAGTTATCCAACCCAAAGATCAGCTACCTCAGGCAAGGGCACCTATCACCACCCCCAACAGTCTAGGACACATCGAAGCCCCTATGCTAAATCCCAGACTGTTTTGGCCTGCTCTTCTTCTTTAGCAGCTACTCCTTAAATCTGATGGGGCCTTTTCTCCTGACCACCATTCTCTGTATGCTGAGAGACAGTTGAGTAGTTCGACTCTCTTATTAAACTTTTCTTTCCAGTTCAGTGGTTTCACTGTGCCCTCCCTTACACTAAGGCTGTGATCTGGGTATCTCTTATGCTTGTAGGGCAAACACTTCATCAGCTGACCCATTTCCTGATCCACAGAGATTGTTTATTTAAGATACTCATTTTCCTAATGAGCTCCTGAACTTCACAAACTCTAGATATCCCTTCCTGGCTAGCCATTGTCAAAGCCCTTCCTTTGGGACATTCGGGCACAAATAAATGGATATTTTCAATCTCATCTCTACCACATGAGCTCATGGTCTCTTTATGAGACAACCAAAGGTCCAAATTTGTTTAACTGGAACATTATGGGGACAGAGGTTTCTAGATGGTTGTAAGTCCTGGTCTCTGGCCTCCATCTTTAGAGGCCCCGTCCCTGTATCCACCAAGCCTTGATCCCTTCCAGGAGGAGGGTCAAGACAGCCCACCAAAATCTTGACCACTCCCCACGTCTATTCAGTCTATTTAAACTGCTCCCCGGAAAATCTCCTTGTGGTCCCCCCACTTTGTGGTCATGTTAGCTGCTTCCTGGTTCCCCATGGGGCCACCCGAGAGCACAGGAATTCCATTAAACCTGGATATTCTTTAATTTGGCTTGCTGTGATTTGGCTTGATTGGGATTTTTGCTTCAGCAGAGAGCTCGCATTAGGAAAATTCCTAACAATGGTTACCAATGAGAAAAGACTACAAATAAGGCAAAGTGGAGAGTGGTGGAGGTGGTAAACAATTGGGTGACTCTTATACCTGCCATGGCACCTTCAACATAAGTTTAAAAATGCAGTTCAGAAGATTCTGCACCTAACGTTACCTATTTACATATCGAAATGCACAAAGGACAAATGGTTTTGTTTTTCCCGTTGTCTTATTACTCATAATAAATAAAAATATGAATAGTTAAAGAAAGCATACAGTGCCAGGCAGTCACATGAGTTAATGCCTATAAAGGCAGCAGTTGGGAGCCGAAGGCAGGAGGATTATGAGTTAGAGGCCAGATTGGAATACAAGGAAAATTCTGTATCTAATTTTTAAAAACAAAATCTCATGAAAGCATGATATACAATTGCTTATGTATGGTATTATAACTCTGAAATACCTACTCTAAAACTGGCAGGAAAGAGAAGCACAGTTTGATTGGCCCATGACAGATTGTCATGGTGTCAGGAGCACAGTTTCTTTGGCCTCTGACAGATTGTCATGGTGTTGTTTTCATGAAAATATGTTTATATTGAAAATTATGGTGCGAATTTTTTTTTATTTTTAGTTGTTGTAATGCTGATTCTCTTAAACTCCAAGGAATGTCTTCATTTCTGAAACCTTCTGGAAAGAAGATTTTCCTCTCTATACTCTTTTACATTTGTTGCCCGTGATACTCATCTATCAAACATAATTTTAATGACTCAGTTCTTTCCCCTTCTCTCCACCCTCCTTGCATCCTAACTTATAGACTTTACATTCCTGGAGGACAGATACTGCACTTTTTTTTTTTTTTTTTAATGCAAGGGCTGTCATTGTCCCACAGCAGAGGGCCTCCTCCTCAAATGGCTTACAGTCTTGTTGCCAATCTGCCCCCATCTAGTTATTCCCAGCCTACCTGGGGACCCCTAAACTCTATGATCTAGAAAGCCACAATTTGCCTCTCCCTGATCCTATCATCTCAAGAAATTCTGACCCTCTCCCGAGTTCAGAGAAATTCTCAAAGCAATGGCTAGGCCATTCCTTCTCCATAATTCTTTCCTTGAAAAGTCTTTATGAGCCCCATGACAGCCACTGTGAACTCCGCTTCTGTAAATCCGTCAGCCTGAGATGTGCAGACGGGACTACACACCAGCAGGGCTGCAATACAGTTATGCTCTGTTCTGCCCAGAAGCAAGAGACACATAGAGTTTCCATGCAGGGAGAGGAACAGCAAGAAAAAGTCTGGCGAGGAAACAGGATCTAGAGGAAGGAAAAACCTGCTGTGTCTAACTGGATGCCAAGTGTACAATTTAGGATAAAAATGTTTTGGAAGTAAACCTGAGACTTCAAAAGATGGACCTGAATTTCACAGAACTCTCTGAACACCTGTGGCTCAGAGAGTAGACACTGGTCACTAATAAAGATATCTTATACTATACCCAATGTGTCCTCCTCTTTAAGGTTTAAGAACCTTGAAATCGGTATGCATGGTGATGTATGTCTTTAATCCCAGCACTGGGGAGCCAGAGGTGGGTGAAAGTCTGTGGGTTTGAGCCAGGTAAACCTACATAGTGACACTGTCTAAAACAGCAGCACAAACTCTCTGGAATCAAAGCTGACAAATTTAAGTAATAAAATGATGACCTTTGCCGTAAAGATTTCCTTATTGAACATTAACAGGAGAGTGAGGAGCCTGAAGCACAGACAAAGTCAGGAGATATTTGGACAAAGGGGATCTCACAATTTTTCCATTCTCCATTTTCTGAGAAAGTGGGAGAAAAAAATTAGCCAAAGTTGATCAATTCCATGCAAAAGTTATGAATATTTTAACAGATAAATTATGATTACGGCAGTTTGAAAGAATATGGTCCCCCATTTGACTCATATATTTGAATTCTTACATTCTAGTTGTTGTATGTTTTCTGGAAGGGTTCAGAGGTATGGCCTTGTTGGAGGAAATAAGTCACTAGGGATTAAAATCCTATGCCATTCCCTCTCTCTCTCTCTCTCTCTCTCTCTCTCTCTCTCTCTCTCTCTCTCTCTCTCTCTCTCTCTCTCTCTCTCTCTCTCTCTTTTTCTGCCTAGGGCTTGTAGATCTGATGTAAGCTCTCAGCTTCTGCTACAACACCATGCCTCCCTGTCTACTGCCATGATCCCTACCACCATGGGCATGGTCTCACTCTCAGAAATGGGAAAAAAAACTTAAATTAAATGCTTTATTTTATTAGTTGCCTTGGTCAGGGTGTCTCTTCATAGGATCAGAAAAGTAACCAAGGCAGCAAGGAAGAAAACTATATTCAAAACCTTTGTAGAAGACCCCTCTAGCCTCAATATAAAAATATGCTTTTTAATGTTCCTTCATTTTATTATTATTTTTTATTTCTTCACTTTATGCCCTCATGTGAGCTCCTTGGCCTTGAGTGAAAACTTAATGATATAAAAAGTGTCTGCTCGTCATGTTGGAGACTGAGAAGACACCAGATATAATGGAAATCTGTCCTGGTCAACTCTTGCCATTTGTTCAGACACTTTATCAGTCTATAATTCTTACTTTGACACTGTGCAATTCTTCTACTCTTAATAGCACAACCCCTTCGTGGCATCTTCACAACATTATGTTATTAATACCTTGAAACAAATTTTCCTTCTACCATCATGCCCCTGTAATTTCTTAAAAAGCTTCTGGCTTCTTCCTCAATATTCACTGAATCAATGCGCTCTGAAAGCAAAATCTGAACCAGAGGACAGAAACAATTAACAAAAAGCATGCTGACGTACAAGAGTCTAGAGTGGAAATAATTTTATCATATTACATAGCTGTATATTAAACATATCACGGGATTAATGTGCTGCCAAAACATTTCTATACCCAATGATTTCATATAACAGAATTTCTAACGCAACACTGTACTTTTCTCTAATAAGATAATGTAATACATTTTAGAGTATAAAGCAGAGATATTTTTCTTTCACATTTTGTTCCTTTCTGTTGTGTCAAATATAACGAAGAGCACCGCAGTGAAAATGGATCAAACCTAGCATTGTTCTGTCTGTTCTGTGGATGCACTCTGCTTTATTTGTTCCCTTTAAATCGCTCTCCTTCAACACTCAACCTAATTCCACCACCTCCAGGAATCTTTCCCTGCATTCCAGCGTGCATGCTCAGCCTTACTCCCTCTTTAGATTTGTTTTATTCCTTGTTCCTATAGTAATAGGAACAAGCTGTGGAAGGCAAAGAGAAGCACTTTAAAGACCGCTCGATTGGATCTTTCAGAAGAACCTTAATCTGAATGTAAGATAGTTAACCAGATAACACGTGTGAAGGCCATTGAAGAGAGAGTTCACTGCCACAGTCAGCAAATTATAAAAGCAAGAAGTAAAGCATCAAGAATTTGATTACGGGTCAGAAAATGGGATTTTCATCCTATCTCTGGCTCTGGTGAACACTTAGTTTTCTAACTACCAATAGGGACAATAAGGTTACTACCTAGCAGGAGGCTTTCCTTCCTTAAGAGTCCATCCATTTTAACGTCTAGTTTCTTGAGTTCTTTATATATTTTGGAGATCAGACCTTTGTCTGTTGCGGGGGTGGTGAAGATCTTCTCCCAGTCAGTGGGTTGCCTTTTTGTCTTAGTGACAGTGTCCTTTGCTTTGCAGAAGCTTCTCAGTTTCAGTAGGTCCCATTTATTCAATGTTGCCCTTAATGTCTGTGCTGCTGGGGTTATACATAGGAAGCGATCGCCTGTGCCCATCTGTTGTAGGGTACTTCCCACTTTCTCTTCTATCAGGTTCAGTGTGTTCAGACTGATATTGAGGTCTTTGATCCATTTGGACTTGAGTTTTGTGCATGGTGATAGATATGGGTCTATTTTCATTCTTCTACAGGTTGACATCCAGTTGTGCCAGCACCATTTGTTGAAGATGCTTTCTTTCTTCCATTGTATACTTTTAGCTCCTTTATCGAAAATGAGGTGTTCATAGGTTTGTGGGTTAAAATCTGGATCTTCTATACGATTCCATTGGTCAACTTCTCTGTTTTTATGCCAATACCAAGCTGTTTTCAATACTGAAGCTCTGTAATAGAGTTTGAAGTCAGGGATGGTAATGCCTCCCGAAGTTCCTTTATTGTATAAGATT
>NW_026067947.1:11109989-11130061 GCF_014885135.2 Alexandromys fortis
CAGAGATCATAAGGATCAGGAAGCTGAGGTAAAACAGTAACCTAGGTTAAGTAAAAGGCCCCACCTCTCTCTCTCTCTCTCTCTCTCTCTCTCTCTCTCTCTCTCTCTCTCTCTCTGCCTGTCTCTCTCTGTCTCTCTCTATCTCTCTTTCTCTCTGTGTGTGTGTAGATATCTCTCTGTATGACTGAAGAGAGAGGGCAAAAGAAGAATCAGAAAGAGAGATCTATTTTTTTTTTAATTGGCTCACATGATCACAGAGACTGAGAATTCCCACAATCTTCCTTCTGTAAGATTGTTTAAGGACAGTCTCAGCCCCATAGAACAATGCCTACTGTCTGTAGTCTGAAAGACAGAGAATCATTCCTTCTGCCTTTTGTTCTATTAGACCCTCAAGAAATTGGAAGGTGCTTGACATATTGTAGAGGACAATAGATTTTAGTTCAGAAACATCCTCATAATCACCCCAGAAATATTGTTTAATCAAATATCTAGTCACTCTGTGAGTCAGTTAAGATTACGTGTAAAATTAATCACCACAGCCATTATTTCAAAATTGTAAATCATGACACCCAGTGTTTTATTATATATGAAGTTTTTAAAGGAATTCTTCAATTTCTCTCTAAATAGGAAAAAAAGAGAGGTGTGCAACTGATTTAAATTCACAAATATGTGATCACTGCCTAGAAAAAGTAATTCTTCCTAAAACATCTGTAATTAGGAGGCTAGATCAATTGCTACCTTCCACGAATATTCAGTCGAGCCTGAGAAGCAGATTGTCCCCTAGCTGACCCTTCACTTCTCACCACCCAATCCTTCTTGTTCAGGCCCATCCTGGGAACATATTTCATACTAATAATCATTACATTTCCAAAATTACTACCTACTACTACAGAAATCTGAGCAATAAGCCTCTTGGTTATTATCAGAGATCATTTAAGTGCCTGCGTCTGTCAGCTTTCTGTTAATGTGACAAAGACCTAAGAACTAATAAATAGTAAGAGGCTCAGTATGATTCATGGTTTTAGAATTTTTTAGTAGACGATCAATGGGTCCCATTGTTCGAGGCCCATGATGAAGCAACAGACTATGGTAGAAGCATATGATGAAACAAAAGCACTTGCCTCATGTCTAGAAACAAAAGAGAGGAATGACTTAGTTGGGAGTTTCTTCAAGGGAACACCCCCACACACAAACCTCTGAGGCCCTTCTGCAAGGTAGGGTTTACCATGAGATATTTATCTTTTTGAGTCTGTCTAATTTTGCTTAACATAATGAGTTTGAGTTACATCCCTTTTCCTGCGCATGCCATAATTTCAGTTTTCTCTACAGTTGCATAGTACATATCCTACTATGGATATATACTGCTCATTTCTTACTAATTCATTTGGTGATGCACATCTAGACTAGTCCCATGTTTTGGCTGATGTGAATATCACTGCAAGAAGTATGAATATGCAAGAATCTCTATGGTATATTGACTTGAAGTCCTTTAGGAATGTGCTTAAGACTGTCAACACCTGAGCCACATGATATTTCTATTTCCAGTTTACTGAAGAACCTCTATGCTGATTTCCAAAGTGACAACACAAGTTTCTATTACTACTAGCAACTATGCTCTCCTCATCTTTGCCACCATCCATTGTTCATCATCATCATCATCATCATCACCACCATCATCATTTATTTTTTGATATAGGGTCTCACTATATTATCTTGGCTGGCCTAGAATTCTATGTGTAGGCCAGGTTGTCCTCAATCCATAAAGATCTTCCTGCATCTAACTCTTATTTGCTGGGAATAAAGGCATGTGCCACCATGCCAGGCTGTCATTCATTATCTTGATGATAGATTTTCTGATAACATTCCTTATCAATAAGAGAGATATTGTAGTAATCATAATACATAATCTCAAATTGTATTAAAGAGCCACAGTAACAAAGACAGCATGGTCCCCGGTACAAAAATAAACCAATAGATCAATAGGATAGTACAGGACCCTGAAATAAACCCATATAATTATAGCTATGTAATTTTTGACAAAGCTGTCAAAAACAATGGAGAAAAGGCAGTGACTTTAAC
Organism: Alexandromys fortis; assembly: GCF_014885135.2. Classification (NCBI taxonomy): domain Eukaryota; kingdom Metazoa; phylum Chordata; class Mammalia; order Rodentia; family Cricetidae; genus Alexandromys; species Alexandromys fortis. Next base: position 11,112,069 of record NW_026067947.1, read on the forward strand.
AAATCATTCAGGGAGCATTGGATTTGTACAAGAAGAATGAGACTAGACCTTTATCTCTCATCCTCTACCAAAATCTATTCAAAATGGGTAACAGACCTGAATATAAGAACTGAAAAATTGAAACTGCCACATTGTATTCCAAAGCATCCACAAGGCAGCCCAGAGACAGGGTGGAGAAAGTGTCTCCCTCTTATTTGGATCCTCATGTACACTCATAACATCAAGGTTGCATATAAAGTGGAAAAGAACTTAATGTTTACTGTCAACAGGAAGACATCCCCTGGGGATGTTCATGTGAGTGTTCTCAACAGGCTTTAATTAAAGAAAGATTTTCACTGAATTTAGGTAGCATCATTTCATGGGCTGGTGCAGCAGTTTTCAACTTCTGGGTTGTGATCCCTTTGGGGTCACAGATCAGATATCCTGCATATTGGATATTTATGTTGCGATTCACAACAGTAACAAAATTATAGTTATGAAGTAGCAGCAAAATAATTTTATGGTTGGGGTCACCCCAATATGAGGAACTGTATTAAAGGGTCACAGCATTAGGAAGGTTGAGAACCAGTGGCTTCAAGTCTCAGACTAAATAAAAAGGAGAAAGAGAGTTGAGTGTGAACATTCATTTCTCTGCTTCCTGACTACAGATGCCACCTCCTGTGTCTACCACCATGCATTTTCCATCATGATGTACTTTACTCTCCAACTGTGAGCCAAAAGAAACCTTTCCATTCTAAGGATATGTTTGCCAAGTATTTTGTTACAGTAATGAAAAAAAAGTAACTGATTTTGCAGGAGAATTGTTCACATTGCTACTCCTCTGTGTCAGTAAAGCCACCTTGAATCAAAGGACCAAGTCAGTGATTAGCTGACTGTGATTAGCCATAGAGATGTTGGAGGACTGAGGAAGTCATATAGAGAGCCACAGGAAGAGAGAAGGAAGGGTAGGAGAGATTTCATGGGGCTTTTGGATGTGGAAAACGTGGAGAATAGGGTCTCAGTCTAGCATCCCTCTTCTGCTCCTTGGATTCATCAGATTTTTACTGCAATTTCTGACTCCCAAATTTTTATTAATTCTAGAACAATTAAGGTAAGTGCTTTAAGTAGAGATGTATTTGTGCCCTGCCAGTCATCCCATCCTTTCTCTTTGCTTCAGATTGAATATTGCCAAAACATTCAACTTTCTTGGCCACCACTAATGACAATTTCCTCTTTTAAGTGGCACTGAGTCATTTACCAAACTTCTACCAAAACCAGCAATGCTTGTACAAGTTCTTTGTAGACACAGAAACCTTTAGCCATATGAAGTGGGAGTAGAGATGAGTAGCATAGAGCATAGCATCTCTATAAACACATGCCTGGAATACCGAGTTCATCTCTTTGTTTTTCTCAGTCCCACATGGCTTAGAATCAGAACATTATAAACTACTGAAACTAGAAAAAGACTTCAAGAGCATCTCATACAGGTGTTGCCAATTAAAATGTTTCTGGGACCTAAGAGGTTAAAAAAAGAGTGAAACTCTATTTAAGACAAAACACAGCTGGAGAGCCTGGCTGGCCATTGCCCCAGTGATAAACACTGAAACCCCTACTTTTGTTGGAAGAGAGCAAAATCACACAGAGTTCATACAATACATGTGCAAACTAAATTCAGATGCCAAACACCCACTTCCTCTCTTTGGTTCCACCATTTCTCAATTTACACAGAGAAAAGCAGACTAAGAGAGATTAAGACATTTTCTTGAAGTGTTTCACTGAATTAACAGGGAAAACCAACCCAGAACTGAGGCCCAGCTTGATTGCTGGGTCAACACTGCCTAGAGTATAATTTTTCAAAATTTCTCCTGATGCAAAATTGAGATGCAGTCTCTTCACAAAAATAGTTGACTTATGGGTTTTGTCAGAAGGGAAATGTTCTCTTAGAAATGACTGTCTTTGGGGACTAACTGCCTGGGTCAAGCCTGTGAAAGAAAGGATAATTTGATTTGTGGCCCTCACCCTTGGGAAGCTGGCTGTGTCTGCTGCTTTCACAGAGCAGGTGGAATGTCTCCAGAACGCTGGGGTGCAGCAGTCTGCAACTCTGTGATGATGGAGGCCACCAGTCTGGCACAAGCTGTGCTCTTAGACAGAGCAGGAAACAACTGACTCACCTCCTGGCCTTCCAGAAGAGACCACCAGGAAGAAGTATAAATGGCAAGGATTCCCACAACAAGAAAAAGAAACAAGGTTTTGATCACTTTGGGGCAGAAGTTGATATTTTACCGACTTGTCTATAGATTCTATGGGTCTGTTTATTTCTCATTTTTAAAATGTTCTAGTTCATCCATCCTTGGTGCTGGTAGGAAATGGGCTCTTTGGTTGACGGAAATAAAGGAGATGTAACCAGTATATAAAAATTAAGGAAAACATAAAATTCAGAGGGAAATATTCTTATAGGAAATTCTCATCCCAAGTGAATGCAGGGAAGCACGCGGCGTCTCAGCCTATTGCAGGCTGTAGGAGACCCCCAGAAGATCCTCCAGGCAAACCCTGAATGGCTACAGTGGAAATGGTCTTTATCTAAGTCACATGGCTACTCAAAACTGGTATCTCTGCTTCTCCTATTCATGGAAGATTGTCAACTGATTTATGATGATGAAACTGACAGTCAAGAAATTTCATTCCATTTTTTTTTCTAATATTCCAGGAAGGTGGTTTTTTTTTTTTTTTTACACATGGTGGCAAAAAAAAAAAAAGAGAGAAAAGATTAGGGTCATAAAAGTCAACAGAAAACAAAATTGGGCCAACCAATGATCCAGTTAGATTTAGGTTATAAGCCATACTAGAAATATTGTAGTCTAAGCATTGCAGCCAACTACTTTCAGCCCAGATCTGCACAATCAGGATGCCTGATGGGCCCGTCCTGTTTCTTCTAAAATACTCTACCATGTTTGAGAGGGAATGAAAGTCCCTGCTTATCTGGGGTCCATTTGATCCATTAGAAAGAGATTAAAAGGCAGCAGCTTGGGACAGGTGTTGTCCCCTGAGTGATTTCTGAAATGCATGCACATAGGTGGTGTCAGTGCCAGTTTTCACACTCTGTCTGCAGCATCTGTCTTCTTCTGTTCAAAATCTAAAGGGTGACATTGTGGTGACATCAAATGAAAACTGGGAATGTGCTGTGCCAGTGTTCAGAAGACACTAGGTATGCTAAGAATGGGACCTATAACACAGTGTTCTGTCTAAGAATGGGACCTAAATCTCCTGAATTTTAGGATTACTTTCCTTTAAAATGTTGTTTATTTTTTGTTTTTGTTTGTTTATTAGCTTTCATTTTTGAGACAAGGTTCCTCTGTGTAGTCTTGGCTGTCCCAGAAGACCAAGCTTGACTGGAATTCGTAGAGATCCAAATGCTTCTGCCTCACAAGTGTTGGGATTAAAGGCATGGACCACTGCCCAGCTTTAAATGTTTTCTGTTGTGGCTGTTTTAGATTTATATATTTTATTATTTTACGTGTATGGGTGTTCTGCTACCATGTAGGTGTGCAGTGCCCATAGAGGATCCACTTAGACTGCAGACTATTGTGTGTGTATGCATGGTCTCTTTCTCTATATATGTAAATGTATATATAGTGGATTATAGGAATTGAAATCAGGTCCTCTGGAAAGGCAACAAATTCTCTTAAACACAAAGCCATCTCTCTAGCTCCCTCTGCCCCAGTGACTTTTCAAATATTTTACTTGTATTTTTGTTCTCATGTGTGCTTGTGTATGTGAACATGTGTACAGGTGCCTGACGAGTGAGTCAAATCCCCTGGAGCTGGAATTACTTAGAGTTACAGTCGCCTAATGTCAGTCACGGGACCCGAACCCCAGTTCTTCACCAGAGCAGTGTGTGATTTTGACAGCGGGGTCATCTTTCGAGCCCAAGGATTTCTGATTTTTATGTGGATAAAATGGAGGAAGAATGTATGAAATTCTGTTGAACTTGACAGCTTCAATTCTCTTTACTTACTAGTTTAGGTAGGGTCTTGCTAAGTAGCCCTGGTGAGTTATTCACTTTAGAGCCAAGGCTGGCCATCAACTCATGGTGATTCTCCTACTTAAGTCTCCCAAGTGATGGATCACAAGCATGCTTCATTTTCATCTGTTTTGACAAAGTATTTATTCATCTGCACATTGACTCATACTTTATTTCTCCTATTCTGTAAGCACTGTATTAAATATTAAACCCTAGCTTGTAACTGTAAGTACTTATAAGAAAAAAAAGACAATGGCAAGGAAAACAAAGCCAGTCTGTAACTGACTGTGAGATAAGTTATAGGAAACATAATCAGGATGTAGGATCACTTTAGATCACTGTTATTCTTGATTGTAGTTTGATGTTGCTTGTTTGTTTCACACAGAAACCATATTATTTAAAACACTGCTTGGCTAATAACTCTAGCTTCTTATCGGCTAGGTCTTATATCCTAAACTAGCCCATCTCCATTAATCTGTGTATCACCATGGCACTGTGGCCTGCTGGGTAAAGTTCTGGCGTTTGTCTCCTGCAGGGCTACATGGCTTCTCCTTATTCCACCTTTCTCCCAGCATTGTGTTTAGTTTTCCCTGCCTAGCTGTGTGCTACCCTATCACAGGCCCAAAACAGCTTTTTTATTAACCAGTGGTATTCACAGCATACAGAGGGGAATCCCAAATCTGCTAGTCAGAATAAGGGAAAGAACTCAGAGGGATGAGAGATTAATTAGGATTTCATCAGGTGAAAATACAGTAACCAACAGGTACTGAAATTGTAGCATTAGCTACATTATTTCCCCTTTCTGTGTCTATACTAGTTTCCCACTGCTGCTGTAATAAATCCACAGATAGCAGCTTTAAACCACAGAGATACACGTTCTCACATTTCTTTATGCCAGAATCCTATATAAATCTACTTGGGTAATAGTATAGGTTGGCAGATCTGGACACTGTCCTGAAGAGTGCATTTTCTTGTTCATTTAGGCTATTGGCTACATTGGGCTCTAGCTTGTATAAGTGCTTAGTACATGTACTCTTGCTGCCTAAACAAGGAGGGCCAATTCTAGAGCTTTCAGGTGTCTCCTCTTGACCCCTAACCTTTTAAAAGACAACAACCACAGAGGAAATTCTTATCTAAGTCTCAGATCCATCATCTGCCTTTCCCCTGTATTTTCAGTCATATACTTACACTGAGCTCAACAGGATCATTTAGGATACTCTTTCCATCTCAAAGTTGTCATCCTTCATCATATCTACAAATGCCCTTTCATTGTGTAAAGTGACATCATCACCAATTATAACGTAGCCAGTGTGTAAAAAATTAGGACTTGGACATTTTGGGAGACCATTATTCTGCCATCTGCCATGTTCCATCTTTCATTAAAGGTATGAAATTAAAGCTTTGAAAATGCAAAAATGCCATGAACTGCTTTGTTCCCCTTTTCTTTTCCTATAATGTCTTATGAACAAGTTTTCTAGAAAGGAGATCTGAGTATCCCCTATGATCAGAGTGTTCACTTCCTTAAGGACCAGTGATGGAGAGTACATAATGGTGTTGTAATTGAATAATCACTAAACAGTCTTAAGGGTGGAGATGGTAACACACTCGAAGTTGATCTCTGAGGTTGGCTGTTGGGGTTTCTCTATGTTATGTGACTCATGAGCATCCTAGCTGTGAATAAAATAGAACCACTTTTGTTGAAGTCACAATGTCAACACTATATGATGTTTAAATGTCTGACTCTGGGGGAAATACACTCACAGCTTCTCCAAACAACCCTCCAAAGCATGAATTCATGAATTCAAGATGTCATGGTTGTAATAGGGCTACTAGTTTGTTCCTGGCCATTTAGCCCTGAAATAATCGCACAGAAACTTTATAATTTAAAACACTGTTTGGCCCTTTAGCTAGCTCTAGCTTCTTCTTCTTCTTCTTTTTTTTTTTTTTGGTTTTTTGAGACAGGGTTTCTCTGTGGTTTTTGGAGCCTGTCCTGGCACTAGCTCTTGTAGACCAGGCTGGTCTCGAACTCACAGAGATCCGCCTGCCTCTGCCTCCCAAGTGCTGGGATTAAAGGCATGCGCCACCACCGCCCAGCTAGCTCTAGCTTTTTATTAGCTAACTTTTACATCTTAATTTAACGCCCTCCATTAATCTGTGTATCACCACGTGGCTGTGACTTACTGGGTCAAGTTCCCAGTGCCTGTCACTGGCAGGGGCTACATGGCTTCTCTCTGACCCTGCCTCCTTTCTCTCAGCATTCAGTTCAGTTTTCTCCACCTAGCTCTGTTCCCCTTTAGCTCTGCTATAGGCCCAAAGCATTCCTTTATTTAACCAATGATATTCACAGCATACAGAGGGGAATTCTACATCATGTCATGACGAAGTTCTACTCTTATCTCTTGAAATGTGAGTTTATCACAGAATGTAACAAGCTGTTGTGGTCCTTGACACAAATAAAGCAGATGTTAATTGATAATTCAGAAGTATTCCCACCAGATAGATTATTCTCTGATGGAGAGAATTCTACTCAAGCAAGGCTTTGAGGACCATATACTCTGGAAAATGGCTGCTTCTGCCTGTAAATTCACATGTGCAAAAACAGCTGTGGAATTTCTCCATTACCATCGATTTTCACATAATTTGTGCATGTAATCTCATGATTACATCTCAATCTTATGGGCACATATATCTGTGGATAGTGAGGAAGATGACTTCTCATTAAAATATAATTTTGATGAACAGAAATATACTAGGATATGCTTTATAACCAGATTTCTTATTCCACAAAAAACTGTAGGACACATAGGCCCCTTTTTTTTGTTTTTTTTTTTTTTTTTTTTTTTTTTTTTTTTTTTTGGTTTTTTGAGACAGGGTTTCTCTGTGGCTTTGGAGCCTGTCCTGGCACTAGCTCTGTAGACCAGGCTGGTCTCGAAATCACAGAGATCCGCCTGCCTCTGTCTCCCGAGTGCTGGGATTAAAGGCGTGCGCCACCATAGGCCCCATTTTTTAATCACTCATCCAAACTGGCATTAAGAAAACAATACTTTCTTCTCAGTTGTAAATGTACAACATACAATTAATAATTCAAAACCTCAAGAGCAAAACCTAGACTGATTATCTCTGTGAATAGATCACAAGTTAGACTTTCACAGATTATACTCAAAGATATAGGTACAGGTGTTTAGCATGTTGAATCAAAGTCTTTTAGCACAAATATGGCTTAAAACTGCTATGCTAATTTCTTTAGCCAGGCCCGGCTGATAAATAGAGACCATTGGCCACTCTGTACTAAAGTGCTTAGTAATCAACACTCTGCACAAACTTCTAACCTCAGTTTATTATACAAAATTCAAGTGTCAGCTAACTAATTGTTTATGTTTAAGTCCTAAAATCTATATGGAGGACAAGGATAACAATTAACCAAGTCTAGAGAGAAACAGTTTTATGTGGGAAAAGTTTCACAGATCGCTAGGGCTATAGAGGACAGTCTGACCTCACAACCTTGAAGAAAAAAGTTACAAGCTTCCCTCCTAGTACTCTGGGGCTGCATGCAGGAAAAGAAAAGGTACTTCAAGTTTGGAATGCCTTCAATGCTACTGCCAGGGAAAATGCCAAACACCGTGTCCCTGTCTATCTGTTGCCATGGGAAGTGGCTCTGCTACTTGTCATTTACTCAAGGAATGCACTGTGACCCTGAAAAAGAAGTTTTCTGTAACCTTTTCTTATTGAAAGAAGTTTGTTGTTGAATGTGTATATATAAAATAGGTGAACGAAGAAGCTAGAGAAAATTGGAACAAAAGCATAAGAGCTGTAGAACTGGAACTAGAGAATGAGCGGGAGCTGAAAATATAAAAAATATGACCCTCAGGTGGCATATGTATGGTTTTTTTTATTTATATAGATAGGAAATTTTTCTAAGTCCTCACTGCTCTGACGGCATTCTTTTCTGCAACCCTCGGTGCAGCTGTGGGAGCTGGACTGCCAGGGTGTGGTAACAGACACAGACACAGGAAACCCTATAAACACATGAGTCTGCATTTCTACCTGATCCAGCCTTGGCTAGTAGGTCCACAACTCTATTCTTAGATGATCCAAGAAGTTTGACTCTGTTAAAGAGAAATGGAAATTTTATATTTTTATCTTTTTGTCTCTTTAAACTGAGAGAAAACCAGATTTATGTAAATATATATACCAGGAATCCTGGGATACAGGCTGGTAGCTGAGTCAGGGAATGAATAAAGGATATATCCTTACTGGCCTTATCTGGAATTTGGAGCTTGATCTTGGAGAAACTGGATGGTCTTAGAAAAATAATTAAGAATTAGCCTACAAGACATTCCTGTTGTCTTCAGCGATGGAAGCATGGAGCTTGACCTCAAAACCAAAATGTGAACAAAAATTATTTGAAAAGCAGTTATTTTCTGTAGCTACTAGAAAAGTCAAATAATTTTAGAAATTCTTAGTTTATTAGAGGTTTAAATTCTTAGTTATCAGAGGGACTATTGAGAGCTCAGCAGATAAAAGTGTTTCCCACCAAGTCTGACAGTACTTTAATTCAATACACAGAATCTACATGGTGGAAGAAAATAACTCACTCCAAGATGTTGTTCCATTGAATCCACATGCATGATCTGGTATCTCTCCTCAACACACAAACACACACACACACACACACACAAATACCCACAAATAAACAAATACATGCTTTAAATTTTGTAGGAAGTTATTAGAAAGAATATAGATTTTTAATTTGTCAACAGAAGATATTTGTTTAAGCTTTTTTATTGTTTGATCTTAAATAAGGCAAGAACTAGTATCTTCATCTGGATGGTGGGAATTAGTCACATTGGTATTTCATCACCATTGTAGGATTCAAATATAACAGTAAGTACAAGGACTTTGCAAGAAGGAAGTACCAGAAAAATACCCATAATGTTACTGTCTTCCGTAGTTGTTTGAGTAAAAGCATATTAGAATGCTCGTTAGTGAATTTACAGTTGTACATTCATGAACTTGTTGGCTTGGAAATTGCATGTACCCTTTTTTATGGAATATCAGTTGAAGATGTGTTAATTTGTTTATGCATTGTTTAATGATGTAAAGATGTGCTGCATTCCTTTATACTGCTTTTGTTTAACCCTGTGAAACTGTGTTCCTTTGCCTGTCTAAAACACCTGATTGGTCTAATAAAGTGCTGAATGAACAATAGCTAGGCACGAGAAAGGATAGGTGGGACTGACAGGCAGAGAGAATATATTGGAGGAGAAATCTGGGAAGAGAGATCAGATAGTAAAAGAAAGAGAGGAGGACTCAGAGGCCAGCCACCTAGCACACAGTAAGTTGCTGTTTATAGAAAGGTAAAAGTCAGAGGCAAAAGATAGAAGGGATAATTTAAGAAAAGCTGTCAGGAAACAAGTCAAGCTAAGACCAGCCATTCATAAGAGAGAATAAGACTTTGTATGATTTATTTGGAAGCTGAGTGGTGCCTACCCAAAGAGTCAAATGGCAAACAAACACAATAACCACCCTTAGTCCAGCAATTATAAGGTTAAGAGGATTTACTCAGTGTCTTTCCCCAAGCCTGGTTCTCAGTGCATAATCAAACAGTCAATGAATAAATTAAATAGAAAAAGAGTAGATAATGAGATAATGGGAGGCAGAAAGAAAAGAGAAAAAGTACAATTTTGCAAAGTCAATTACAAATAAATATTATAGGAAAACAAAATATTGTCTCTAGCATCATGCTATGCTTGATAAGAAATTTTTAAATAATAGCAAATGAATACACACTTAATATAAAATGTTCATATATTATACAATTAACTGTTTACTTCTTAAAACATTCCTTTGAGAAGGTGGTACTTGTAGGGTCATTCTAGGCAAGCACTCTGCCACTGAGCTACATTCCCATCCCTAGGAGATGCTCTTTTGATCACCACATTGCAGATGAGGGAACTAAGATTGAGCAAGTTCATATAGCGAAAAAGTAGGAAATAGACGAAAGTCAAATTGCATAATCTACCTTGGATTCTCTGCTGCGTTTTTTCATATTAAAATTTGTTTTGTTTTGTTTTGCCTTAGTTTTAAAAATACCGCAAGTAAACCTGCAAAAAAGACAAATGACCCTACGTAGATATGTACAGGAAAGCAAAATAAGCTCATGAATCCCTTCTCCCTAAAAACACACTATGCAGAACAGAACTAGGTCAACAGACAGAAAATACTACAACTTGCTGCCAGACTTCTTTCAGATTAATTCTATAAATAAATTATTTTTTGAAATTCAATTAAAAAGAAATAGTTCTCATTTAAAGACGCGGCCAGGTAAAGTGACAAATGGCATATCGCTTCAGCTTCTCTCAGGCATCCAAAATTTAGCTGAATAAACATAAAAGAAATCAATCTATATGCTGCAAATGTGGAGAAAGCACCAAGATCTATGTCAGCAATAATAAAAGGCATCCAGTGTTCTAAAATAGCTAGCTCATTGAAAATAGATACAGATACCAGAAGAGGAAAGCATGATGGGAAAGCCAAAAAACTCTTCCAGTCAGTTCCGAGATGTCAGCATTCAATTAAGGGCACACTCTTTGAAAAAAATGGTTCATAAAATTTCTGCAATAAGAACTAAATAAAGAAAAACTCTTTTCTTTCTTCTTTCTGTGGTTACCAGGAATTGAGATCACAGCATGGTTTTCAAATAGTAATTATCTCTCAAAAAATCTCAGGAACTAACATCTATACTATAGTGTTGTATTGTCTACAACAAAATCTGACTGCCATGTGGCTCATCTGACTGCCATGTGGCTCATACATTAAAAAAAAAAAGAAAAAAATAAAAAAGAAAAAGAAAGAAAGGCAGAGTTATATCCTGGGGAAAGCAGGGGTCACTCCAAAAACTAATGACATCACTTCCTAACTTTAGCAGTCTTCGTTTAGAAAATGCAGGGGTTGGGGAAGAGTCTTGATGATAATCTGGAGATGATCCACTACTAACACAGGGGTCAAATTTTGTCCATAAAAACATCTGACTACCATGGTGTTGTAGGATTTTTGTTTGCTTGTTGTAATTTTACATTATTTGCTGACATGAAAAAAAATAGTGACATTCTAAAAGTAAAAAAAAAAAAGTAGATATGTAGATTTCTCTTGAAAATGTGGAAGGCAAAATAATAGTAGATCTTTATTCCCAAGTGGAAACTATTTACGAAACTCAGAAAAGGGGAGCCCTTCAAGATGTGTCTAGTACTTTCTAGATGGGGACTGTCCCTATCACTCAGCACTATCTTACATTCGTTCAACTTCATTTGCTTGTATTGTCAGCAAAGTGATTTCTGGGTCCTATCCTCTCACTTTAAAACTAAAATATTGACACCAACAAGTTTCAATACTGGAAACTGAACCCTCATGCACAATAGACAAGCCATCTACCACTGAGCTATATTTCCTAACCCAGTGTGGTTTGATCAAGTTCAAAGAAATAGGCTCAGTTTAGGATTGGGACTTAGACACAAGTCTTGTGGTATTTCAACTGAGTAACTTCATGTCAGCTTCTTGGGTTCTTTGGAATCTAACAATGACTTAAAACACTACAGCCGTTCAATACACTATTATCCCATAACTATTATTCATTCTACATGTATGTTAGTTATTTGTGAGTGTCCAATTGGCCCTTTAGTCATTTATTCGTGGCGTATTTACTTAACACTGACTATGTGTCACACTGTTCTAGATCCTGGAACCCAGAAACAGACACATATTTTACTCTCAAGGGAAAAACAGATATGAAAGTATTATATCTTCAACTTTTCTGTAAGCCTTAACACCAAGACCCAAATCAATTTACATTTAAACTCCTACTTAATACATTACAATCATGTAAGGTTCCTATAAAATATAGAAGAAATAAAGGATTGTGTTGAGGTTGTATAAGCTAGATGGTAAGGCACTTATCCATATGCCCAGGGACCTGTACTTGTTTTCTAGTTCCATAAAACTGGAGTCTGTTTTTCACAACAACCTTTAAAAGGAAACGTTGCTGAACTCAGAGATCATGGCACAGCCATTTAGTGATTGTCAATATCTAGTAAGTTTCAGAGAGATAGTTTGTTTACTTAACATAAATTAAACAGACACTTTCTGTAAGGGTTTTTACCCCACAATCAGAACTAACCATGGACTCTCTCAAGAACACTACTTCCTGCTAGCATTATTCACATTTACTGGTCACATGGCTTCTAGTTCTGCATCAACTGAGATACAATCTTAGATAAATAATTTAAGTGATTCCCATTTCTTCACTGAAAAAGATGGTAGGTATGGCAAAAATCAAAATCAGATCTCTTCTTGAGCAAAATTCTGTATGTGTACCCCAACAATGGTTTGACTACCTACCTCGTAGATGAAGGTCAAACCATACTTTGACTTTCAAGTTCCAGATCATAGTTTGATTTTTGATTCAGTGAAAATAACCTTAAATTACCAAGTTCTTCTTAATCAGCTTAGTGTATATAAAGATAACTACTTTTCATTTTGGAGCATTTTAGTGGATATTTTTAAAGTATTGCCCATTTATTACAAATGGAGTCTCCGTTAAATTGCTTTTGAAGCTCATGAAAGCAATGTTCTCCTGTAGTTTAATGCTACTTAATATTAATATTTTATATGAAAATTAGAGAGTTATAGAGGCTCTGGAAATTTGAGAATTATTATACTTTATTATGCACAGTGAAACACCAATAGATGGGCAACTAGATGAAGGCTCATTTTAGAAGGGCCATAATTTAGAAGGCTTTTAGCTTTTAGACAATATCTTTGAGCATATCCCTTGTGTACACATTCCATCCTGGCTTCTTGTGGACACTTTTGTTCCTGATCCTTCATAAGGGTCTAAGTATGGTGCGGGAGAATTGTCTGTATTCTGTCAATTATGTTATAAATAAACGCTGATTGGCCAAGCAGGAAATATAGGCAGGAAAACCAAACAGGAAGTAGAAATGATGTAATGAGAACAGGATAATTCTGGGAAAAAGGAAGTTGATTCCTCCCACTCCTTTCCAGATCACCGAAGCAGCAAGATGTGGTCTGCTCCACTGAAAAAAGGTACTGAGCCACGTGGCTAACATAGATCAGAAAAATGGGTTAATCAAGATTTGAGAGTTAGCCAGTGAGTGGCTAGAGCCAAGATCCAATCAGCTTTATAACTTACAGAAATCTATGTGTGATTTTTCTTTGGAGCTAAACAGTTGTAAGTGGGACAAATACTCCAACAACAAGCAGGCCTGGCCCCTCCATGTTATAGGGACCTGGTGGGAGGACAGAAACCACAACATAAGTAACATTTAGAGCAAAGGAATTGATATGATCACTCTCACGATGTGGGTCAAGTGGTAGACATCTAGGTAAGTTCACAAATTTCAGAGAAGAATATTACAATAGCTTTCATATTAAATACTCCTTAGACCCAATATTATGATGCCAACTACTGCTTTTTTCACATAACTTCTTAACACAACTATATTAAAATGTTTCAGTTCACTCATAACATATTATTTTTAGTTTTATAATTAGTTCCATCAGTTGCTTCTCTCATTTCAAAGCTTGTATGTCACCTTCTGGTACCACGAAAGGTAATCCTCAGGAAGGAGGCGTTCAGGTCAGTTCCAGCTCAGGGTCCTTTAGGCCTGTGGCTAAAGTACATGTCCTCAGTGATAGGGACTTTCCTTCTACCTCTGGTATGTAACCAATAGCAATAGCCTCAAAAGTTTGGGGAGTCTCTTGGACAACCCTGACCGATAACTCAAAAGATGCCTAGTGTTGGGGGGTTTGTTAAGTTGGAGATAGTCTGTGGCTCTTGGAAAGAACATTATCAGTCGAGATGTGAAATTTTCATTAAACTATATATCTATAGTTATATACAGGTGTACATGCATTATGATTATTAAGTAGCTAGTAAATAGTAAATTCCCTATGACTATTTTTAGAGATACTTACTTTTATTATATGATTATATGCTGCTTTCCTTTCCTCTGTATTTGTCTCAGTCTCCTTCCCTAATTTAAGTCCCCACCTCATGTTTTCTATTTTGAGTTTCAAAGCACTTGAACCCTGTTATTCCTCTTGCTAGTGCTCCCTCAAACTCCAGACCAGCAATAGTCTCTTTTTTCTTGTTTCTGAAGTTACTTGTGAAGCCTATGAACCATAATAATCAAAATAGCATGATAACCCTAAGGATATAGAGTACACTCATACATTGACAGTAACCCACAGCTCTCTATTTGGTCAATATAGGTTCACCAAGAGGGAAATCTCTCCTAATACTCTTAACCTAGCAAAATATCAAGTGCTAGTGAAGTCATAGATCTTGGAGAACTTACAACCAGCATTTACTCAGCCACTTAGCATAATTCCTAGAACACTGTAAACATTTGTCCTTCTACCCACAGATATACTTGATTATCATCCATCATCAGGAAGGTTCTCTTTGCAACAGATGAAGACCCCTACAACAAATCACAACCGATCAAAACGCAGAGTTGTGGAGCCCAGCCTGAGTGACTACATCTATGGCTCAAGGAACTTTGTAGCAGAGGACGTGGAAAGATTATAAGAGATGGAAGATCAGGGAGTTTGCTATAAGAGTGTATATTTTAGGAATATCAGAATCTATAGTCATAAAGTCTTAACCAACATAATTACCTAAGTATGACCTGAACAAGACATGACACCAAGAGACATGCCGAAGTTTATGAGGCAAATCCCATGAGGCCACAGTCCTACACCCAAAAAAAATTATTACAGGTAACTAAGAACACCAACGGCTTTCCCAATATCAAATGGTCAGCCCCGAAAATACATACAAACAACATTATATAGACTGAGAATGTTGCAGTTACATATTTAGGAATATAGGTGTATACATATTCAAATGTATGTAGCAATGATTAATAAGGAAAGAGGCTATGGATTAGAAAGAAAAAAAGGAGGGGTATATGAGAGGGTTTGAAGGGTGAAAAGAGAAGGGAAAAATGATTTAACTACTGCCAATGACCATGTCAGAGGAGCAGCAGATAGAAATTGACTTTATTTAGAGTGTCAGCCCACCACGAGGAAAATCCCTGATGGGTAAATCTTGGGTAGGCAAGACTTCAAGACCACAGACTTCAGAGTGCGTTTTGTTTTTGCTGTGCCTTCATGGGTTTGCTGCCGCCATCTTTTTCTGGTAGCTGCAATGGTATTTTGGGTATTGGGTGTTGTAGGAAGGAACAGGCTGTGTCCCGCTGCCTGCTGCCTGTAATGTCATGTGTTTATCTCATGGAAACATCCTGTTCTACTGGGCATTATTATGAAGATGATTTCTTCCTAAGATGTATTATCTAATTGATAATAATAATGGCAGTTTGTTGTCTGAGGTTTCTGTCCTGCCTGGCTTCCATTGTGTGATTTCCAAAGAAATCACACAGAGGTCTACATTAATCATAAACGAATTGGCCCAGTATCTCAGGCTTCTTATTAACTTTTAAAACTTATATTAACCCATTATTCTTATCTATGTTAGCCACATGGCTTGGTACATTTTTCAGTGAGGCAATCACATCTTGCTTCTTCTGTGGCAGGCTCACAACTGCAGAAAGAGCTTCCTTCTTCCCAGAATATTCCTGTTCTCTTTGACCCACCTCTACTTCCTGTCTGGTTGTCCTGCTTATATTTCCTGCCTGGCTACTGGCCAATCAGTATTTATTTATAACCTAATTGACACGATATAAACAATTGTCCCACACCAGCAGTTTGAATAAAGTTTTATAAAAAAAACAAAACAAGAAAATGTCACACAGCTAGAACTGTTTCTATTGAGGAGTCACATAAACTGTGGCTTAGAATAATGATTAAGAAAAACAATTGAGTTTCAGTAGTCCAGCTAGTTTCAATTCTAATCTTAATGTAGGGAGATGTGTTAATTCGTTTCTGAGTCCATCAAAGCTAAAATAAAGTTTTGAAAATAACTTAAAAGTTAGACTAAGATGTTTTTCTTAAAGAGTTTTGAGGTGAAAAACCCAAGAAAACCATTTAAAGTTTTTAAAAGGTGCATAGTTGAATGAGGAACTTGTTAAGGTCAGGGAACAAGAACAAAGCAACCCAATTATCATTAACTGAAATGTCTTTCTTGATAGGATTAGTTGATGATCAAAGGTGGTGATTAATTCCTTATATCCAATTTTGCCCTCAATCTCCTGATATAAAAAAATCTATTGATGAGCGGGTATGCACCCTAAAGATTCAAAGTAGAGCTTATTGATTGTTTTTCATGTATAAAAGTTTAGGTTTGCGATTCCATTAAGATTCCCTATAAGATTACGTCTCAAGATAAATAACACAGTGATTGATTATTTCTTTACAACCACTATATGAAGCCTTCCAACAAACTAATTGGCTGAGAAAAAATACCCGCTGCTTGCCAATATTCTGTTAATCCGTAACAAGTTACTTAAATGTGAATGTAGGTGGGTGCTTGGGATGATTTGTTTTTCACCTGTAACATGTAAAATGTTTAATCACGTAAGGGATTTAGAAAACATGTTTTTTTACATGTATTTTTTGTAATCATGCAGTTGAAAAATAGAATTTAGCCACATTTTAATTTCTATATTGCCTGAAAGATTTTGCTGGGGTATATAGACTGTAAGGAAAAAATAACAATAGAGTTAAAATGGGTTAGAAGGAAGACATCAAGAATAAGGATAGAGTTAGAAGGAAGACGTCAAAAATGAGAGAAGGGCCTTTAATCCCAGCACTCAGGAGGCAGAGGCAGGCGGATCTCTGTGAATTCGAGACCAGCCTGGTCTACAGAGCTAGTGCCAGGACAGGCTCCAAAGCCACAGAGAAACCCTGTCTCAAAAAAACCAAAAAAAAAAAAAATGAGAGAAGGAAATCACCAGGAAAATAAAGTACAGGAAATGAAAGAAAAAAAAAAGAATAAAGAAATTATCTTAGTAAAACCATTAGAGAGTGTGTGGTTTTCCCCTAAAACGGCTCAGATAAAAAAACTTGTAATACATCAACTCTGGATTCTCTTGGAGCCCTGCTGCTGATGGAGGTTGGTCTCCAGGCTACAATAAAATATATTATCATCTCAAACATAAGTCTTTTTTTTTAATAAAAGAAATATCTTTGTGAGGAGGTGTTTTGTCTGCATGTATGTCTGTGCACAAAGTGTCTTGTGCCTGTGGAGGCCAATGATGGTGGTTTGGACTCCTCAAACTGGAGTCCTGGACAGTTGTGAACTACTATGTGGGCACTTGGAATGGGAACCGCGACCTCTGTAAAAGCAGCTGGTGATTTTCGCTGCTGAGTCATCTCTCCAGACCATTTACCCTTTTCAAATTTATTAATAATCCCTGGACTGGGGAGAAACCCAGTAAGTAAAGTACTAGTCATGCAAGCATGAGGACCTGAGATCAGATTTCCACAACCTATGCAAACAAGGTAGAAAGGGTGATTGATGTTCATAACTCTATTTCTGGCTCTTGCTGGTCAGCCAGTCTGTGAGCTCCTGGCCAATGAGAGACCCTGCTTAAAAAAAAAAATATGAACAGCATTGGTAACAACATCATGAACACACACACACAGGCACACAATATTTACATTTGTCTTCACATTTCTGCCACTCAATTCCTCACTGATAGTCATTTCTTTTGCTATATGTGATATATTAAATGGTTTTGTTTTGTTGTTTGTATGCTTGCTTGATTTGTGAGACAGTGTTTCTCTGTATAGCTTTGGTGCATGTCCTAGAACTCGTTGTGCTGGCCAGAACTCGCAGAGATCCACCTGCCTCTGCCTCCTGAGTGCTGGGATTAAAGGCATGTGCCACCACCACACGGCTTAATGATTCTTGTTTAAAGTTAATTTATCAATTTCTTTAATATTCTGCCTTTTTGTAATATAATTTTTATTGAAAAAAAAATTTCCGCCTCCTCCCTGCCTCCCATTTCCC
>NW_026067947.1:11132433-11134024 GCF_014885135.2 Alexandromys fortis
AAGGGAGATCCTTCCATTTTCTGGTATCCTTTTCAATTTCTTTCTTCAATGCCTTAAAGTTCTTGTCAAATAGATCTTTCACTTCCTTGGTTAGAGTTACCCCGAGATATTTTATGCTGTTTTTGGCTATCGTGAAAGGTGATGTTTCTCTGATTTCCCTCTCTGCTTCCATATCCTTTGTGTACAGGAGGGAGACTGATTTTTTGGAGTTGATCTTGTACCCTGCCACATTACTAAAGGTGTTTATCAGCTGTAGGAGTTCTTTGGTGGAGTTTTTGGGGTCGCTACTGTACACTATCATATCATCTGCAAATAATGAAAGTTTAACTTCTTCCTTTCCAATTCGAATCCCCTTGATCCCCTTATGTTGTCTTATTGCTATTGCTAAAACTTCAAGCACTATATTGAAGAGGTATGGAGAGAGTGGACAGCCTTGTCGTGTTCCTGATTTTAGTGAGATGGCTTTGAGTTTAAAGTAATGTATGATTTTATTTAGGTCAGAAACTAGACTATGTGCATACAAGTTACAGTGAGTAAGAATAAAAGAAGAAGTATGTTGGCTTTTAGTCTAGGAAAAGAAAGGATATATTCACAAAGTACCGAGTACTGAATAGAAAGGCAGACTAGAGCTATAACCCTTTAAAAATGGTGAAACAAAAGAAAAATATTCGAGAGTAATGATAACTATGAAGTTGTTAGAAAAGTCATCTACCAGGAGAGAATAATTATACTTTCTCTTGTAGGCTACATAATATTCTTGTAGGTACAAATGAACACTGGTAAGCTGATAATTCATTATTTTTTGCTATAATTGAATATCATGTTGGAGTGAGGTGAATAAACTCGTGTAATCCCTGGAAGTCTGGAAAGTAGGATCACCTTAGGTATTGGAAGATTCCTTCTAATATAATAGGTGGAGAAAAGAAGAGACAAATTTAAGAGTGGGAAATAAGTCTGTTTTAAAGGGAAATTATAAAGTTTGATAACATTGCCAAGTTTATTTGGACTCTCACTTCTAGGGAGCATGTCTAGTGGGTTCTGTCCTTTCTCTCTGAATGATCCTAAGTGCAATTGCACACCAATTTACCATGCCTCTCTATTTGAGAAAGATATGAGTTAAGAATCCCGTGAAGTGTGAGGAGATGGGGACTTCAGATACTCCATGGTCAGAAGGTTGGATGCTGGGGTCATCAGTCAATCTGTTTCTTGCTTGTTTGTTTTTGTTTTCACTCTCCAGGCATGACCTGCTTTCTCTTGAATGGTATTTTTTTTTTATTTCTGCAGTCTGACCCATCTTTCAAATTCCTCCTCCCCTTTCCTAACCCATTTTGTCTCTTTGCTTTTTGCTTTGTTTTGTCTCACTGTGATGGAGGTGGGTCTTGTAATAATAAAGAAACTGCCTCGGCCCTCATAGGACAGAAAATTAGGTAGGCGGAGTAGACAGAAGAGAATGCTGGGAAAAAGAAGCTGAGTAGTGAGTGAGTCGCCATGATGCTCCCACTCCAGACAGACGCAGGTTAAGATCCTCTCTGGTAAGCCAACTCATGGGCTACACAGAATATTAGAAATGGGTTAGAACAATATGTAAGAG
>NW_026067947.1:11135569-11222565 GCF_014885135.2 Alexandromys fortis
GCTCCCACTCCAGACAGACGCAGGTTAAGATCCTCTCTGGTAAGCCAACTCATGGGCTACACAGAATATTAGAAATGGGTTAGAACAATATGTAAGAGCCAATAAGAAACTGGACCTAGCCGGGCCAGACAGTGTTTGAAAGAATACAGTTTCCGTGTAATTATTTCGGGCATAAGCTAGCAATGCGGGCGGCCGGGTGCCGGGGACGCAGCCCTGCCGCTCCTATTTCAACATCACTGTAACAAAAGTCAGGCTTACAAGTTTCTTTTCCCTCCAACTTCTATCAACTAATTATTAAATTGTTTCTAAGTGAGTGTGAGCTGAGGGTTGATGGTGAGTTTTAAAGGGGCCATACAATTGTTCTTCTGTGTTTGTTACATCACTAAAAATGGATCAATGATAGCTGGATTGTAGCTTAATGAACAAGGGACATATTTGTGTTCAGTGAAATCCCTATGGTCCAGTTTCAAAAGGCAGAAAAAGATTCATGGATGAATGTCACACAGAAAGATTCTGAGAACTGATAGTCCCTGGGGAAACTCAATTCAAATCCAAACTAACACCACATGCCATATCCATAAGGATGACTACAATGTAAGAACCAGGTGTGTGAGAATACACAGACACTAACCTTGAACACACCGCTGGTAAGGATGTAAAATGGTGGTCTCACTTTGAGAAATAATTTGACAATTTTTCACATGGCCAAACAGAATTATTATATAGCCCAGAAATTTTTCTCTTAGGCATATACCTAAGGCAAATAAATACATTATAGAGACTAGGATACAAATTTTAACAGCAGCATGATTCACAGTCACCACACAGCCCCATCATAGTGAGGACACTCTAAAGTGCACTGTGCTGTAAAACTCTGATATCAGTATGTTATGTATAGTATAAGGATCTTCAAGTGAGGTATTTTCAACTTATGATGTGTTATCAGGACACAGCCTGATTGTAGTTTGAGGAACATGTACGCTTGAAATTATCTCTAGTGTACTCATGACATATATGAACTACACAGAGCATATATATCTGTGCAGCTTTCCAGGCAGAGCAGGTGAGAATCTAGTTGTTAAAATCCAACTATGCTATTCTCTTTTACTCCCTCACCCTACATAAAACAGAACTTAAAGAATAGCAGCCAAGTGCAAATAAGCTCATGATTCCATTTTGCTGGGTCTAAATGACTTTACACAACTTCCAGAGAAGGAACTGATGATGTCCTCCATAAATAACACAATCCAAGTTTAAAGCCTCCTGCTGGTTTCCTCACCAGACCACCCACTCTGATCCACAGCTACACTAGAAATAAGAAAACAGAAATCCTAATTTTAATTTATTAAACAGAACTGGCAAAATGATCACATGAGTCTGTTGAGTCAGGAGAATATATGAGCTACTATCTCTCTGTCTCTCTCTGTTTCTGTCTCTCTTTCTGTGTGTCTCTTTCACACACACACACACACACACACATGTACACACACACACACACACACACACACACACACATGCAAACACTTCAAGATCTTATGGGAACTCTCGTGGTTCCCAGAATCAGTCTTTCTAGAAAACAGTACAAATGGAAGATCCCCAAGACAGCCAAAAACTGACATAGAATTTCATTGTGATTACAAGATCAAATGAAAAGATTTCCACCAATGGTCATGGAGTTTCCCTAGTTTGAACTTCCCACTGGATATAAGGGAGGGTCCTCAAACATTTCTAGACTTTTTCAGAGAAAAGGAAAAAGGGACAGGAAATGATTGGATATGAAAGTTGTCAGTGGTCACCCACTAAAAATAGAAAACGATTTTTCCTTACATCTTACAAGATCCCCCATGGCAAGGATTTTTCACCGCCTTAAATGTCAATGATGGTTAGGTTGAAAATCTTTGTTGCGGAGGAAGCTTGCTCTGAAGGAAAGAGTACTAGGTCTTAGCTATGTGGAGGTTGCAGAAACCATCTAGATGAACCCCCTTGATAACTGGGGTTTGCATTTCTCCTGCTGTGGAAGCTTCTGGGAATTTACCACACAGCTCCTTCAGACTGTGAAAAAGAGACATATATTCAAGTGAGCAAACCTCCTCCAGGAGCATCCCACACTCCCACATCAGACTATAGAAGCACAATGATCCTTCTGTATATCTGTTTTACCTCAAGACCGTCATGTGGGACCAACTGAGGCCTATGCTTTGACCACATCTCTGCTCAGTTGCTTCCTCTTCCCTAGCCTACTCATTTCATAGCTATGACCCACATATTGCATTTCCTAATAAATTCACTCCACACAAATCTTCACCTCAGGGTCCATTTCCAAAAACAAATCTTCTTAACAGACACAGAAAAATAAAATTTACAATATGCGTAGGTATGTATGTATACACAGAAATCTTTAAAAGCCAATAATAACTGTTATTATGGAATAGCTGATATTCCTTTTCTGGTCCATTTAATTTTATAAAATGCTGGTTGTGATCCAATAAGCAGATCTCACATATTAATAAGGCATGACCCAGAAGCTAAAAAACATTTATTTGTACTTACAGCCAGACAATGTTTATACAGTGTATATATTTTTTAATGTAACTATTTGATTTTTTTTTACCCCGTACTCAATCTTAAAGGCCAATTTGGATTCAAAGACTTAATTAATACTATGTATGTAATCACAGAGAAAGAAAAAACTCAAGTGTAGACACTATTAAAGAAATGAGCTAATTATCTTCAATCTTGTGACTACATCTAACTGAGGCTAACACACTCTTAGCCCATGCCAAAGTTTGTACTTTTAGTAATATCATTATTACATCATCAGGGATTAGCTGGCTATACTAGTTCAATTATAAGACTTAAAACATCAAAACATTCCAGTTTTAAAACTTATCAAAACTTCCTATCCATATTTGTCCTACTCCCTTGTTCTGCCAAGATTTTACCATTCACCCTGCCTCTGTCCCCTACCTTACAGTCACACAGGAGCCTACCTAGTCTCTTCTTCTGTGCATTGATATGCCATCACCAGGTTTTCCCACATCCAAGCTCCCAAATAACCACATGAAAGCTTCTTATTAATTATGAAAGATTGAGCAATAACTTAGGCTTGTTTCTAACCAGCTCCTAAAACATAGAATAACCCATTTATGTGTTGTCACATAAATGGCTTGTTACCTCTCCTCCTGCATGTCCTGCTTCATCTGCATCAGGCTGGTGACTATGCCCTGAAAATCCCTGCCTAGATATTGGCCATTTAGCTTTTTATTAAACAAATCTACAGTGACGTATCTTCACACAGTGTAAATGAATATTCTACATTTCTCTCTTTTTGTCTAAATGAAAAGAAAGGGTTTTTAACTTTAAAGCTATATACCACAAGAGCAATTATCAAATACATTCACAGTATCTAGTCCATTTGTATTTGGCAAATTTAGAGAAAATACACCATTATTTGTCTTATCTTGGTGAGTATGAAATTATGTACATAATTTAACTTCTGTAATAATTAAGTATAATTATAATTATAATTACCTAGTCTTCAACTTCATCAAAGAACCCCAGAAGGAAATAATATTACATGAGCAAACAAAAAATGTGGTGCAAGCAACTCCCAAACCTAAAGAAACAACAAAAATCTGGTTGCCTGGAGTCACCTAATGTTTCTCTGCAACTTTGGGGTATCCATCTTCTGTTACAAGCCTAGAATATCTGGCAGACTTTTCAATGAATCAGGAATTTTGAAGGCCTGTCCTGTCTAGCGTTGGCAAAATTCAGCAGTCTCTTTCCTCTGTGTCCTTCAGAATGTCTGACAGACTTTTCTATGAAGCAGGAATTTTTAAGGACTTTCCTGTCTTGTTTTGGCAAAGTTCAGCAATCTTTTCTCTTTGTATCCTACTGTCAGGTTTGTACAGCATACTGTCAATAATCAAGGCAAGAGCAGTTTCTTCTCAAATGACTAACATTGACATAATGAAGAAAAACTCCATATGAGCTTCTTTGATACCCATCACCTTCTCTGAAGTAAATTGGTGCTGTCAGGAGCAGGGGTATCTCACTCATGAAAAGTCTTAGGTTATTAAAAACCTTAAATGCCATATTCTGTATGTTTTTGAAGTTTTGGAGACCATTTAATCTATCTAAATATATCTGTTTAACCTTTGAAACATACTTAACATGATTACAAGTTTGATTATTATAGATAACCAACTACTAACCTGAACTTCTTAATTATATTTTTAAATTAACCACATAAGCACAATACCTTAAACAAGAGTAGAAACATACATTAGTATAACAAAAATAACTTCAAATAGTTGTCTTTTATCCTATATTCCTACTAAAGGATGACAAACACCCACAACCCACCAAATGACAAAAGACACTCATACTACCCCTTGGGAATGTGAGTATTGTGTTCTCAAGACAGCTTATTGTTGTCTGTGGGAGGGATTAGCATTTTGAAGGAACACTGAAAAAATTAAGATAATGGCCAAGTCCTAGTTAGAAGAGTCCATGAGGTTGGACCATCTCAGCCAGCAGCCTTAAAGCTGTTCTGGATGCAGAACTCTGAGGAAACTGCAACAGAGGCTCTCTGAGAGGTAATCCATCACCTGGGTCACCCATCTTCACTGGTGTCTGGTCCCAATGCTCTGAAAACACATAACTTCCCTAAGTAATATTCATATCTGTTTTAACACAGTATGAACTGTGTTTTGTACACAAGCTAGCCAAATATGACTTTTTAGTTTATGTTTGAGCAAGTAAAATATATGTAACTTGTCTTGAAGGTTTTTGTTTTTAGATTTATTTTTTTCTGTCTGGAGCCAGGATTTTCATGGGGTCTTCCCTGATCAAATCTCATCTCTATCAGCCTTGAATTTATCCACAGTCTTCCATTTCCCATGAAAACAAAAGCATAACTTCTTTTCCAATTTAACATATTTTTACTTCCCTTTTAAATTTAAGACACTTTAAAAATATATAGGTTGGTTTAATATAGTAGTTTTTATAATTCAATATCTCAGCAGGTATTGTTTGCTCATCAGCAATCAAAAAATTTAAAGACAACACAGTAACATGCAGGATCTGACTCCCTGTGTATTTCCCATCTCTACATTTTTTTATTATTTTACTCTTTCTTTAAAGACTTTATTGTTTTTAAGACATTTATTTATTATTATGATTGTCTATACTCTTCTTTTTTTTCCTTTCTTTTAAGCCTACACATATAGCTAAACACAGTGTAACCTGTACAGAGGTTTTTAGAGACACCGTGTGTCTCTAATCTTTACTGTCTGCATGAGCAAAACCACATAGCTAAGACCTAATACTCACACAGTGTAAAGGAATATTCCACAATACTTTTTCTTTTTTAAACGTGTGTACCACCACCACCCAGGGTATATAATTAATTTTTATTTTATCTTAATTGGTGCTTTGTCTGCATGTGTACAGGTATCAGAAGCCCAAGAACTGGAGTAGCAGACAGATGTGAGATGCCACGTGGATACTGTCATTTGAACCCGGATTCTCTGGAAAAGCAGTCAGTGCCCTTAACTGCTGAGCACTCCAGCCCCCTTAAAGACTTTTCTTTAATGACCTTATTTTATTTTGTTTTTCTGAAAGAGAGCAAAGGAAGATTTTGATAAGGTCACAATAAAGAAAGTTTTACTGGATATAATTTTAGACACATAGAAAAAGTGATTAAAAAGGTGAGGGATTTATATGTCTGCTTCATGCCTTATAAACACCATTTACAAGGATAGAAAGAAGCAGTGTCTCATAAAGATGCAGTGTCTCAGGAAGGTGGGTGTAGGAGGGGAAGTAGGAGAAAGAGGTCCAGTGGACTCACCACAAGAGGACATAGATAACAGCCTACCAGAGAAGCATTAGAAATGGAGAAACTGAGGTCCAGACTGAGCACATGATTTATCTCAAGCTGCTTCTGCAGACAGACACCAAGGCACAAGGCTAGCACTCCTGCTTATCTGAGGAGCCCTGGTACTTTCTCTCTTTCACTGTGGGGTTCCTCACAGTGAGCTTTCCTTTTATCATAAAGAACTCACTCCTTCTGATTTCCCAGAATAATTATTCAAATTATGCTCAAAGGAGCAAGTAGGGTTGTTTGCTTCTCAAAATATCCTTATCACAGGGTTTGTTGCCAACAGGAGAAATATTTTGACATCTCAGACTCACCTCTAATTTCTTTACTTCGTGACTTCTTTGGATAAAACAGGTAATCTCTAAATCTATCCTCTCTCCTGGAGTCCCAGAAAATCTGCTAAAACCTGCTGCCCTACCCTGCACATTAGCAGAATCCCTGGCAGTGAAACAATTAGCTAGACTCTGGCATAACATCTCAGGAAAATTATGGCTTCTTTGTTCATTTTGTACATGTTTGAGCTGATGTAGCCTCTTCAAGCCAAGATCTTAAGAAACTTCTTAATCTAAATGGGTCGGTCTTATTTCAGGATTGCCCTTTCCAAACTCCTATCAGATTCTTGAAGAGGCTTTGTGAGGAAATCCCTTTATCTCTTTTGGACTTTGGGAAATCCTGCTGGTTGGACCCAAAAAAAGCAGACAATTTTGGTTAAGTAAATTTCATATCTTTAGCAATACTATGTGAATGTTTGCTGTGAGAATATGTGTAAATATTTTACAAAAGGATGCATGTCTAAAATAAACATCTTTAAAAGATCAAACGAAACTTTTATTTAGAGAGAACTTTCCTCCAAGGGACCGAGAAACACTTTCCAAACACTTGCTTGATCCAGAAATCAAGATTTTTTTTTTCATTGTGGAATTATCAAAATGTATCCCTACTGTTGTGTCAGGCTTAGCTACAGAATCTATTGGGGGCAAGTATCCATAATTTCACTGGAGGTCAATTTTTGGAATCTAGATGCCTAAACTCTGACACTCACTAAGTTAATGATCAAGTATGTGTCCTTGAACAAGACAATGTATCTTAAAACAAAGAGATTGGCCTCAAAACTGAACAGTGTTTCTAGCCTGATCAGTACAATCATATAACCAGATAATGAATCATTTGAATCTCTCACTGTCTATAATTAGCTATAGTAAGGAGACTTGTAACTCCTTTAGCAAATAGAATCCTCAATGAGAACAAGTCTCAATTTTACCTTTCTTTGTTTTGCATGTTTGTAGTTTTCATTTAAAAGGTTGGTTTACATGGGCCATAAAATGTCAGAGTTGGAGAGCTGGGAAGTGGGTAAAGCCCTTTCTGTGGACATGGTAGAATCTCAGTTAAGATGCCCAGAACCCACACAAAACAGGGTATAATGGGTACGTGTCCATAATCCCAGTGCTCCTTAAGGGAGATGGGAGGTGGGAACCTCCTTGGAAGTTCTCAGAAAGGCTACACTAGTTTATCTTATCTCAAAGTAGAAGGTGAGTACCAACACCTGAGGTAACCACTATCCTTCAAATGCATAGTCATGCCTGCACTCATACATACTAGGTAGACAGCCACACAGAGATTTTAAAAATGTAGTCCAGTGCCTTCACTAATAAGCTGAGTAGCACTGAAGAAATGAGTTACTTTCTATGAGCTTCCATTTGCTCACCTATACATTGAAAACAGCAAACACATGCTGAACTGTCACAAGCATTAAACATAGTATAGAAGGTCTCTGGACAGGAAGGACTGAGAGACAGGAAAGGACTCACTCAACTTGTGAGAGAAGTGAGACTTGTTAGTTCGACTTTTTTTTTATTTAGGAATAAGTTTCATCAGAAGAAAGATGTGGTTAGAAAGGATAACAAGAAAAATACTATCCATCTTGAGAACAAAGAAACAAATGAAGTAAAGTAATATGGGAATAAAAAGACTTCATAAATGAGGAACAAGATATGCTATGTGATTCAGAATAATAAAGGTTAAATCAGGATGCGTTGGGGCTTGAAAACTCTTATTGGAGAATGAATTATCTATTTGAAAAATAAAATCACAAATCCTCTTATAGATTCTCATTAAGTCCCTAAGACACTTGAGGATGACATTCCATCAAATGACAAATCCCAAGGATAATTGACATGGTATTTAATAACTAGTGAAAGGAAAGGTGCTGGAAATGATACAAAATCACATCATGTCATAGCCATTAAAAAATCAAACCAGAAACATCCATCTGAACTCCAAGTGCCATTTAATATAATATTTTTTATCATTAAAGCACCAACTCTATGCAACTGTATAACATCACACTGATTAACATTCAGCCTTGGAAATTACATAAGCCTCTCATTTATATGTTAGCTATCCAGTGACTACATGCCACGTGTAAAGTCCAAAGACAGTCACAGAGATTAAACCTATGACTAGGAATTCTTGTTCTTTAGAATTCTAGAATCATCTATCACCTACTCGGCAAAGATGCAAGATTCCTCTAAGCAATCACTTTGTTCTGGCTGTGACAGGCTGGGTACTGGGCTGGGTATTCCCTTACATCATTTATCCTGACAGGCATACACTTCTGACTTGGCTGCATTATGACAAAGGACCTTCTAACCCTTGCTATGCTCTTTGCTTGGGAACAGAGGCTGAAATCACAATCTGCAACCCTATCTATATTGCCTAAACCCCTGGGGTCACAGTGTCCTGAGCTAACTCTTCTTGTAATGTCAGCTCTTCAAATGATGTCAACCAGCAAAGACCACATATCATCTCTACATTAATCATTTACACTTTCCAGAAACTTCATGTTTAACTCTTAATTCTCTGTCTCCAGTGTCAAGAACAGCATCTAGCATGGAAAAGAATGCCATATACTGTGGTTGGAGAGGTGGGTCCATGGTTATGAAAACAAACTG
Organism: Alexandromys fortis; assembly: GCF_014885135.2. Lineage (NCBI taxonomy): Eukaryota > Metazoa > Chordata > Mammalia > Rodentia > Cricetidae > Alexandromys > Alexandromys fortis. Next base: position 11,144,402 of record NW_026067947.1, read on the forward strand.
CTATTACAGAGGACCAGAGTTTGGTCTCTAGATTTTATGTCAATAAACTCACATCCACATGTAACCATAGCTCCAAAGGACCCAACAATCTTTTCTGACCTGCCTGGGCACCTTCACTCATATGTACATACCCATACCCAGCCACATGTGCGCACACATAATGAAAATAATCAAACGGGGCTGTAGAGTTGGTCTAGCTGTTAAGATCATTTGCTGTTTCTGTAGAGAATCTGTGTTCAATTCCCAGCACCCACCTCCAATGGCACACAGCTACCTATAACTCCAGATATAGGAGGATCCAGAACCCTCTTCAGATCACTGGGAGTACCATGTGTATGTGGTATATACTACACACACACACACACACACACACACACACATACACACGCACACAAATACATCAATAGTGCAGTAATGCAATAAGTTATATTAAATGGTGAAAACAACTGAAAAAAAGTGTTTACATCTAGCTTCTACATGGCCAGGCCCACCACAATATCATGCACACATGAAAAGAAAAGCTCTATATACACCCAAGGCCTTATGATTTACTAAAAACCTGCACAAAAGTTAAAAACCAGAATGAACACAGCCTTCAGGTATAGCTCAACAATATGAAATTTCAATTCCCTTAAATACAACTCAAGAAAACATTATCCTGTCATACACAAAAAAGATGTCACCCTCTTTTGGACAAGAAAATTATGATTCTTTATAAACTGGCTTTTGCCCCTTCAGCTTGACTGTGATGTTAACTACGGTTCCAAAACTTGCTCAAGGGATGGAGAATTTAGGCAGACCTAGATAACCCTTCATTTGTGCAGTCACTCTTTCTAGAGATCCACTTTCCTGTACCTAAACAGTATTGGGATTATAGAGAAGGAGAACACACCTGACCTTTTTTATATGTGTTCTGGCAATGGAAGCCAGGTCCTCAGGCTGAAGATAAATACTCTACCAACTGAACCATTCCCTCACCTTCTCATATTCAGTGTACTTTCCCCAGTGGTTGCATTTAAGTTGCCCAAGCATTTCCTGACTTGATTTCTCCCACCTCCAGTTTCAACCCTCTTACAAAGTTCAAGGCAAACTCTTGTGTCTCCTACCTAAATCCGTAGCAAACTATTGGGCAAAGCAAAACCACACAAATGTCACTAGCAACTGGTTCAATTATTATTCCTATACATCCATCAACCTTTGAATATCCCAAAGACAGCAGCAGCAGATATTTTCCTCAAGGTCATTATGTCAAGCTTTGTCAAAGACTTTGCTCAAAGTTAAAGAGCCCAGATCACACTGTAATAATCCCAGCGAGCTAAGTGTAGTGAGTATCCTGCATTTCAACCTTATCTATGATGCATTGTATAAGTTAAACATTCAAAATCTTTAGTACTTCAATTTTTAAAAACTAATTCTAGGCTCTTGGGACTCAAAAGACTTTGTCTTGAATATATTTTGAGCAGTTCCTCTGCCTTTCTGCTACATTCACCTCTTATCTAGAGCAATGAATACTTCTGATTAAATAAAAGAAGAGCAATTTGCTCAAGGGAGTGGAGGAATGAAAGGAGGCATGCAAAAGAAATGCCTGTTAAAAAAACCCAAACACTATTAAAATGTTATCTGGCTGCCTGCTTTAGAATCCATCTCCCTTGCAGATGGTTTCCCTTTCTTCCTGACAGTAATTCTCTAATGCATAAACAGAATTTATAGCAAGACTTTCCACTCAACTATTCATGTGGATGAGTAGTACAAAAATCACAAGAAGAACATTGCTTGGTTTTGCACAGTGATTGAAGAGTAACCTGGTAGTGCACCTTAATGTTTTAATTTTTTTTCAAGAAATAGGATTATAATCCTTTAAAGGAAATAGTAATAAAATATTTACTATTGTTATTACAAATAAAATTGATTTGTGGTAATGAGCTGCATTCAGTTATTCAGGTTTTACTATATTTTGGATACAGCAATTGGTTTTTCTTAGGGGAAATTGAATATCAATGACATGTTTGTTATTGAAGACAGTTTCCTGGAGTTGGGACAAATCACAACCCTTTATGTCTAATTTTTATAAAATATTATTATGGCAAGTTTTAAGACATACACACACACACACACACACGGATGGATAGACGGATGGGAACATGTCCATTCAAAACATTAAAATTCTAGCATGTCCATTTACCAATGATGATGTGAAGACCTTGTTTTTAGTAGTTTAACCTACAGAAAAGAATTATGTCAGGTCAATCAAAATTGGTGAGAAAACATCAAAAGGTCCCTTAATAGCTAATTCAATTATGTTATAATACTAGGCTTTCCTGTGGGGGTCTGATAATGTAAAACTAGTGAGTTTCTTGTTTAGTTTTTCGTGCTCATCAAAATAATCTACACCAGCATTTGTGTTCTTCTTGAAAACTATTTTGAACAATTAAAATCTACCATTTTCTGTATTTAGCTTATTATGTACATTAATAAAAACAGGGTGCCAACAGAATTGGTGGCACATGCCTTTAGTTTGAGCACCTGGGAGGCAGAGGCAGGAAGACCTCTATGAGTTCCAGGCCAGCCTTATCTATACAGTGAGTTTCAGGTCCACCAGGGATACCAGTGGACCATTGCCTAAAGGAAAAACTGGGGTACCCAAAACTTCGATGACATCATAGTGATTTGTTAAAAATAGTATCTGTAACAGCAAGGTTTCTAAGATAAATTATTTAAAACTCCTCATGTAAGATCAGCCCTTCTATTGCCCCTGTGAATACAGTATTGCTTATGCTGGTATAGAGCCTGTATGATAAATAGGAAAATGTGACATTTTAGACCATAAATATTCATTAGAGGTTGTTGCCTGGTCAATCTGTGCGTCTAATTTTAGCTTATATTGTTTTCCATCTTTCTTTTCTGCTGTTTTTGCTAGAAGCCAAGTGGTACAGTCATACTTCAGGATATGTGCTTTTCTGTTGAGGCTACTAAGTGTACAACTTAGAAGGCAGAAAAAGATGAAGGAAGAGTTCACTGATGTCCAATGTCTTGTTTGTTGATTTCACATGGGAATTGGGATAAATTATCCAGTAGTGTCATTGCCTGAGTACTGCCAGTTTTCTGAAAATATCAACAAAATATTACACAATCACCAGAATTTGTTAATTTTCCAGTTAAAAATTTTTAAAGATTTTAGACCCGGGAGATACATCACTTTGAATTTGTCCCCAGGTCTGAAAGATTTAAAAATATTTAAATTGAATATAAAAGAAGTCCTCAGTGTATTAACAGTTTTCCCATGTAATTTATCAGCACTATAATTTACATATGATTTACTTACAAGTTAGGCCAATACATTATTATGAACAGGAGACCAAGGTTAAACCCTGATTCAGGCAAAGCATAAAGAAAAAAATTAGAAAACTGGTTCCATAAAAGGAATAGAAAGCTGGGTGGTGGTGGCACAGGCCTTTAATCCTCACAACTCAAGAGGCAGGAGGATTTCTGTGAATTCAACAACAGCCTGGTCTATGTAGCAATTTTCAGGCCAGCCAGAGCAATGGTGAGACTGTCTCTTAAAATAAATTAACAAACAAACAAATAAAGTGGAATGGAGTCATTGGATTAATCCTAGAAGAAAGTTAAACTTAAGGCCTGTGTAAAATTAGATTTCTAGTTTTAAGATAATTTGATTCTATTAATTTAACCCAATTCTAAAATGTCAGTACTTGGATATACTTTACAATTTCGCAGAGCCTCAGAGACACCATTATGCCATGGAAATGTAGGCATACTCATATTGGTTGAGTGTCTATTTGTATCAGGCTCCAGGTTAGATACAAAAGCACCCCTTACAGAAGGAATCTAGCCTAAGAGGAGAAATACATAGGCATTGTATTAGCTCCAGCTGTGTAGGTATAATCATGTTCCTGACATTAAACAACTCAGGAAAGAAAGGACTTCATGGTTTCAGAGGATTCAGCCCATGGTTTCTTGGGCCCAGACTTGGACAGAATATCATGGGAGTGGGAACTAAAGTGAAGATGGAGAAGCATAAGAGAGGACTTGGCAAGATAGAGCCCCCAAACACAGGACAAGTTAGAAGTGACCTACTTCCTATAAATAGTCCGCACCTCATATTTTTCACCACCTACCATTCTTATATTGTCTTATACATCCATCAAAAGATCAACCCTTGATTAGGTCAGAGCCCTCCAAATCTAATCATTTCAAAATCACATCATCTGGCAACCAAGTACCCTAAGCTATGAGCCTGTGAGAGATATTTTGTCTTTACATTGTAACAGCACATAAATACATCCATGATATAAAGACATAGTGCAAAAGATTTATTGGGATGTGACCTTGAGAACACAAAGAGCCCCACTGTCTGTCACGTGGTAGTGTGGGCAGGAGAGAGATTCCACCCTAACCCCTTGCCACCTACTTCTGGCAGCAAAAGCTGGGCCCAGGATCACAAGAGTAGGATCGCTGATCCTGCCCCTCACTGGTTGCAACACTTCGGAGTGCAGCACCGCACCTCATCCTTGGCAGCACCGTAGAGCTGTCCTTGTTTGGGGAGCAGGGAGGAGGTGGTCTAGCCTGAGAACTTGTGTGTGCTTGGGAGATCTGGATATCTGACCTCACCCCTCATCTGCCATATGGTGGAGTGGGCTAGGCAGAGAAGGCCTCACCCCTCCCCCACCTCTGCCTCAGGGTGGAGAGTTAGCCCTGAGGTCATGAGAGTGGGAGAGACTCCATTGTTCCTCATTGGCTGCAGTACTTGGGACAGCAGGCCCTGCTCCTCATCCAGGCAGCACAATAGAGCTGACCCTGTTGACCTGGGTATAAGTGAACCAGTTCTGAAGGCTTGAGTACAGGTGAGCTGACCTCACCTCCTCCAAATGCCCTGTACAGCAATTGGGAGATCAAGCCCTGCACTTCATCTCAGCAAAAACAGTAGAGCTGGAATTGGTGGGGTGAGTGCAGGGGAGCCAGACCCAGTGGAGTGAGCCCAGGAGAAATGGCCCCACTCTTTGCTGCCTGCTGAACTGAGTGAGCTAACAAATGTGGTACTGGATGGTGATGCAGAAGGGAAGATGGCAGGTTAACCAAACCAGTTCCTACCCAGGCCCAGAAGCAGGCCCACCCCAAGATCCCTTTCATCTATGAACTGTTGAAACACGTGAAAGGGTAGCACCTTCAGATCCAAAACTGCAAGATTTCCATGACAGGACAGCAGCATATCCAAGAGGAGTCCCAGCGAGGGACCATTATCAATAGTGCAGCAGAAGACAGAAGCCTCAAACCAGACTGGTGACTCATAACACTGAACACTTACAAGTACAGATTATGAACTAAAGGGTACACTATGTGACTCACTGGGCCACACTGCAGCTTCCATGCTGAGAACTGTTTCATTTTCTTTTGGTTGTCTTTTTGATTTTTTTTTTGTTTGTTTGCTTGGGGGGAGGTTGCAAGGGCAGAGGGCAGATGTGAAGAAGAGGGGAGATAAGTGGGATCCAGCTGCATAACATGAAATCAACAAATCAATAAACAATTAAAAAAAAAAGCGGGGACTCAGTAAAGGAAAACTCAGTTCTGCTTTGGGAGTCAGGAGGGACTTTAAAGGTAGTAATAGATATCTAAGCTGAGTAAGCATTCTCTTGACAGATGTATAGAGTGAATGAAGGCTGCTAATTAACACATTTAGAAGGATACTGGACCGCAGAGAGGTCAGTGAATTAGAGCCCTGGCTTGTTGCCTTAGCTGTGATCAAGTTCGCTGATTAAATAAATACTTATGTGTTTCGTTTAAGCAGCTACAATTTCCAATGGGATCAATTGACTTGGAAAGAGCTAATTTAGGTGTTCCAAACCACCGGCCATATTTCTCACAGATAGTATGGAAACAAATGCTTTATTTTCACATTGACTTTGACCAGAAGATGTGAAGGTGATACCAGACAGCAAGTGGCTGGAAATTTATAGGTACTGGGATATCAGGAGATAAATTTAGTTCCAGAGAGAAGCAAAGCAAGTAGAGTGAGACCTCAGAAAAGGGAAAGTAGAGTTCAGAGCTCCAGGAATGTGATAGGATGCAGGGGTGAAGTAGAAGCTACTAATGTTTGGAAGGGAAAAGTCCAAAAAAGGCCTGAGAAACCAAACCAAATCCCCCTGAAAGCAGTGAGAAACCAGTCAGGAAATGCACACACAAGGAATAGATGGAGTCAGAGCTCCTGAGAGATGAGGTTCCTTTATTTTGTCATAGGCTAAGTCAGTGGCTGGGAACAGTCATGAGCATGGAAATCTCACTAAGGGTTTGTTTCAAGCATTTATAACAATGTCCCCTCCAGGCCTACCCAGATATAAAATCTATATGGGTGAAGAATGACATCTAATAATGAGCATTTTATTCCTTTTTTTTAGTTTTTTTAAAATTCTTTGAGAATTCTGCATGGTATATTTTGATCATATTCATGTCTTCCCCCAACTCCTTCCACATCCACTCTTCTCTTTTCTGATCTACCCAACTTTGTGTCCTCTTTTTAAAGACATGTACAGTATAATTTGTGCTGTCCATACTCTTACGTATGGAGACATCCACTAGAGTGTGGTCATCATACTATCATACTAAACTCTGGACAAAACTGATTGTCCATCTCCCAGCAGCTCAGTAACCAGTAGTTACTGCACTTCCCTCCCCTGTACAATGTGGAACTTTAACTGACCTGAATTTGCACAGGTCTTGGACATGAACTTTCACTGACCTGAGTTTGCACATGTCTAATGCATGCTGTCGCACCCACTGTGTGTTCATATGTGCAACCGTCCAGTCATGTAGGGAGGACATGGGAATGAGCACTTGAAAATGGTTCCACGTGCCTCAGGGGCAAGGAGCCTGGATTGTGAGAGAAAACATGGGAATTAGGTAAGGTTAATTCTAGTGCCTGAGAAAAGAATGTCTCCTGGCACCATGACGTTAAACACACACACACACACACACAAACAAAGCAACAACAAAAACAGACAGACAAACAAACAAACTGGTAATTGGCTCATCCATCCAGGTTTATGAAGAACTTTCCAGGTTTTGGCATATCTCAGAAACCATCCATTTCTGCCCAGACCCTGCCAGTTGCCTTTCTTTGCATAAAGGGGAGCTCCCTTGTGACAGGGAGGTCATTGACAACTCTAACAATCCTTCTACATACCATGCTACTTCTTCACATAAACATATCAGTGATATTTATTGAGAGCAGATATGATGCTTATGCTTAGATGCTCCTGAGAGCCTAGATTGATGGTCCTGTTTCCATAGGTTACAGACCAATGCCTAATTCATTCAACTTCACGTGTGGAACTGAAGGAACTCTACAACGATAAAGGTAACAAACAAAATACAAAGCAAATGAAGAGTGCATTAACCTTGGGAAAACTAAATGTCCACTGTAAAGTAATGCACAAGGCTGACCTGGGGCTCAGGACCTAGACTTCATCACTGCCTGTCATAAGCAGAGTGAGACCTTGAGGAAGCCCCATCTTTCTCAATGTTTCTCCTCATCTTCAATTAATAATACCAAAAACTGTAATAGCGTCTACTTCATAGAATTAATTCACCCAATAAATGGTGTCAAGATAAAACTTTCTAGATAGAAACTACTCCAGAAGTGAATGTTATTATGACGATTGAGACTTTAATGCTGAAGGTAGCTCTGAACCATTCACAATGATTCCTATAAATAAAGAAGCTGAAATATTCAAAGTCATGCTGAATGAGGTTTCTTTTCCTATCATCCAATACATCAGATGGAAAAATTCCCGCTGCACTTCAGCCTTTCCCTGGTGCTGGTGGGAGGAAGGATGAATCAGCCCCCCTCCCCACGGGATGTTTATGAGCATCTCAGTCAGCAGCAGCATCCAGCAGGCTCACAAGCAAGGGAGGGAAGCTTGGAAGTCTTTCAAAGCCTGCAGACTCTCAGATTGCTACTGGTAGCTGGCAGATTAGGGTTGGTGGTAAATTCTTAACCACGTACTTCACCTCCATATGTCTCAGCCCTCTTCACCTTTCCCTCTGACTGTGACAATGAGAATATTGAAATCAATAAGTTCACTATCCTTACTCCAAACACTCGAGTGCTTTGAAATGAAAAATGACTCAGGAGTTAGAAGCCAAGGCAGAGACAGGGAGGATGTGGGTAGAGTTTAGAAATGGTAGTGCCCTGTGATGAGAGAAAGGGGGGAAAGAAAGAGAAGTGGACCAATAATGGGATTATTTATCTTTAATTTCATTACTATTCATGAAGGAAAGATCATTTAAATTTGATATACTTTGAAATCTCTTCTCTAGAAAATAAAAAAAAATCTAGACTAGAAAAACAGCTATCATCCCTTCTGGCTCTAAAACATATTTAATGATAAAATAGCACAACCATTTTTTCTTATTATTCTCCCTTGTTACCTGGGTATATGTAATGTATCTTCAAACACCCAATTTTCTGTTTCAAACCATCCAATTTTGTATTTGTCTCTTGAGGTAGAGCGAAGAGCTGGATAGAGACTTTGTGGTATCCCTAGCACTTAGAACTGGTCTGGACAAAAAAGCTGTCATTATTTAGAGGACTGCATCCAGCACTTTCTTCCCTTGTTTTATACTGAGTTCTCAGCAAGGTCTACGCATGCAGGGAAAGCAAAGACTGTGGTTGGGTCAGAGTTAAGGTACTTCAACATCTCCCGAAGGCTAACAACACCAAAAAACTACTGTCCTATGTGTCCTGGGAGGGGGGGAGGAAGAGAATCATTACAAAGGACTCTGGAAGGAACCAAAGCTACCAATAAGTATTCAGTGAACAATATGCCTAACAGGAGCTGAAGACTGTGCAGATGGAAGTACCATATAGCTTACCCCTTGCCTCACCTTCCTCCCTTCCTCCAAGTAGCCAGTGCCCTGAACCCTGGCTGAACACAACAGAAAGCAAGTAAACACAGAATTATGTGTGAAGAGTTCAAGTTCGTAAAGTTTAGCCTTCTAGAGTGGAGAAGAGTAGTGAGCCACACACAGGACCATCTAAAACAACTCTGTGCACCAACCTTAAGTTCCTTCTACCAGTACCCAGAATGACACTGTCCATTCATTGAGTCTCCTTTCCATAAACAATATGGGTTTTCTTCAACAAATACATTCATATGTATATATAGATGTCTGCACATAGATTTAACAAACTTGAGGGTTATCTATACCCATCTTCAATAAGCCCATTATAAAAGTCAAATTAAAAATGGAAAGCAGAGTCATTTCAGGTTCCCTATCCTCCGCTTCCCAATGGACTAACTGGGGACATCGCCTTGGGCTCCTGTGAGCCACTCTAGGTTCCAGTCTCTTGCCAACCCTAAGGTGGCTCCCTTAACTAAGATATGTGCTTCCCTGCTCCCCTATCCAACCTTCCTTTATCCCAATCTTCCTGTTTCCCCAAGTTCCCCCAATCCACCCCTTCTCACTTTTCTCTCCCCAACCCCCCTTATCCCCAACCCACCCCACCCCCAAGATCCCAATTTTCTCCCAGGCAATTTTATCTACTTCCCTTAGCCAAGAGGATAACTATATGTTTTTTCTTGGGTTCACCTTCTTATTTAGCTTCTTTAGGTTCATCAGGTATACACTCCGTGACCTTTATTAATGGCTAGAAACCAATTATGAGTGAGTACATCCCATGTTCATCTTTTTGGGTCTGGGTTACCTCGCTCAGGATAGGGAACCTGAAATGACCCTATCCCATAGCAATACTGACGAATATCTTTCATATCACCATAGAACCTTCATCTGGTGATGGATGGAGAAAGAGACAGAGACCCACACTGGAGCACTGGACTGAGCTCCCAAGGTCTCAATGAGGAGCAGATGGAGGGAGAACACGAGCAAGGATGTCAGGACCACGGGGGGTGCACCCACCCACTGAGACAGTGGGGGCTGATCTATTGGGAGCTCACCAAGGCCAGCTGGACTGTGACTGAAAAAGCATGGGATAAAACCGGACTCTCTGATCATGGCGAACAATGAGGACAGATGAGAAGCCAAGGTCAATGGCAAGGGGTTCTGATCCTACTTCATGTTCCAGCTTGGTGGGAGCCTAGCCAGTTGGGATGTTCACCTTCCTAGACATGGATGGAGCGGGGAGGACCTTGGACTTTCCACAGGACAGGGAACCATGACTGCTCTTTGGATTAGAGAGGGAGGGGGAGAGGAGTGGGGGGAGGGGGAGAAGAGTAGGGGGAGGGGAGGGAAATGGGAGGCTGGGAGGAGGCGGAAACTTTTTTTTTCTTATTCTCAATAAAAAAAAAATAAAAAAAAATGGAAAGCAGAAAAGGGATATTCATTCAGGGTCATGTTGGGAAGATGGACAAAGAGAGCCAGCAAACCACGTGCACTCCTAGTCTATCTTTGCGGTCCTAAAGTGAAGTTAAAGTTTAAATAGAGGGTCAATGATATGCATATCTAGGCAGTCTGAGCTAAGGTGTGGTCCAGCCCATCATCATTGTTTGGGATGTGCCTTATCCTGTAAGGTAGTCTGATGAGTTATTAGAATTGGCAGGCTCACGCCTTTTCCTTCCCTCAGTATGAGACCCTTGGCAAAATTTCTATTTCTTTGGAGTCCACTGTTTAAACACCAAGATAATCAAATTGAGAGACACAGGATCTCTGTAGAATATCTTCATCCCTACCAGGCCTGTTAGGAGTTAAATGTTTTGAAGTGTATTTATCTTTCTCTTACCAAACAGCTAGACATAAGCTCCCCTGGAGCAAAGATGAAATCTATTTCTAGAACCATGTTCATACTGCATACATGGCATTCAATATGTATACCATAAATGTCCATCTTTAACCAAGTTTTCTAATATCATATCACATAACTATGACTGTGATCATTTTAGGTGATTATTGTTATCTTGTGTTTCTGTTTTGGGGTTTTGTTGTTGCTTTGGGTGTTTTTGTTTTGATACAGTCTCACTGTATAGCCCTTGCTGGCCTGGAACTCCCTGTGTTTCCTAGGCTGGTCTCAAATGAATGAACCAGAGTTCCTTTTTTCTCTGCCAAGATTAAAGGCATCTGCCACCATTCCCCACTTGTGAGAATTCTTTGGGACAGGGCCTCATTTTGAGCTCACTATATAGCTGAAAATAACCTTGAATTTCTGATTCTCCTACTTCTGCCTTCAGAATGCCAGGATTCCAAAAGATTGCCATCAAGGCTAGACCCAAGAACTTTACCAAGTAAGCTGCATTCTCAGTCTCTAGATCATTTTAAAACTCTACAAAGATCTATCTGCTTATGGAGTGTTTTTCTTGGGTGGTGGTAAAAGGGGCATGGTCTATTTCCTCCCACACACCCACTTACAAAGACTGGCTTTAGATTCCTCTCTGTAATCATTTCCTAGAATATGCAAATTCAATATGCCTTTATTAATATTCCCATCAGGTAAAGTACTGTAGAATATTCTGAGAAATCTGAGATCATTGGCCTTTGCTTGTATTCAAGGGAAATTAGAATGTCATGAAAGAAGTAAAACATTTGTGTATCTGAAAAGAAAGAAGGGAGAACTCTCAAGGAAGGAAGGGATGGCTGAGTGAGTTCTAAGCAGTAATTCGCAAAAGGAAAACAAATAAGTTCCATGTAGGTCAGCTCTTGAAAAGTGCATCCCTTGATTATGAAGAAATTAGAGGGCAAATATGCTTATGCAGCTTTCCGTGAAAAGTAATCTTTTTGGTTTCTCTTAGAGTGAAAAGAAAGGGTCTTATGGGACTATATCCTGAAAAACATATGCCAGAATCATACATGAAGGGTTTTTAATGATGGTCTGAATCTAAACCATCTTCCTGTAAGACAGAGCCACTGAGGACCCTGGGGGCACAGGCTGAAAGCTGGGTCATCAAAAAAAAAGTAGTCATCAGTAACAATCCATTGTGAGCTCTTTGTGTCGAGCACTGTACTTTGCAGGAAAGGATGCTGGGGGAGGCAGTGCTAGGGATCAGATCCAAGGCCTTATGCATGCTAAGCAAGCATTCTACCACTGAACACCCCAGGTCCCCAAGCACTCTTCTTAGTATTGATCCCCAGTCAGGCAATCAATAGTTCAATGGGGGAGCAGTATGGAAGAGGGCATTACTGACTGTATAATCGTCACTACAGAATAATGAAGATCACCTAGACTTTTATCTGATGTTATTATCCTTTCTAAACTTCCTACCAACCTACATACCTACAAGTAGAGAGAGTCATTATAGGGAAAAATTCATATCACCTTTAAAACACTCCTGTTTAGGGAACTGTTCACATCAGTGCCAGAAAGACATTGAGAAGCAAACAATTCCTCCAAATAACAAGCTAGCAAGTGGCAGGACCAGAATGAGAGTGGTCTGGTTCCCAGTGACTCCTCCAACTGGCCTGGCAAGAAAAGTACAACTTCTTCAGCATCGGGTATCATGCTTTAACTTAATGCAACTCTTGGTCAACTGGGAATTCAAAGTGGTCATTTTGTGATGATTATAGGTCTAAAAGAATGATCAATTTCTTCAGCATATGCACACATTATCCTAAACAATTACACTCTGATTTTAAGTTGGTTCTATTTGGAGCCCCAAATAGATAGAAATCAGGTGTCTACAATGAATCCAGATGTATTTGACAGCAAGCAAATAACTCCAATTGTCTAATCAGGCGTGTGGAGATAAGTGCTGTGCCAGGCACTGTATGGGCAGGCCAGGGAGTTAACATTCCCAGTGATTAAGAGAAATCAACTCACGAATTCTCAGAGGATGGGCTGCTTGCCGCATTTCTTTTCAAGTAGCCTGAAATGGTTGCTTTTATTATTAAGCCCTTTAAGCATTCTCAATGTGAAGTACAAAAGCTTCTTTTGACACAATGTTCAAGCATGATTGGGCATTATAAGGGAATTTCACATTATTATTGTTCAACACTGACATTGTGTAACAAACTTTTGTGATTCTGGATTGAGTAGCCAAGGCTTTAATGTGTGATATTCCCTGAATGGAGATGTTCTTTCTGCCTGTATCCCCATCAGGCCTTCCTCTTGTCTTGACCTTCCTCCTTTCCATCAATCTCACTCTTTCTTGACTGTTATCACTTCCTTCACTTCTTCTTGTTGCCCTCATTGCTTCAGTACCCCCTGCACTGGTATAGCTAGAGAAAATCACAGCAAGGAAGATGGGGAAAAACTGTCTCAAGCAATTTCTGTTAGGCGCAAAATTCCCAGGATAGTTTTTCTCTTGGGACAAAGTTGAGTGCTTGCATAATTTTGTGAGCCCCTTCGGGTCATCCCTATTTCTGTGGATGGCTGACACTGATAATATTTTTTCTATTTTTAAAAAAGATGATCCAAGGGAAATCAAATCCATTTCTCTAAAATATGACCATTCTAGATCTCTGACCCTCCCCAAGGAGACTTTGGTCTGTTTGAGCACACAAAACCTTTCTACCTGGCATTCACAAAAGATAATTTGAAAAATAAAAATTAGATTTTTGCCACAACTTGTTAAATGAAAACCTTCAAGTTAAGTTCATTTGTAAAGGTAACTGGATGCTAAGATAAAAAAAAAAAAAAAAAAAAAAAAACCTCATTGAAGAGCTATTCCATTCAGCCCACATTGGCTCTTTGAATATCAGGTAGGTACTCACATCTGCACTAATAATGTAGGGTGCTCATCTACTCCATTCCTCCCATGTGTCTTAAAAAAATAGCAGATGTCCTGGCTTTGAAACCTAATTTAAAGATATGTTCATTATAAAGGCAAACTTCTACTAAATCCAATATGAGCATGCTCCTTTTCCCCATGGATAATCTCATTTGACCATCTTGGACTCTTCAGGATCCAAAAGATGCAGGACACCTCAGAGTGCCATGGTATTTTATTTAACCTCATCCAGCTCTGTCATACACGTGCTCAGATCATCTGGTGTGGGGAAGCAAGGATGGAGGGTACTTACTTATTCAGTGAGAGTACTTTGAAACAATCCCCCTCCCAAACAACAAGATAGCAAATTGTTTTGTTTTGGTTTTGGAGACAAGGTTTCTCTGTGTAGCTTTGAATACTGTCCTGGAACTCCTTCTGTAGATCCAGCTGCTTGCCTCTGCCTCCTAAGTGCTGGTATCAAAGATGTGTGACACCACCACCCAGATCAGATATTTTCATGAAAGATAATCCTGAACAATTTTTAGAGGCTACTTAGAACATTGATTTGAAAAAAGAAATACTCATTTAAAAATGACTCTTTGAGAAAATATGGTAAATTCACATATATCGGTAGGGAAGACAAACAGGGCCTCTTAAGGACAATTTCTGTAAGGAGCACACATCCCAAGAGAGCTTCTCCTTTAACACTATCATAATCTAGTGAGACCCTTCTGGGTCATCCCTATGGTTGTGGTTGACGGACTGATACTATTTTTCCCTAACAAAATGATCTAAGGACTGGAGAGATTGCTGAGTGATTAAGAACACTCCCAGTTCTTCCAGAGGACTAAAGCAGGGTTGGCAGTGTCACAATGAAATGCATTATTTCCCATGAGCCATTCTCATTGTTTCCTCTGGTGTCCTGGGTATGCATTTCCTGTGGAGGACTTAGAGTAATATGTTCATAAGTGTGTAAAGGCCATCAGTCTCACCCTATTACACTTTGATTTAGGACACCTTGCTTTCACTTGGCCTACAGCAACAACTACCTCCCTAGGCTTTTTGAACCAATTCTTGGCCTGGAAACTCCTCTTCTCACCACTGACCCAGAAAACATTTCAAAACACAAACTAGTTGATTTCCATCCCACTTAACTATGTCAGCGAATTCCCCTGGTTCTCAAGGCCAAGTCCAGATTTACAAGCAATGTCCACTGCCATGTATATTTGGCTGCTGCTTTCTTTCCAACTTTATCTTCTTGTACCATGTTCCTGTAACTCCGCCTGATTCCTGGACACATGACTCTCAGTGTCTCAGATTTGCCCTAGTCCCAACCCTCACAGACCCTCCCACATGCTTCTGCCTTTCTTCTTCCTCAGTCATATCCACATTCATTAATTCACTCCACCAAACATATTTCCTTCAGGCAGCCTTTTCCGGAGAGAATATAATCAGTTATCTAAAGCAGTACATTCTGAGAAACAGAGTTTTTCCTAAAATGGATTTGAGACTACTGACAAGGACTTACATTTGATATGCTCACATCAGCATGAACAGATGGAGTTTTCTCTCAAGGGATGAGAAAGTTTGAAGAGGTGAGAGGCTATCTTGACTATTGAAATTCAGCTCACCTCCCCTGGTCTTACTTTCTTGATCATAAAATACAACTCAAATAGTGCCCTTCGCCTGTTTTTAAAACTAAAGGTGTAGCTTTATGTTCAAGTCTCACATGAGAGAAAGACAGCACAACAAGAAAGAACATGCTTACTACATGGATGCAGAATTAGGTAGGAGCAAATTAAATTTAGAATTTCAGTATTTATTTTCAAATCAGAAATACTATAATTCTTCTTTAGATTGCAAAACAATAAATGCTCATTATTTTAAAAATTCAAATGAAACAGAAGCAGAAAATAGCAAATGAAATTTCTCTTTACCATAGCTATTATTGATAATCATAAAAAGTCCTCCAAACTTTCTCCTCCACTAAGCACACCTAATGTTTAACAACTAAGTTTTCACTATAACTACTGTTCTATATCTTGTGTTGATTTTAATTGGATTTAGGAGTAGAGGGCTTTTGAGTGTGATAAAAGCGGACCGTAACAACTATAATCTAGGAAGACAGTATCAGCTAGATTTTGGTTTTGCCCTGTTACACAATCTTACAGAACATCAACATCAGATAAGGTCAATACACAACCAGGATGAATCAAGTCAGAATCAGGATGACTTTATGATTGTATCTGCACACAGGCAAAATGTGAAAATTATTCAGACACCACAAAAATTTCTACTTAACTATCACCCTTTCCTTATTAGTACAAATTACTATTGCTTTCATATTTTATTAATTGCAACTTTATCCTCTAATTTAATCTTCCACATAAGATTTGTTAAGATAGACATTCATGAGAAACACCAATGACAGCATCCATGTCAGACCTTCTCCACAGCCACCAACACCAAATGCCATAAGCTTTCTAATATATTTTATTATGATAAGAGTTAAGTTAGCATGAATCCATTTTTCTTCAGATATCTTCCAGAGGGACTTTGGCTAGATGAAGTCTAATGTCAATAGACATAAATCTATGTTCATTTTACGGCATTTCATTACATAGGTTATTATATTTACCTAAACACCTATTGACAGATAGATATATATAAATAAAAATCAGATAAACAATTCAAACAGGCATAACCCCCAAGGAAATAGAAGCAGTCATTAGAAGTCTGCCAACTGAAAAAGACCATGACCAGACGTGTTTAAGGCAGAATTCTACCAGATTTTCAGTGAAGAACTAATACCAATACTATAGTAGGAGGCTATTTGTTTCTTCCCAGCTGCTCAGCCCCAAAATAATCACTCAGAACCCATATTATTTGCAATACTGTTTGGCCAATAGTTTAAGCGTATTTCTGGCTAACTCATAACTTAACCTATCTCCATTAATCTATGTATCACCACGAGGCTGTGGCTTACCCGGTAAAGTTCCAGTGTATGTCTCCAGTGGCAGGGCTACATAGCTTCTCCCCAACTTCGCCTTCTTTCTCCCAGCATTAAGTTTAGTCTCCCCTCCCCCAGCTCTGTTCTGCCCTGCTCTGCTATAGGCTCAAAGCAGTTTCATTATTAACCAATGGTATTCACCATTTTATACAGAGGGGAATCCCACATCATAATACTCCTCAAATTGGTCCACAAAATAGAAAAAGAAAAAAACACTGCCAAATTGATTTTATGAGGCCATCATCACCCTGATACCCAAACCATGTAAAGACTCAACAAAAAGTATACAAACCAATTTCCTTTATGATAAAAGGAAGATACTCAAAATCTCATAAAATACTCTCAAAAATATTCAGTAAAATACTTGTAAACTGAATCCAAGAACTCATCAAATAGGTCACTCATAATTTGAAAGCAAATAGATGGAACTAGAAAAAAAATATCCAGAGTAAAGTAACCCAGACCAAGAGAGACAAACATGGCATGTACTTATAAGTTGATATTAGCTACAAAATAAAGGATAACTATGTTACAATCCACAGACGCAGAGAGACTAGGTAACAAAGAGGGTTCATGGGGGGGTCACCTGCATCTTCTTAGGAAGGAGAAATAGAGGAGATTTCATGAGTAGACTGAGAGTAGGTGGGAATGGAAACATGAGTTTGGGGAGGGGATGTAAGAGGAGAGTACTGAAAGAGACTACTGAAAAGGGGTGAGGGGCATTTCTGGGTCAAGTAAAAACATGGCACAAGAAAATCTCCCAAGAATTTACAAAGATGATTCCAGCTAAGACTCCTAGGAATTGTGGATACATATTCTAAATTGGCCATCTCCTGTGACCAGATTGGTGCCTAGTGCAATTATCACTAAAGAAACATCATTCAGCAATGGATGGAAACAGAGGCAGACCCACAACCCAACACTAGGCTGAGTTCAGGGAATCCTACAGATGAGGGGGAGAAAGGATTGTAAGAGCCAGAGTGCTCATATAGTCATCTAAACTGGGCTTATAGGAGCTCACAGAGACTAACTACTGACAAACAGGGAGCCTGCTTGGGACTGCTCTCGGCACTCTGCACACATGTTACATCTGTGTAGCTTGGTCTTCTTGCAGGACTCCTGACAAGAACAGGGGTTGTCTCCAACTCTTTTACTGCCTTTTGGGACCATACTCCTCATACTGGATGACATTGCCCATTCTTAATACATGGGGGGGGGGGTGCTTAATCTTACTGAAACTTGATATGCTCTGTTTTGTTCATATGTATAGGAGGCCTGCCCTTTCCTAAACAGAAATAGAGGAGGAGTGGGTGGTGGTGGGAACAGAAGGGAGGTTGGGAGTAGGGACTATGAGGAAAGAAGGGAAAGAGGATGCTGGAGAGGATGTGAAATAAGGGGAACTCTCCTCTAATGCTACTAGAAATATAAACATGTTGGAATCACTATGGAACTCAATATGGCAATTCCTCATAAAACTGGGAATTGACCTATCTCAAGATCCAACTATATCATTCTTGGATAT
The DNA here is from genome assembly GCF_014885135.2 of Alexandromys fortis. Lineage (NCBI taxonomy): Eukaryota > Metazoa > Chordata > Mammalia > Rodentia > Cricetidae > Alexandromys > Alexandromys fortis. The sequence continues at coordinate 11,162,601 of NW_026067947.1, forward strand.
ATACCCAAAGGACATTCCATCCTACCATGAGGACACTTGTTTAACTATGTTTATTATAGGTTTGTTCATAATTACTAAACATGGAAACAAACTAGGTGTTTCTCAACTGAAGAATGAACAAAGAAATTGTGGTACATTTACACTATGGAATATTACTGAGGAGTTAAAAATGACATCATGAAATTTATAGGCAAATGGGCACAATTAGGAAACAATTATCCTGAGTAAGGTAATCTAGAACTAGAAAGACAAATATGGTATATATTGTCTTCTAAGTGGATATTAACTGCTAAGCAAGTGATAATCAAGCTATAATCCACAGACCCAGAGTATAACAAAAATGAATGGGCTGCTTGTCATCTCAGCCACTCCACTAGCTTAGACCTGAAATAATCACACAGAAACTATATTCATTTCAACACTGCCTGGCCCATTAGTCCTAGCCTCTTATTGGCTAACTCTCACATCTTGATTCAATCCATTTCTAATAATCTGTATGCCACCACGAGGTCATAGCTTATTGGGAAAGATTCAGCATGTCTGACCTGGCAGCTCCATGGTGGCTCTCTGTCTGCCCTTCTTCCCAGCATTCAGTTCTGTCTACTCTGTCTACCTAACTGCTGCCCTATCAAAAGGCCAAGGCAGTTTCTTTATTCAACCAATGCAAGCAACACATAGACACAAAAACCTCCTACACCACCAGAGAGGTTAGGTAGAGAGTAGAGCTAAATTTGATTGAGTTGTTGGCCAGCGAGGTCCAGTGGAAATCCCTAAACAACATAGACTGATACTATAAAAGAAGTTTGCCCTCTGAAAACTGACAGTGGGGTCCCATTGCCTAGGACAACTTCTACTCAGCACATTGAATATAGGGAGGTCGAGCTGATATGTCCTTGGAGCCCTCATCCCTACATTTTAGTCTCTGTGTGAGCAGCTACTCTGCAGGCTACTGAAAAAGAAATATGGACACCAATCCAGCCACAAAACCTTCTACCTACAGTCTGTCCTGCCTGTAAGGTGTGGTGTGGCAATGGTGACAAAGAACATATAGAAGTGATAAACCAATGTTTGGTTTAACTTGAGGCCCATCCCATGTAAAGGGACCCATGCACTACACTGCCTGTATTGCCAGAAACCAGATAATAAATAGCCCAGAGACCTAGGGTAGAACCAAACATGACTGGCAAAAAGAAAAACAGAAAATCAGTTAAAAAAAAAAAGATTGCTAATAGTATTCTGCTAAACTCATAGATTGATGCCTTGTTCAGCCATCATCCAAGTGGCTTCCTCTGGCAGTGGATGGAAGTGGGTACAGAGACTCACAGTAAGTCTTTATGCAGAGAGAGTCCCTCCCCTTTGAGATTGAGGAACCCCTACAGAAGAGGAGGAGGAAAGATTGTAGGAATCTGAGGTGGAGGATTCCAGGAAAACATGGCCCACCAAATCAATTAAATATCGAACATAGCGGACAATGAGTATATAGAAGAATGCCTATTTCTCAGCATGTTAGATTAAGGTGTAGGATATTAAAAACACAAAAGGTCAAACTCTTTCACTTTTATTTTCCTAATGCTTAAGTGAGTGAACATCTATTTTTATAGGTTTATTTGCGGGACATTAAAGGAAATGATATACAATAGAAAATAGTGTATATTTTGTCTGACCCCAAATTAAGTTTGAATGAGCAATATTAACTGATGCTGTAGTTGCCATAGCTGTTGTCTGCTCTATCTGCCCAATTACATTCACTTTTTTTTATTTATTTTTACTTAAAAATTTTCACCTCCTCCCCTCCTCCCATTTCCCTTCCCCTCTCCCCATCCCCCCTCCTCCTCTCTCTCAAGTCCAAAGAGCAGTCAGGGTTCCCTGCCCTGTGGGAAGTCCAAGGTCCTCCCCCTTCCATTCAGGTCTAGGAAGGTGAGCTTCCAAACAGACTAGGCTCCCACAAAGCCAGTTCATGCAGTAGGATCAAAACCCATTGCCTTTGTCCTTGGCTTCTCAGTCAACCCTCGTTGTCTGACATGTTCAGAGAGTCCGGTTTGATCATCACTGCCAGTCCAGCTTGCTTTAGTGAGCTCCCATTAGGCCTGAAGGTTCCCGCAAGGGAGTGCAGGCACCTTCAGCTTGTGCTGCAGGGTCTGCTGTGTTCTACATTCACTTCTTCATATAGGACCTTGTTCTATCAAGAAAAACAAAACCAAAAACCCTCAACAAACAAACACCCCTAAATCTCATGCTGGAAAGATAGTTTGGTGGTTAAAAGCACTGCTACTTCTGAATTTCAGCACCCACATGGTGGTTCACAACCATCTGTAACTTCAGTTCCAGGGGATCTAGTGCCATCTGGCTTCTGCAGCACCAGGCATGTACACCTGAAATACATTCAGACAAAACATTCATAGACATAATAAAATCATAAAATGCTAAATCCAACTTTTTCTAATCTTATACCTTGAGTTAATATCTTTAATAATAAGGAACCAAGAAATTAAACAATGTGGTTCAGCTGGTTATAGTCTCTAGAGAGGAAAACTACCTTCCATACTATCTTGTTAATAAGTCCCTAGATAGAATTTTCAATTGATCTCTCTCTTGGAGGCTTTGGGACTATTCTAATACCCAGAACTTTGGCATACAGACACTTGATAAATGCCGCAAGATCCTATCTTAAAGAGCAATAATGCAATTTGGGTGAAAATAAAGAGGCAGCGGGTAGAGGCTGTAAGGATGAATGGGTAGATTTCATGGGCCCAATTCCCTATTACAGAAAGAGATATTTATTGCTTGCAGCACAGCGGAGGGACTGCATTTGGAAGAAGCCATAGAAAGTCATCTGTGGCTGGGGTCCTGGGGCTCAGCCCAGGATAAGGCACTTGGCAGGTTCAGCCCCAGCATGGCAGAAAGCCTGCTTTCCAAGCAGCAGCTGCAAAAAGGCAGAGTGTGTTCAGAACTCATCTCCCACTGCAGCCCACCGCACTCTCCCTGGCACACTGCTGTCTTTGTAATCCAGGGGTGGACTAGAGGAGGGAGAAAGGGGAGGGGAAAGGAAAGGAAAAGGGAGGAAAGAGACAGAGAGAGAGGTGAGAGAGGGGATGGGAAGAAGAGTCAGAGAGGGGCCAATGAGAGAAACCTGCAGCAGGAAAAAAGCAGTGCTGGGCAGTCAGAAGCAGCTTTAAGACAAAATGATCCTTCCCAGCAAGGAGACTGGAGGCATTTCTGCATTCAGGTTTCTTCTTTGCATTTATTCATGAAGTATTATTAGTATTGTGTTTCTAATATTAATGATATCATAAGTATCACTGGAATTACAGGTATTATAACAGTATCATTATTTCCATAACGAAAGTCCTTTGTATCTATTATTTTAACCTCAGTGATACATACGTGAATATTTTAAGTAATAAATTTCTATTTTACAGAATAGGAATTAAGTAGCTTTCGTAATATTATCCCAGAAGTTGAAAATTAAAGGTGTATTGGAAAAGCAAGCTTACAGCATCTCACCCCATTGTTCCCTTCTTGAGGCCAGTCTTCTGATGACTTTTCTTAATACACATGTTTGGTAGCTTGGCCATACCACCGTGGATGCAATCTTACCAAGAGGAACTGTTTGATAAACCAGAGCCCAGGTTGCATCACCAGACTGTCTTGTATGAATTTGGGCTTCACCATACCACGTCACCTGAGTGACTTCAAGCAAGTGACTCCTCTCTGTGTCATAGTGTCCTTCTCTACAATGACAATATTGAAAACAAGAATAGCAGTGATGTCAGCTTTGTAGGAGAAAGGATTCTTATAGTCCCTGAGAGACTTTTTATTAAAAGAGGAGGAGGAGGAGGAGGAGGAGAACGAGGGGAGGGGAGGGGAAAGAGGAGAATGGGGAGGACGAGAAGGAAAGGAGAAAAGAAGCAACTGGAATTGTCTGGGGTGAGGCAAGAGCATTGTTTCAAAGAAAGACATGGCACATGGCATGAATTTCAATATAGTTTGGTATTTGCTTAGTTGAACTTCCCAGTTGTCGAAAGACAGGGCTAGGAAGAGCCAAGTTCTGAACTTCCCTGCTGTAACTGTGAGAGTCACTCACACCTTGGTAACAAGAAAAGTAAACAAAATCAGACATCATATTAATGGTTCTTTGCCTTTGAGAGAATATTTTTCTTCAAGAATCTGATCAACATTGTAGAGAAAAGTGGGTAAAGATATAAAAATTTACATTCAGTTTTGAGAATCAAGGACCTTCACATGGTGAGTATGCTTTGGCCAATAATAAAAACGGCTTTGCCTTTCTGCATTGAAGGTCTAAAACAATGCAAAGTTTCCATCCATGCTTCCCCTCCCTGCTGCTGTGCTGAGCTGTAGCGTGCACATCTCCTCTAACCTACTTCACTGCTAAGGGTGCAGACATATTTGGTTAGGTCAGAAATGGAAAAATAGGACAGAGGTGGGAGAGCAGATGTAGCAACTGTAGAAACCAGAATCTAGAACACTTTATAAATGACCCTTCCCTCAGTTTTCTCTTGGGATACAGGGAATTTAAAAAAGAAAATATATAGACTCACACAAACAAAGAGATTTCTCTTCTAGCCTTGTGATTCTAAGAAAATCCAATCTCCTGTACATTTTTCGCGAGGCATCCATTGCTCTTTATAGTTGTGAAGGCAGCAGAATTATTATTAGTTCTATGGAAAATATTGAACCACAGTTGTTTTCAGGAATGTCTTGCTGCTTAAGCTTAAATGTCACAAGGCCTTTGATCATATTCGGATACCAATAGAGCACACAGAAGCCTGAAGCCCAGACAGGAAGAGAAATCAAAGAGGCAGGCATATAATGGATCTGGGGTGTCAGACGGAGGACTGTCTCTACAATGACCCTGCAATTCTCTGCTTGTCTTCTGTCTGTTCAGCTCAGACAGGCATCTCCTAGCACAGGGCTACAGGCATTTCCCTGTTAATATTTGATAAAGTTACAAACAAGCAAAGTTTCACAACTAATTTAATGGCAAAGTCTTCTCACATGTGGCCTCCCAGTGAAAATAAATGAAGCATACACAAGGCCTTTCTGAGCCATGTGTAATGAACAGGCCTTTTCGAGACTAAGAATGAAAGACAGAGAGAGATGGAGAGGGAGAGAGGGGGAGAGATTAGAGAGATAGAGAGGGGGGCCATGAAACTCTTCATTTTACTTACCTTTAAAATGTGAATGAGCCATAGAATCAAAACACCTTAGTGTTGAAAGAATCTTCTGGAGTCACCCAGACTAAGTAAAAGGGCCAAATTGGATTTCTTTCTTCCTTTTTCTATTACAGTAATGAATTTAGTTAGTTCAGGAACACTGTATACTGAGCAATGAGAAGCCATCTGACAAAGTGCTCTTGAGTCAGGAGTCAAGTCTATCAGATAAGCATGGGCTATAACTGCACCAGCCACTTAAGTTCACATGGGCATCCTCAAGTGTGTGAAGCGGTTTTCTATCTCCCAGTCCCCTGTGTTCTTGCTTGTTAACTTGTCTCTTTTCTCCTTCCCCATATATAGAACAAAATAACGTCAATACATGCTGTACTCACACAAGTCTGAATTAATAGACCGTGCAGCAAAAATGTCTGTGTAGGCCTCTGTTTCCCCATCAGCCTGGCCTCTGCCCAGAGCACCACAGGTTCTCAGTTCTCCAGAATGACAGTCTTTAAAATGGAATGCTTGGATTCTCTGATGTTCAGCTGTTCCAAGGTGTTCGTAGGATATGTAAACTTACATATGCAGATGTACAAATACTGTATTTCCATTTTTTTTGAGACAGGGTTTCTCTGTGTAGCCCTGACTGTCCTGGAATTTTCTTTGTAGACCAGGATAACCTCGAACTCAGAGACCTGCCTGCCTCTGCCTGTCAAGCGCTGGGATTAAAGACATGTACTACCAGAGACTGGCCTCAAATCCTCTATTTTACTATGTTATTTACCTTAATAACTGTGCCCCTTAGACAGTGCCTGGGGACAGAATTATGTCAATTCACTTTACACCCTTTGCCCCCATCTTTTCCCTTCTATCAAAAGAAAACTATAGCTCTCAGCTTCCTGGTGCTTGCTACAGCAACATCATCTAGGGGTCTCCAATTTTTTGCTTTCAAATATTGTGAAGGAAATGTAAAGAACACATCCACTAATACATCTTTAAGCTTTTTATTTGATAAGCTATTATTCTGTAACTTTAATCTACATCTGGAAAGGTGATAATAGAATCAAGTAATAGTACTATTTCAAAATTCAAAACAGAAAAAATAATGATGGGGGATTGCTGTTGCCACCTCTCATCTCCAACAATGAATCATTTTCTTCTTGATACATGAGCTAATTCCAAATATCTCACTACATGATACATTATTGATGCCATTCTCTTGTATTCAGTATTTTCTAATATTTGCAACATGCATTCTTTTGGTCAATTGTCAAGCATTCATATTCATAATAATCTGAGAAGAAATTTTAACACTAAGAGTAATGAACATCAGCTATTCTAAACTTCTAAAAGTTTAAATTTTATGTGTTTGGAGTACTTAAGGAAAGTGAGAAATTAAAAAAAAATCTCAGTACAAATACATTGTTGAATTAGGAGCGGCAGGGCTGCGTCCCCGGCACCCGGCCGCCCGCATGGCTAGCTTATGCCCAGAAATAATTACACGGAAACTGGATTCTTTCAAACACTGACTGGCCCGGCTAGTTCCAGCTTCTCATTGGCTAGCTCTTACATATTGTTCTAACCCATTTCTAATATTCTGTGTAGCCCACGAACTGGCTTACCAGGGAGGATCTTAACCTGTGTCTGTCTGGAGCGGGAGAATCATGGCGACTCCTTGATTCAGCTTCTTTTTCCCAGCATTCTCTTCTGTTTACTCCACCTACCTAATTTTCTGTCCTATGAGGGCCGAGGCAGTTTCTTTATTATTAACCAATGAAAGCAACAGATAAGATACAAGACCCACCTCCATCAATACATAGCACTTTTAGGATAAAATTTTATGGGAAACATAGAATGGAAACATGAGTTCAACATGGAGAAACAATGATGACATTTAGGGCTATGCAAGAAAACTTTGTTCAAGTATATTGCTAATTAATGGTGATGGAAATCAGCTATAGCTGATGCATCTGTAGATAAGTTCAAAGGAAAGAAGTCAAATTTAGAATGTATATGGTGACAACACTGGCAACTCTATCCTTTGCAAATGCTTATATATGATGGAGATATTAGCTGTGAAAAAGAGTAGATTAGGTGGTTAGAAATGAGGCTACTGATGTACATTAATCCCAAACTTACCACTGTAGTGTCTTCCTGAGACCTTATTTACATTAGCCAGGAGTTTTTGAGCAATACAGAAGCCAACCCCCGATCTGAGATCCACCAAACCAGAATCATTTTATTGTGATTCCTAACTTGCCCTCATTCTATTGAAGAACATGGGCAATTGTTACAAAGTTCCTCCATCTACATCATGTTTAGGACTTAGCTTGCTATCTTCTTCAGTATTAACATTTCTTCCACTTGTTTGGGGTCATTATTAAAGGACTCTGATTCCACTAGCTTGGACTAGAGACTCAAGACATGTTGTTAAAGTTTCCTATCTGTGTTAGTTAGGGTCTCCATTACTGTGAAGAAATAAGATGACCATGGCAACTCTTATAAAGGAAAAATATTTAGTTAGGCTGGCTTACATTTTCAGAGGTTTAGTCCATTATTATCATGGTGTGACATGGTGGTGTGCAGGCAGACACTATGCTGGGGAAGTATCTTAATGTCCTATATCTTGTCTTGCAGGCAACAAGAAGTAGTCTGAGACAAAGGTATCTTGAGCATATAGGAAAACTCAAAGTCTGCCTCCACCCTGACACACTTTACCTATTCCAACAAGTCTTACCTCCTAATAGTGCCACTTCCATTGGGGTCATTTTCTTTCAAACCATCACGCTGTCCAAATACCAAAATTCTTCACATCCAATGAGCCAAAAATTCTGTCAAGTTCACATTTCTATTATTTACTGTTTACCCAGCAGTGTGGATTGAGAGTTAAATATGATCTATTACAGGTTGACCTAGAATAACTGTTTTTTAATGCCTCCCCTGGTAGACAAACTCTGTAAAAAAGTAAACGGAAAAGCAATAAAATTTTTATAAGTTTATTGGAGCAAATAATGATACATAAATTCCCCAGCTCCAGCAAGAAGTGGTTCAGGTGAGGGCCCAAAGGGAGAGCTTTTAAAGAGAAACATAGATGAAAGAAAGAAGATACTTAACTGTTCCACAGTTGCCTTATTTGATATGTCTTATGGAGCCTCTCTACTTTTAGTTTGTTGACTAACTGATTGATTGACCTTAAGTTTTATGCTGTTTAGGCATTTATAAGAAGAGGTCAATTTAAGTTTTCATTATTATCATCATTTATGCCCTGGCAGGGTTTAAACATGCACAGGCAGCCCATTGACAGTGGTTTTCCAGTTGTTCATACCCTGAACAATCCTAGATGCTTGTGTTATTGTCATATTCAAGGTCCCACAGTCTTCCTTTATGCTCTCTCTCCAGCATTTTATGGTCCTTCTTCTTCTCTTTATCTCATGCACTCCTTCAAGCGGTGCTATGTTTGGGTATCTGCCATCATTCATTCTCATAACATGGCCAAAGTATCTCAAGTACTGATACTGTGTCCTGTAGTTTACTTTCTTCTGTAGACGGCGATGTTTCTTAATGTCATCATTACGCAGCCTATTTCTTCATGTGATGTCTAGAATCCTCCTGAGACATGGCATCTCAAACACATTCAGCCACTGTTCTGAGAAGTGTTTCATTGTGCAGGTTTCAGAGTTGTAAAGAAGGCAGCTCAAGACAAGTGTCTTATATAGTTGCAAGTTTGTTGTTTTCATTATGTCTCTTGCTGACCAAACCTTTCTTAGTGAATGAAACATAGCCCTTGCTATCCCTACCCATCTCTTGATGTCTGAAATAGTTCCCTCCTTTGTTTTTTTATGTTTTTTTTGAAAAATTACCGCCTCCCCCCCATTTCCCATTTCCCTCCCCCTGCTCCCACATATCTCCCCCTCCCCCCCACTCCATTCTCCCTCTCGAGAATGATGAGAAGTCCAGGTTCCCTTCCCTGCGGGAAGTCCAAGGTCCTTCCACTTCTATCCAGGACCAGGAAGGTGAGCATCCAAAACAGGCTAGGCTCCCACACAGCCAGTTCATGTATTAGGATTGAAACCTAGTGCCATTGTCCTTGGCTTCTCATCAGCCTTCATTGTCCACCTCCTTTGAACCAAGGTTTCCTCTCAGATAGACAAAGTTGACTGTCTGCTTGAAGTTCTGATTATTAGTTACAGTGCTAAAATCCTTGTGCACCCTTCCCATTTGTTGGATCTCAGTCTTCTTGATGTTTACTTCCATACCAAGGTTTTCACTTACTTCCACCACTTTATTTACCATGGTCTGTGGTTCATTTGGACTTTTAAAAAGTAGTACTGTATTGTCGGTAAAACACAAGTTGTTTGTTGATTTTCCCACCACCTATCTGCACACCTATCTCCTCACTCTCCAGGGCTGTTACTATTATTAATTCCAGTAATGTATTAAAGAGTAGTGGTGAGTGGACAAATCCCTGAAATACTCTTATGGTTGTCTTAAACAGATCACTTAGTCTTTGATCACAGACTTTGACTGAGCAATGGTATCTTTATAGGCATTTTCTAGTATTCTTATGATTTTCTCTGGGTACCTGTAGAACATTATTGTTTCCCACAAGTCCTTTCCTTCAAATGCTTTTGAATGCCTTCCTGAAGTTGATGTAACAGACATGTAAGTCTTTTCCAAATTCTTTTTATTTTTCTGCCAGTGGCCTCAAAGAGAAGATGTATTGTGTGCCTGTTAGCTCTGAATCTGCACTGGGGCTCTCCTAGGATTTTCTCTGTTCAACCCTTGATCCTTTGCAGGATAATGGAGGAGAAGACCTCGCTGCTATGGCACAACAAACTAATGCCCCTGTAAGTTGAACAGTCCAGCTTGCCCTACTTTTTGTGTACAGGAATTATGACTCAATGCTTCCATTCCATGAAAATCACTTCATGTTCCCACATCTCTCTGAAGAGTCTGTGAAGCAGCTCGGTTCCTGAGCCTATTGTAGCTACCTCCAGCTCCTCCACTCTGATGGCATCCACTCCTGGGGCCTTTCTATGTTTTGTTCTCTTGATAGCTTCCTCCATCTCGTTCCTGGCAATTTTAATATTTCCTCATCATCTCTGGCATACAAGTGGCTGCCAAACTGTTTCTCATTGTAGTCTACATCGACAGCATTAGGGTCATTTTTATAGGGTGTCAAAGAATTGTCTCCATCTTTGCTTTACTTCCCCTGGTTCTGTTAATAAATGACCTTGCCCATTTTTAATCACCCAAATCTGAGGAGCATATCTGGAAGTTATCTGTCGGATAGCTTCATAGACAAGATATGTTTATTATAGAGTCCAGACTCTTTGACCTGTTTGCATATACCTTGTAACTATCATACAGATTTATGCGCTAACAGTGGAAGCAGAAGGGGATGTCATCAACATTTTCTACACAGATCTACAGAACAAGGTCAGCAGGGTGCTTAAGAATGGCATACTAATTAATCATCATGGGTGACTTCAATACAGGAGTGGGATTTGGAGATAGAATGGACTATAATATCATGGGAACAAATGGATTCAGACAAAGAAACAATAGAGGAAAATGGCTGCTAACCTCTGTTAAGCCAATGATTTGTACATATTCAACACAAAATTCAAATAGGCCAAATCATCAAGATGCTGGACATGGGAACCCCCTGACAAACACATATACAGCCAAATTCACTGCATTCTGGTCAGCAGGAAAATCTTATCTACCATCTAAAACAGTCGGTCATTTCCTAGTGCTTACTTAGGGACAGATCACCAACTTGTTATGCCCAACATTCAACTGAAACTTAGGAAAGGCATGCCAGGCAAGAGAAAATAGATGGTAAATCACTGATAAGCCCAGATGTATGGAAAGAGTATTAAGAGAAACACTTAAAAAAGATGAGGAAAATCATTAAACAACCTTTTACAAATATAGAAAGCAAATGGGAGAAAATCGAAAGAGCTGTACAGAAGGTTCCAAGAGAGATGATTGGTTATGCAAACAGGGCAAAATCACTAGATTACTGGAGAGATGATCAACCTGACAGAAGAAACAAAACTAAAGAGCAAATGAAGAAGCAATCTGCAGGCAGCAAAACACCACAACTACCTGTGCAGGTATGTCAGAACAAGAGCAAAGAAGGATAGAGAGCTGTATATACAAGGTATGTAACATAAGGGCCTGATTGTTAGGGTTCCTGTCTTGCCCAGTTCCCATAACCGTTCAGCTACTTCCCCCTCTTTTTTTTTAAACAGTGGTGTGGGACAATTCTGTCAATTATGTTTTAAATAAATGCTGATTGTCCAGTTGCAGGCAGGAAGTATAGGCAAGACAACCAGACAGGAAGTAGAGGCAGGTCAATGAGAACAGAACAGGAGAATTCTGGGAAGTAGGAAGACCATTCCTCCCCAGTCCTGCCCTGACACAGAATAAGGAGGGTGTGACCTGCCCTGCTGTAAAAGGTACTGAGCCATGTGGCTAACACATACTAGAATAATGGGCTAAAATATGTTATAAGAGCTAATACAAAGCTTGAGCTAATGGGCCAATCAGTTTATAACTAATGTAGACTCTCTGTGTGATTTTCTTTGGGCTTGAAAGACTGTGGGAACTGGGCAGGACAGAAACCCCAACAAGCAGACCCTCATGTTACAAAGGTATATGCAAAGAGGTCAAAGAGACTAGACTCCATAATAAAACACATCTTGTCTTTATGGATAACTGCCAGGTATGTTCCTCCAATTTAAGTTTTACTTACATTTAAAACTTAATCAACATTGAGGCCACTGAGATAAGTAGGCAGTTTCAGGGGTTCTTTTGTTTGAATACTTCATTGCCAGCTTGTAACACTGTCTCACAAGGTTGTGGAACTTCTGAAGTGATGGCTTAGCTTAGAAAATGGGGTACTGTGGGATCAAAAACCATTGCCATTGTTCTTGAGTTCTCAGTAGTCCTCATTGTCCGCTATGTTCAGTGAGTCCAGTTTTATCCCAGGCTTTTTCAGACCCAGGCCAGCTGGCCTTGGTGAGTTCCCCATAGAACATCCCCATTGTCTCAGTGTGTGGGTGTACCCCTCACAGTCCTGAGTTCCTTGCTCGTGCTCTCTCTCCTTCTTCTCCTGATTTGGACCTTGAGATTTCAGTCTGGTGCTACTATGTTCATAGCAGCATTGTTTGTATTAGCCAGAACCTGGAAACAACCTAGATGCCCTTCAATGGAAGAATGGATGAAGAAAATATGGAATATATACATATACTACTCAGCAGTAAAAAACAAGGACTTCTTGAATTTTGCATACAAATGAATGGAAATAGAAAACACTACACTGAGTGAGGTAAGCCAGACCCCAAAAGAGGAACATGGGATGTACTCACTCATATTTGGTTTCTAGCCATAAACAAAGGACATTGAGCCTATAATTAGTGATCCTAGAGAAGCTAAATAAGGAGAACCCAAAGAAAAACATATAGGCATCCTCCGGAATATTAATCTTCATCAGGCGATGAAAGGAGACAGAGACAGAGACCCACATTGGAGCACCAAGCTCTCTTCTTATTGTTCCATCAAGATATCTGCCCGAGCCTAGCCACATTCACCCATCACCACTAACTCTTTTATGTTTTGCCTATCAGGATGTACTGGACTCTCTAAAACTGTAAGCTGAAAATTAACCCTTCCTCCTTTAAAGTTGATTCTGTGGAACATCCTAACCCAATGAAAAGTATGCAATCCAGTCATCCTCTGGAGTTCACCCTTTTGTGCAGTAACTTCCTTTACCCATAATGTGTGCATGTGCATGGGGCAGGGAACACCTGTGGATTGTTCCTAGCCAACAAAATGTGGAAAAATAGGTCATTCCTAAGGTGACTTTATAACATGCAAGATCCCTAGAAAACTTATTTTAGCATCTGTGTTTCGATTGATAGCCCCAGTGTAATGAGATGAGGCATCATAACCTTCTCTATAGAATACCAGGAGATGGGACTAAAGGTAGACTCTGGGAGTTGATAGAAGCCTCATATAAGAATCAAGAACTTACTCAGATCATAGCATGACAGTTTCTGATAAATAGATGATAGGTAGGTATGTAGGTAGATAGATGGATTGATAGATAGATAGATAGATAGATAGATAGATAGATAGATAGGGAGGGAATGATGATGATAGATAAATGGATGATAGATAGATAGGGAATAATGATGATAGATAAATAGATGATAGATAGGTAGATAGATAGATAGATAGATAGATAGATAGATAGATAGATAGATAGATAGATGATAGATAGATACACACACGATAGAGGACATTGATGATAGATGATAGATAGATAGATGGACAGACAGACAGATAATAGAGAAACACATGGAGACAGATGCTCCCAATAAATAAACTGAGAGAACTTGGAGGTAGACTCATTCTTCTGCAGGCAAGACTCTAGAAGAGAATGTAATCCGGACCACACCTTACCTGGAGCCTAAAGAGTGACAACCTCAGCCTGGGGATACTGCTTAATGGGTGCCTAAGTTTAAATATCTAGGACCCATGGGAAAGCCAGGAGTGGCTATTCTTCTGGCAGGTGGAGACAGAAGTATCCCAAGGGCTCAGTAGTCAGCAGTCAAACTGAATAAACAGTCCCAAGTGCAATAAGAGACTATCAAAAACTAAGGTGGAAAATAAATCAGGAAAATAACATGATCTCAACCTCTGCCCTCCACATATGGTTACACTTGTGAGCACATGTTTTCACTCACACACACACACACACACACACACACACACACCATGCCCTGTCTCCTCCCACACACATACTAAATGAATAAAAATTAAGATAATGCCCTATTTAACACTGCAAAGCAGGGTAGTGAAAGAACTTTCTATTTTCTGAACACAACAGCAACTCTCCTGCTGCACAAATCACAAATCACTGGCTCTCCATGATTTGGACTTCTGGCACATGTCCAGTAAATACACACCCAGCAAGCACACTTCCTTACATTAATGCAATGCTCTCACTTCCCTCCATCTTGCTTTATTCATTCACAGAGATTTTCGAGTGCTGCCAAGTTCAAAAGGCGTTGCTAAGAGACACATTTGCCTCATGGGCAAAGAGCAGAAGTCTAAAGGCAACTCATAATAGTTTCATTTCCTGACTAGTCTATAAACCTAGGAAACCATCAGGCTCTTGGGTTCCCCAAATGATAACTGGAAAAAAAGCAAGGGCGAAATGACAGATATTCTATTCAGGGTATACATTCCTTCTCATTCCTAGAGTGGCTAGACAACCCTGCCACATCCTGTCTTACTGTAGTCAAGTCCATGCTGTACCTTGTTAGACTGTCAATGAACACCTGGCTATCTCTCTTGCTTTATAACCAGACTCTGGCCCTCCAGAGATTTCCAGGTGTGCTAAGGACCTTTGCAAACTGTTTGGTGTAATCTTTTGGGGATCTGATCTTGTCTTTCTGCTGTAGTCAGAGTCTCTCTCAACATGCTTCTTCTACTTTAGTCACCAGCTTACTAGTTTATCCGTATCTCCTTTATTAGTTATCTTCTGTTGTGAGAAAATGCCATTAGCAAAAGTGACTTACAGAAAGAAGAATTTATTTGGGCTTTATGGTTCCAGAGAGAGTTCACGACTATGGTGGAGGTATGGTGGTAGCAGTTAGCAGGCAGCCAGAGCAGGAAGCTGAGAGATCTGATGTTCAAACCCAGTCATGAGACAGAGAAAGCAAACTGGAAATAAGGCATGGCTATAAACTCTCAAAGCCCACCCATAGTAATATATGCCCTCTAGGCAAGCTCTGATTCCTAAAGATTTCAAACCTTTAAAAGAGTGCCGCTAATTTGGGGTCAAGTGTTTTATGGGGGACATTCTCATTTAAGCCACCACACCTTCCTAACCCAACATTTAACACTGCTATGGTAGCCAGGTTAAAATTAAGTCATCTGATATTTCTAACAGATGAAAAATTTCCACTCTTCAAAACCTTTACAATGACTTTCTTGTTATTATTCGCATAACAGGAGTAAGCTATTCTACCTTTCATTCCTGTTTAGGGGAATTTCTCTTTAGGGGAATTTCTTCTTAGCAGTGTTTGTGACTATGTCTTTTATCCCAACCTGTCTAATGAGCTATTTACTTTCAAGCATTGTTTGTTCATTACTGCATTCTATACAATAACTCACAAAACAAGATATTTGATATATGTATTGAACACAAGTAGATGATTTGGTTGAATGTTTTATATTTGGTTTTAGGATATATAGGGCACATGCATTGTTTATTCCTCATGAAGAAGTAGAATGATTAACATATTATATAAATTAGGAGGCTGGTGCTCTAAAAGGTTAGATTTTGATCTTAGTTTAGGATCACAATAAAGAAGCACTCAGTGGCCAAACCAAGATGCACATAGAAGTTTGCACAATTCTACTTCTTTCCTAGTGAGTGCTATCGATTTGGGAGTGACAAGTAAAGGTTCTGAAAATGCTAAAAATTCTCTTGAATAAAAATAATAAAGACCACATCAACTATAATGAGTTCAATTTTCTTCCAGGCAATCTCAATTCACTGCTGATGAGCATGTCTGTCGGTACAGCCCCTTTCAGGACATTTAGTTCTAATTTTTCAAATTGTTCAATATGTATCCCATTTGTACGAGCTATAATTTCATTTAAGACCTTGTAAATGGAAAAAAAAACCTGTAGAAGCTTGAACAAGATAGAAACTCAGTTATGGTTGTGTAAAACAAGTCCAGGGGAAAGCATCTGATCCCTTGGCAATGTTTGGAGCCTAGACTCCTTTACTCTAATTATTGCTCCCTTGTGCCCTTGACATGTCAACTCTTCATCCAAGATGGATTTAAGTTCAATCAGCATGAAAAAGGAGGAACAAAGCAAAACTTTTCTTTTCTTAGAAAAAAAGACTACTGTGCTCAAAAAAAAAAAACAAAACAAAACAACAACAACAAAAAAAAAAAACAATAGTAAGTCCATGGCTGTAGCTTACTCTAAAAAAATTGAATATTATGGACCTACTGGGCATCGCTGCATAGTATCTAACTCAGGATTTCCACATCCACCTCTAGAAGCAAATTGTGTAGGTTGCAAAGACATGTTTGGGGAAATAATTACTGCAGCCTGTTTAAAACAACTAAATATAACTCATAAACCTCTCAATATAATTTTTGTTATTATTCCTACTTCTTAGGCCTTGGTTAACTTAGAACTTCAGCTTCACAATATTTCCACTGAGGACTGTGAGAGGTGAGGTTCCTAACATTTCTTGGGGACATGGTACCCAGGTTAGCTCTCAGACACCTCTCCTATGGGCAGCTCCTGCCTCAGCTATAACAATGCAGGCCTAGAAAATCCTGATATTCATGGTTCTAATTTGCAGTTTTTCTAAGAAAGAGGTTTAAAAATGCTAAAATAAAGTAATATGAGTTTCCTTTCAACAAGATATTCTAAAGCTTTTAATAGTAGGAGATGGTTATGAATCCACAAGCAGAAATGTATGCTCATTCACAGTGTTTGAAGTACCTCACCAAAAATATTTTTCTTTTCATTGTTTCTTTCCTCTCTTTTCCTTTCTTAAAGATGTCCTATATTGCATAATGCTCAGTCTTTACCAGACTGCATTATAGAAGTAAAACTCAGAATATCATCTGTTTGGTTTAATCTTAAGAAAAGCTGATCCACCAACACAAAGAACTCCAATCAAATCAGATTAGACCAAATTAAAATGTCCATGTTTAATAAACGCGGCACTCTCAGATAAACCAAGGAAGCTTGGTGGGGAGAAGAGCCCAGCAAATAGCCCGTGGGAGTGGTCCTGACCCTCCCCAGGGGTGGGGTCAACACTTGGCAGGCTGGGAGTTAAAGTCTGAACAAATGCAAGTCCCAGGCCAGGGTCTGCGGTGATGTTTCCAATGATTGATCACCCAAATACAAACAGGTACATAGTGGCCCATTCTTATCTCTGTCAGCATGAGCTGCTAAAATGAAAACATCACAGTCAAAGTGACTTAAACTATGAAAATTTATCTTTTGCCCTTCTAAAATTGCAGAAAGCCAAGATCAGGCAGTAAACATGGTCTGGTTCTAGTGAGGGATCTCTTCCACAGAGGCAGACAAAAGAAGCTAACCAGCTCCTCATATGGGCCTTTTGAATTTAGGGAATTAACCCATTTTTAAGGACTCTACTGTTGTTGATATTTTTGTTTGGGACCATAAGCTCACCAATAATAACAGGAAGACTTTATGAATGCTTGGTCAATAACTTAGGCTTGTTTCTATCTAGCTCTTGTAACTTAAATTAACCCATACATTTTCATCCATGATCTTTTACATGGCTCAGTTACCTTCACTCTGTATTGCCCATACTGCTTCCTCTCCATTTGGCTGATGACTCTGCCTTTCTGCTTCCCAGAATCCTCTGAACCTGGATATCCTGCCTAGCTATTGGCTGTTCAGAATTTTATGAAAAAAATCAGAGTGACACATCTTCACAGTATACAAAAAGATTATTCCATAACATTCCACTCTTAATTCCAAACCATTTCTCCAGGGCCCCACTCTCTAATATCACCTTTATGGTTAAATATTATCATAGAAAGTTAGAGGAGACAGATATTCAGATCACAGCTTTCTTCAAAATTGGGATGAAATGAGGTCAGGGAAGGAAAAAGAGAAAGTGAGGGGGGAGGAGAACTTTCTATAGAACATTAATTCCATCATGAAGGTGATAGAGAAAGGTCATTGGCTAATAAAGAAACTGGCTTGGCCCATTTTATTGGTTAGAACATAGGTGGGTAGAGTAAACAGAATAGGATGCTGGGAGGAAGAGGAAGTGAGGTCAGACTCTGCTCTGCTTCCAGAGAGACTCGACAGCTCTGCTCTCTGGAGCAGAGACGCCAGGCTCTGCTCTCCCAAGCAACTCCGACCCA
The DNA here is from genome assembly GCF_014885135.2 of Alexandromys fortis. Classification (NCBI taxonomy): domain Eukaryota; kingdom Metazoa; phylum Chordata; class Mammalia; order Rodentia; family Cricetidae; genus Alexandromys; species Alexandromys fortis. Next base: position 11,180,728 of record NW_026067947.1, read on the forward strand.
GGATGGATGTAGGCTAGAATCTTCCTGGTAAGCGCACCTTGGGGTGCTTACACACATTATGAGAAATGGGCTAAATTAATATGTGAGAATTAGCCTAGAAGAGGCTAGATAGAAATGGGCCAAGCAGTCTTTAAATAAATACAGTTTGTGTGTTGTTATTTCGGGCATAAGCTAGCCAGGGCCGGGGTGCTGGGGACGCAGCCCCACTGCTCCTATTATTTCAACATGAAGGCCCTATGCTCACCACCTAATCTAATCCTAGGTGCCTCCTGCAGCCTTTATTTCTAAATGATCAAAATGGGACCCACAGCTTCATCATAGGAGAACATTGGCTTGGCACAGTTCAGCCAATGATGGCACAAGGGAGCATTTCCATCTCTCATCATGACTTGCCATGCCTCTTACTGCATATTAATTGCACTCCAAGGCCTTCCTATGCTTCCTCCCTACCTCCAGTCAAGGTTAGTACCCTCAGGAAGTTTTCTGTGTGTATCTTATCTCTCCCTGCTGTCAAATTCTCCCATAATTTTTTTTTTAACTTTGATCATAACATTTGCCAGGTTCTATATCTTACTTGCTTAGCATTCTCCACCACTAGAATGCAAATCTGTCAGAGATAAGAATTTGAGGTGCATTTACTTGTGTATCTTCGGGGCTCAAAACAGTGCAAGGGATAGAAGAGATGACATGATACATAAATAGGAGAGACTGATGGTAAAGGCATCTGTACCTTTAGGATATGTGGCAGAGAACGAGGCTATATCACTACCTCCCAGTTAGTGAAAAAGTTACTTTAAAAACCAGGACATATAAGAACTACTTATAATAGAAGAAGTCTAATGCTCAAAAACACACATTTAATATGGGTTCAAAATTTCAAATGGTTATTATGAAATAAAAGTCAGCTCTAATTCATATAAATTGGTATCTCATAAACCCTGCTAACTGAAAACATATCAGAATACAAAATATGTATCATTTCTAGTCAAAAATTATATGTACATATTCTTTCACATTGAGTTGAGTCTTCAATAAGTCTAGGCTAAGTCCTAAGTAGCAGCTACTAGTCAGCTCCAAATGAAACTCCCATCTCCTCCAAATTCTGAAAGTTAGAAAAAAGTTAGCATTCCTGGGGAATTGTAAACTCAGTTCCCCTCTACCAAAGAAACCAGTCTTCCTTATGACTGACAGAAGGGACAAATGGCTACCAGTGGTGCTTATTAGCATACCAAAGCACATGCTGGCCTCCAGGATCCCTCAGTATCACAAGTGCCTACTACACATTTCAAAGTCCATGCTCACATCCTGATCTTCCCCTCCTCTAAACTTATCCAACATGTGGGTTTCCCTCACATTTCTTCTTATCCAGTCCATGGGCTTCTCATTTCTCATTATAATACTACTATTTTGGCTATACATTCTCTTGGTCTCCTCTTATTTTGCTCTTGATCTCCTCTACCACCATTCTCTCTCCACACCCCCTCTTTCTTTCTCTTACTTCACATGCCTCCTCTTATGGCCAATTCCAGTATGCTAGGCATGTTCAGTCTATTCCTTTTTCTCTCTGCTCTGTAGTTTTCTAGATGCCTCTGGTTGTTCTCACCCTCATATTCATAATAAACACCTTCCACTTAACCATAGTGTGATCATGTCATCTGTTGTCTGAGGTTTTCTATCCTGCCAGTTCCCCACATTTGTTAAGTCTCAAAGAAATCACACAGAGGTCTACATTGGTTATAAGCTGATTGGCCCATTAACTCAGGCTTCTTATTAACTATTATAACATATTATTCTTGTCAGTTCTAGCCATGTAGCTCAGTACCTTATTCAGCGAAGCAGTCACATCTTACTTCTTCTGTGACTGGGTCACAACTGATGACCAAGCTTTTCTCTTCCCAGAATTCTCCCGTTCTTGTTTCTCTGCCTCTACTTTCTGCCTGGTTGTCCCACCTATACTCCCTGCCTGGCTACTGGCCAATCAGCGTTTATTAAAATACAATTGACAGGGCACAAACCATTGTCCCACAGCAGTCATCAGTTTTATGAATTTATTGCTGAAGCCCTCAGTCTATGTATCTAATGCCAAAACACTCAGTTTATGTACTTGTGACTGTTTAGTCAAAAGTGAGACCCAGCCCTCCAACATACCTCTATATCCAAAGAGTCTAGAAAGTAACATTAAGTAGGTAGTGTCATCCCAGCCTGCCAAGTTCTTAGACTCCAACTCGCAGCCTGCCAAGCACTAACCCCTCCCTGGGGAGGGTCAGGACCACTTCCACAGCTATTTAGGCTCCCACTGGAAGAAGGAACACATAGTTTGGGGTTTTCTTGGGTTCCTCTTCCTGCCATGCTGTCACTGTCCACCCAAGAGTGTTGCATTTATTAAACATGGAAATTTTAATTTGGTCTAATCTGGTTTGATTGAAGTTCTTTGTGTTTGCAGAATGGCTTTTCTTAAGATTAAACCAAACAGTGACTATGCTCTTTTTTGGAAAGACAGTCTTTGAGGATATAATTCTTTTAAGGTCATAATTCATTAAGATCAGGTCTTACAGATAGGACTGTCATTCATATGAAAAAAGAATAAACAATCACAGAAAGACAATGTCATGGAATGATGTAGGTAGAGATAGGAACAATTTGTCTGGAAGTCTGAGTATACACAGTTAGCCAGCAACAACAGTAACAAAGAGAAAGGCATAGAATAGATATGCCCTGCAGTCTTTAGGGGAAAAAATGCTCCTGCTGATAGATTTCAAATCCCAACCTCTGTAACTGTAGGAAAAGAATTCTTGCTTGAAGATATTAATTTTGTAGTAGTTGGTTACATCAGCCCTTGGGTACACAGATACATATTGTTCTTCTTCATTTAAATCAGTGACTGTAAGACTTATTATCCCTAGTTTCAGTTCTTGAGAGCCAAGGAGTAACATCTTGATAGGTAGGTAGTTAACCAACCACTCAGGTAAATCAGACTAGTTCATTACAGGAAAATTTTGCTGTACTGACCAAAGCTGCCAGGATGCTTTTTTTCCCCCGACTTTACTCAAATGTCAAGCTCTTTCTTCTTCTTTCTTCTTTTCCTCTAATAGACTGGGAAGCAAAAAAAAAAAAAAATCAAACAAGCATATGTATTTGGTTCAAAACTAACTTGAAATAGTCAACAATGATTTTAATGATAAAGCCGTGGTAGCTGACATTCCATGTCCCAAATTGCAGAGCAGAGGGACCAGAGTTAGCCAAATGACTTCCCTTTGAATAGAGAGAATATGGAAAATTTGACAAGATCCTTATCTTGCATCAAAACAAGCAGGTGCTACAACAATGCAAATGACACGCACTGCCAAAAGCTGTCCCCTCCAGTTCTAGCAGCTCATTCTGACTGTTTTAGTGTGTCCATTGGCTTGCAGTGACAGAGCCAAAAGGAAATGGGGGCGCTGAAGATTTTCAAGAGCTGTATGACTTGATAAATTCCCTACTTAGTAGGTACAATGGTATAGCGGTGTTCTCTAAAGTTCCTGGGTGGAAAATTTAATGCCCAATTTAACAGTGTTAGAAGATGGAACCTCTAAAAGGTTAAGGGCAAGGGCTAAGCCTTCATGCATGTCAGAGTGGATTTGCTATTGTTAAATACATTCCCCAGAGAGAAGACACACGTGGTGCACCAGTCTACAAAAGATGATTAGAACTTCAATGATTGTGGAGAGTTGCAGGTCTGAGGCCTAATTACAAATTATTATACTGGGCTATCTCATCCCCTTGAATAGTCATTGTTCCCCTGTGTAATCTAACATCCTTGTGACATTCATGTGAAACCTGCTGGAATGCATTAGCTTTACAGATGCCCTAGCTTCCACAAATCAAAAGGCTAAGAATGCTATCACATAGCATAATATCAGTGTCTGGATATTAGTACAGAGTAGGTGAGTCAATGCTGCTATCAAACCATTAAACACATAAGTCTTGATAGATAAATACAGGATTTGTGGATAGGACCAACTTGAGCTATGCTACTTACTTGTAAATAACTGGGTCCAAATTAACTTCTTCAAACCTCAGCAGCCTCTATAAAATAGCGATAATTTTCACCTCACAGGGGCTGCTGGGAAATTGAACAGAGTGAATGAAAAATCATCCATAAATCTTAGTTAATATGGGATGTTATTCATATATATTTCTTTGTCACTGACTACACTCTCAGTGTAGGTACTTGATTCACTGTAAGAAAGTCAAGAGTGCTGTGGAATAATCCTTCTGTACACTGTGAATATGTATTATTCTCATTGGCTGATTGGCCTGTAGGAAGGCAAGATAAAATTATGTGAATAATCAAACTGAGGATGCTAGGATGAAGAGGGGTGGAGTCATCAGAGATACCATCCAGCCTCCAAAAAAGCAGGGCATGTAGAAAATAACAAACCACGAGTCACATGGCAGAGTGTAAGTAAAAAGGAATATGGGTTAATTTAAGTATAAAAGTTGGCAGGTAATAAGTCTGAGCTAGTGGCCAAGCATTTGTAATTAATATTATAACTCTGAGTGCTTATCTGGGAATTGGTGAGTGGGAGAAAAATGTCCAACTATGCAAAGGAACATAAGAATTTATTTGTGAAACTATTTGCACAGCCTGCCACCATCACTAGACAGTGTGTCTTTAGCTTGAGCTGTGCACAGTGCATGCCCCAGTTAATTTGAGAGAGGGTTACCACTCAAATTTGGAAGCTTATTCTTGTTCTCATTCAGTCTGATGAAATGGGTAATTGATCAGTTAATGGAAAATATTGGTCAAATTGGGAACTACTTTAAAATAACAAATACATTAAAAATGTTATTATAACGTAGAATATATTAATGGAGCCTACACCCAAGGCACTGATGAGGGCAGAGGAGTGTTGTGTTTTTGTGTTCATACCCTGCCCATTCTACCCTCATACTGGGACTGAAGCTCATGCATATGGCTACCCCTAAGTTATAACTTAAGTCATGACACCAATGTTTTGATGTGTGGTTGACAATTATTGTCAAGGATCAACATTTACATTGCTTACACAAATCATAACTGGCTCTGAGTCACAGGCTCAACTCCTTCAAATTCCTTTATGAAATGATCTGAATTTATACCCTGTTTCATTTCATAGTTGCCCCCAACTCAAAGTTGATGGAGTTACCTCATTCAAACCAAGTGAGAGGTTGCTTTTCAGCAGCTCAAACTTAGGGTCTCCAAAGCATTCAGAGAACCAACAGCTCTTTCTTACACTAGCATCAAATTTGTTTATGAAACATTTCATTGAAATCTATAATTTCAGAGCAAATGGAAATGGGCAGAGACACAACTGGATCTTGGCAAACCATGGCATGTACTGGTGTGAACAGAAGGACCAGGATGAGACAGAAAGCTGGCTGCTGCTTAGGAGCAGGTGCCAGTCTTTGAGCATTGGGCAATGTGCTTTGCAGGACTGTAGAAAGCACTGGCTGATAGGTGATTGGTATGGTTTCTGATGCAGCAGTTTGTCTGAGAAAGGTGTGATCAAACACTTGCAATGAGCCTTAGAGGCTAGCAAAATTAGAATGGAGTAAGCAAAGCCTGCTTGATCAGAGCTACAGGATTAGGGACTGCAGCCAGAGGCAAAACAGAGAGCTCTGGAGTTCTTTTTGAGTTCCACTGTAAGAAGCTGCTTGTTTCATTTGCTCTTTGATGACTGGGAGACTCTGCTTGTACTGAAAACTTCTGTCTGCCTCAACCCAGGAGGAAAGACATGTCCCCCAAAGATACTGAAAAGCGTCAGACCATGTGTATCAGCAGATGGCTGAGCTCTTCTTTCCTAACTGAAGGTTCAGCAGCACCCCTGAAGGGAAACCCTCTGTGGTGAGCCACTGTGATCATCCCCTGTTTAGAACCACACTAGACTCTCACATAGCTTTATCAGTCAACATGAGTCAACAACATCAAGGTCAAGACCAGCAGTAACTGACATCTATGAAACTCGTCCTCCTAACAGAGTACTAAGTGCTGGTAGAGTTGACCACATTAAGCTTAACAGTACCCTGGAAAGATATTGGTAGCCTTCACTCACAAAAGAATAGAACTCAGATCTGAAATCAAATTTCTTATGATAAAGTTGCTTTAAGCAAGCAGAACAAAGGAACAAGGGGATTTTCTACCTCGTGGACGCACAGTGTGATTTTTAATAATTGTAATTATTTAAGCAATAGCCTTGATGATATAGAGATAATAGCTTCCACTCAACAACATAGATTGTCATATGCCAGACAAGTGTCATTGCCATTATCTGGACTAATAATGTAAGATGACATCACAATGAGAGATGAAGACATTATGAAGAGAAGGAATCAAGATGAATGGATGTGCTGACAATGTTAGTTCTATAAGTGAAGCTTCCAATTTATTGTTTCATATTTCAGTACCTGCCTGAGAAAAATCCGTCATGCTAAAACACTGCTTACAAGACAGGCCAGACTTTGAGAATTAAGTATTCAGCAGGTCATTTATCTCTCCCATATGATCAACAAATGAATTCTTATACCTTGACCCATACCAGTAGGATAGAATGTTTGGATAATGCTTGGTTCTTTTGAAAAAAATCATGCATGATTCTTCCTTTTCTGTGTTAACTGCTAACATGACAGAATCTAAAATCAAGTGAAAGATGTGTCTCTGGGCATGCCTGCGGGGGATTGTCTTGATGATATTAATTCACATAGGAAGATTTGTCAACTGAATAGAACATTGTCTGCTGACTGGGATCCTGAATTGTGCAGCTACAGACAGATAGCTGAGCAGTGTGCATTTATTCATTGCTTGTTTCATCTGATTATAGATGTAACCTAGAACAATGAGCTAAAACAAACCCTTCCTCCCTTAAGTTGCAGTCGTCAGCGCATTTATCATAGCAACAGGAAAAGAAACTACAGCACTGGGACTCAAGTAAACATCTTGACTTTAAAACAGACAACACTTTGTTCAAAGTCACAGAGATACTAATAAATATGCAAATGAGTTGATTTCTATAAATATTCACTTGGTTAGAATAAGACAAAATAACATAGGAAGGAAAACTCTGACCCAAGCTTAATATTTCATGCTGATATTCTTCAAAATACTGCTGTTAAATAATAAAGAGATAACGCTAAACTATAGAAATGAAAAGTCTATATTCACAGATTTATTAAACACCTTTTGCAGTCTGTTGCCTGTCTTCTATAAATTACCCACTTACTGAGGCAAAGTCTGTAAATCAATGCTCTACAAAACACCTACTTAGCTATTGGAAGCCAACTTCCTTTACAGGCTCTCTTGTTTTTCTAAGGAATATGCTCTTCCTTTTCACATTCTTTTCAACTTCTTATTTTAAAAGTTAACAATTGGTAGTATAAAGGACCATGATTGAAATAAAAGAATAACAATGAGCTATTACCCATGGAGTGCCAACCTCCTCCCTCCCATGTGGGCTGACCTTTCATACCTGGTTACATTTACTGTGACAAACCCCCACGGGGAGATGGAGTTGTATTTGCCTTGTGAACTCACAAAAACAGTCTATAAATAACAGCTCATATTCTGTTCCTAGCTACTCAATTTTCAGGTTGCTCAACAGTTTCAAAGAAAGATGGATATTTAATGACCAGCCAAGGAGCTCAACACAGGTCTGTTTGGGGAGTGAGACTTCCCATTGGCAAAAGCTTTGAAGTATTTCCTTCTTTTATTTTTATATTAGCATACAAGTAATAAATTTCATTATGATGATTTTTAATACATATTTGTCATTGTAATCTATCCCCATGCCCTTTGGTTCTCTCCAGTCTCCCCATCTCTTCTCCTGATCTTCTTAATCCCTCCAAAGAGCCCATCTTTCTGCTTTGAAGTCACATGTGCTCTGTTACTCTGAATTTCCCCCCTTTCCTTCTCCTATCATTGGGGGTTTTCCCCCCTTTGCTTCTATCTGCTCTGCTTCTTAAATATACATTAAAGAAAACATGACACCAGAAAATTTGAGGGCTTTGGAGCAATTTTTAATTAGGGATCAATTCTGTTTGTTTTAAAAACAGTATTAGCACACCCTGAGGCTAACTAGGACCAAGCTATGGTGTTCTTTTTCTTTTTTATGAATGTAATAAATAAATAAAATGCCTTTTTACAGAGCTGAGAGTAGATGTCTAAGACCCAAAACCCTTCTAGAACTAAATAAAATGAATACTTTCCATCATAAGAACCTTGGACAGAGTGTGCAGACAGTACCCTGACATCAAAGTGCTTGTAGATATTTGATTCTAGCCTTTGATTTGATTCAACCAGTAAAAATTTCTCTGAAGAATTTGGGCTGGTACTGTCAGATAACTATACCATTTGAGGGCTGACACCCAAACTCACATACATATCCTGATACACACCAAACACACACACACACACACACACACACCAAACTTCTGTTTTACCATGCCTTAACTTACAGGCTTCTTCTATAAAGATGACGTATTTATCAAAAATAACAACACGTGCTGAGCTGTATACAAACCAAATTACTTACATCCTTCTCAAGGGACTCTCCCTGACTCTTTCCATGCATGCCTTCTCCCCAGTCTTCTAGGTCTAGCCCAGATCCAGTACCGTTGTTTAGTCTGGCCATCTACCTGCACTGCACCCTACTCTAGAACCCACCCTATCTGAACTCACTCACAGATGTGAGTTCCCCAGACTTCCCTTATCCAAATATCCTCCCCCATCCTGCCTGATCAAGCCTGGGGTCCCACAACTATTGCCCCAGTCTAGTCTGGCTTATCTTGCCTGTGCTAAAACAGATCTCTAGTCTTCTACCAGGATCCTCCTTACCTATCCCTCCCCCCAACCATCCACAGGATGGTTGTATACCACATCCAACTTTTCTACCCAGACAGATCTACCCCCAAGCTCCAGGCTTGAACTATTGCATACATTCTACACACGAACCTAGCCCCTTCTGTCTACCTGACTTCATTCCACCCAAACCATTCCCAAAAATTCATATGCAGTTCAGGGATTAAGCCAAGTGGAACATATATTCACCAAACTCTGAGGCATCCAATTTCATTTAAAAAATACACTACTGGAATTAAAGAAATATATTTACATCAATTCATTAGCAGTAGGTGATTTTAATACCCCACTCCAATAGATAGCTTATCTAGACAAAAATAGAAACATCAGAATTGACATCCTACATCAAATAGTCTTGACAAATATGTAAAGAATATTCCACCAAAATACTAAGGAGCACACATTCAGTAGCACATTGAAACTTTTCTGAAAATTAGCACATTCTGGGACACAAGTCTCTACAAATTCAAAAGGGCAGAAATAATTCCTCACATCTTTATCTGACCACAATAAAGAACACTTAGAAATGACAGCATCAAGTCTCTAATAAAAAAAAATCAGAGATTAAACAACTCATTACTGAATGATAAATGAGTCAAGGAAGAAATCAAGAAAGAATTAAAAAGTTCCGGGAAAAAAATGAAAATGAAAATATGACACATCAAAATCTGAGATACACTGAAAGCATTCCTGTAAGGAAAATATATAGCTCTCAGCGCCTACACTAAAAGAAAATCAAGATAAACAAATAAATAAATGACTCAGTGGGGCTATTCAAAAATTAGTAAACACAAGAACAAACCAATTCTTAGCCCATTAGATGGCAAGAAATAATAAAAATCAGAGCAGCAATCAATGAACTAAAAACTACTAAAGTAACACAAAGAATCATCTAATCTAAGAACTGGTTATTTGAGAAATATCCAGATCATTTGACAGATCGTTGGCCCATTAATCCAAAGAAAAAGGATCCAAATTGACAGAATCAGTAATAAATAGGGAAACATTCCAACAGACACCAAACAAATTAAGCTTATTAGAAGGGAATACTTTAAAAACCTGGACTCTATTAAGCTAGAAAATGTAAAAGAAAAAAAAAGATGAACCAAGAAGAGATCAACAACTACAACAGACCTATAAGAAATGAGGAAATTGAAATAGTAATAAAATGTCTTCAAGTAAAAGAAAGAAAGAGAGAGGGGGGGAGAGAGAGAGAAAGAGAGAGAGACTAAAGGAAAGAAGGAAGGAAGGAAAAAAGAAAGAGAAAAGAAAAGCTCCCAGGCCAGATGAATTCACAAGGCAATTCTACCATCTACCATCTTTCAAAGAAGAGCTTCAGTCAATCTTTCCTAAAACATTAAAACAAACAAACAAACAAAAACTACATGCCGATATCCCTGATGAACATAGACTCACATATGATCAATAAAATACTTGAAAGTAGAATACAGAAATACAGAGATACAGCAAAAGAATTGTTCACCTAATCAAGTTAGATTTAGTCCTTAAATACAGGGATGGTTCAATATACATAAGTCAGTAAATGTAATAACCTACATAAATGCACTTAAAAACAACATGTGATCATCTCAACAGACACAGAAAAAGTCTCTGACAAAATTCAATATGCATCCATGACAAAAGCACTAGAAATGTAGGGATCAAGGAAGCACACCTTAACATAATAAAAACTATATATGAGAAACTCAAAGTCGGTATCAATTTAAATAGAGAAAAGCTTGAAGCAATACAACTGAAGTCAGGAAATAGACAAGGATATTTACTACCCCTATTTCTTTTCAATATTGTGTTCAACATACCACCCAAAGCACTAAGATGAGAGAAGGATGATTAAAAGAATACAAATAGAAAAAGAAGTCAAACTTGCCCATTTGAAGATAACGTGACACTATATATTAGAAATCCCCAACATTCTACCAGAAAATTTCTAGAAATGATGAACAAATTCAGGAAAGTGGCAAAAACAGAATCAACTTTCAGAAATTATAGCTTTTCTATATACCCACAACAAACAGATAATGATATAATGGATATACTCCTATTCACAAAAGCCTCAAAAAAACAAATGTCTAGGAGTAAGTCTAACTATGGAAGTGAAGGACTTCTGAAACTTTATATCTCTGTAGAAAGAGAGTTGAACACTAGAAAATGGAAGACATCCATCTTCAATGCATTGGTATGATTAATATTGTAAAAATGACCATTTAAAAGAAGCTATTTACAAATCAGTGCAATCTAAATTGAAATTCCCATCTCATTCTTCATAGAAATAAAAAAAGAAAACATCCTAAAATTCATATAGAACCACAAAGACCCCAGATAGGAAAAAACAATCCTGAACAAAACAAACAGTCTGGGAGAGATTACTATTCCAAATCCAAAGATATATTTCAGAGTCACAGTAATAAAGATAATATGGTACTGGCACTAAAATATACATGTACAGTAATAAAACTGAAGCTCTAACCATGAGATCACATAACTTTATCTATGAGTATTTGACAAAGACTCCAAAAACATAATCTGGAGAAAGGCAAGCATCTTCAACAAATGGGGCTGAGAAAATTGGATGTCCACATGCAGAAAAATGAAGTTAGATCCCTATCTCTCACTTTGCATAAAAATTGCAAATGGATCAAAGACCTAAAGGTACAGTGAAAAAGTGTTGTTAGAATAGGTAAACAGTACCTTACATGATGTGGGTGTAAATGGTACCTTACATGTTGTGGGTGTAGACAGTACCTTACATGATGTGGGTGTAGACAGTACCTAACATGATGTGGATGTAAACAGTACCCTACATGATGTGGGTGTAGGCAGTACCTTACATGATGTGGATGTAGATAGTACCTTAAATGATGTGGGTGTAGATAATACATTACATGATGTGGGTGTAAACAGTACCTTATATGATGTGGATATAAGCAGTACCTTACATGATGTGGGTATAGATAGTACCTTACATGATGTGGGTGTAGACAATACCTTACATGGTGTGGGTGTTGGAAAGGACTTTCTGACTCTGACTTCATTTGCCCAAGAATTAATACCAACAGTTGACAAGTGGAACTTCACAAAACGCTCCTGCACAGCTAAAGAAACAATCAACCAGGTAAAGAATAGGAGAGAATCTTTGCCAGCTTTTGACAGAAGTGTAATACATGAATATAAAAAGAACTTAAAAAACAAAGAATAAAACAAAACAAAAAATATTCAAAAACTAGATCTGTGACCTGAATAGAGAGTTCTCAGAGGAAGCAAAATAAATGTCTAAGAAGTATCTCAAAAAATGTTCATCATCCCTAGCAAACATGGAAATAAACATCTAAATGATTTTGAGAATTCATCTTACTACAGTTAGAATGGAAAATATCACCAAAGCAACAGCTAGCCTATGCAAGGAGGATATGGAGAAGAGGAAACTCTCATTCACTGTTGGAAGGATTGCAAATTGGTGCAGCCACTATGAAAATCAATATGAAAAATTCTCAAAAAGCTAAAAATAAATGTTACACATGACCTAGCCATTCTTTGATATATGCCCAAAGGACTAGGCATCCTACTCCACAGACAATAGCTCAGCCATGTTTATTATTCTTCCTGTCAGAATTGGTAAGGAATGAACCACCTAAATAACCTGTGAACTGATGGATTGCCAAAGAAAATCTGGTGCATATATACTATGGGATACTATTGAGCTATAAAGAAAAATAAAATCATGATATTTACAGGCAAAATGGATAGATAGATCTGGAAACCCCAACCAAGAAAGACAAATGTCATACATTGTTTCTCATCTGAAGTTCCTAGCTCCAAATCTGGACATGTGAATATAGAATCTGAGGAAACTACAGAAGCCAGGAATGTAAAAAAGTAGAGTCCAGGTGTGTCTGGTGTTGGAGGTGGGGCAAAAGAAAGAGTAATGACAGGGAACAAGTTATCTGATGAGGGAAATTAGAAAATATGGGGATACTCTAATTAGAGAGAGAGGAAATATAGAGAGAGGAAGAAGGGAGGAGGGTAAAATTATAATAAGGATGTTTTGAAAAGTCATAAGCGATCACACACAATATTAATTACCTACCTAAAAATATAATACATATTGGTCTGTGCATATGTGTATGTGTGTGTAAAATTCATGTATATAATATATATACATACATACATACATATGTGTATATATATATATATGCATTTTCCCTCTAAGCACTTCCTCCAAGAGTCAAAGGCCATTTAACAAAAGCATGATACCAGGCATGAAAAGCTTTTTTGAGTTGTTGACCAGGACATTACAGCTATTGCTATTGCTCCTGGTTACTCCAGAGGTCGAAGGTAAGTCCCTATTGCTAAAGATACCGCACACTTCAGACACAGAATTCAGAAGTCCCTGAGCTGAAACTGACTTGAATACCTCCTCCTTGAGGAATGGCTTTCAGGATACAAGAAGATGCCATACAAGTTTGCAAAGAAGAGAAGCAACAATAGCTCTACCCAGCTATGATGCCAATGAACCACAACAATAGTGCCTATGGCACAGTAAGCCAAAGGGTGCAGTAAAGAATCATATACCTTGATAGTGATCAATGACTAGCTCTCAGCTTGTACTTAAGCCAACTCATTAAGAGTGAGATCAATTGTGATACTGTGAACCTTGCCAAATACCCAGTGTTAGTGAAGTCATGGATCTTAAAGGAGAGCCCATATCCACAGCTAAGAAAACAGCTTCCCTAAGCACACTCTTAACATTTGTCCTTCTACTCACAGATAGTATAGTTCTCACCCCTCATCAAGTGTAGTGATAGGAGCAGCAGGCCACGTTCCTGCCGCCCGGCTCCTGGCTGCCAGCTAGCTTATGCCCCAAAATAATTACACGGAAACTGTATTCTTTTAAACACTGCTTATTAGTTCTAGCCTCTTATTGGCTAACTCTTACATATTGATCTAACCCATTTCTAATATTCTGTGTAGTACCATGAGCTGGTGGCTTACCAGGGAGGATCTTAACCTGCGTCTGTGTCCAGTGGGAGAATCATGGCGACTGCCTTACTCGGCTTCTTTCTCCCAGCATTCTGCTCTGTCTTCTCTGCCTACCTAATTTTTCTGTCCTATCAGGCCAAGCATTTTTCTTTATTAGTTAACCAATGAAAGCAACAGATAAGATCCAAGACTCACCTCCATCATTTCCCCTTTTTCTGTTTAAAAAAAGGCTACGTTCCTGGCACCCTGCTGCCCGCATGGCTAGCTTTATACCTGAAATAATTACACGGAAACTGTATTCTTTTAAATATACTGCTTGGCCTATTAGTTCTAGCCTATTATTGGCTATCTCTTACATATTGATCTAACCCATTTCTAATATTCTGTATAGCTCCACGAGCTGGCTTACCAGGGAAGATCTTAACCTGCGTCTGTCTGGAGTGGGAGAATCATGGTGACTGCCTTACTCGGCTTCTTTCTCCCAACATTCTGCTCTGTCTTCTCTGCCTACCTAATTTTTCTGTCCTATCAGGCCAAGTGGTTTTCTTTATTAGTTAACCAATGAAAGCAACAGATAAGATCCAAGACCCACCTCCATCAATCAAGGAAGCTTCTCTCTTCAATAGAGACAGACCAGTACAGATAACCACAACCAGTAAAAATGTATAATTGTGGAAACCAGGCCCAGTAAATATATCTACAAAACATCTCCTGCACCTAAGACCCAACACAATTTGGGGAAGAAGAGGAAGAAAATGTGCTGGATGGCTTTATGTCAAGTTGACACAAACTAAAGTCATTTGAGAGGAGGAAGTCTACAAGAGCTAGTTCCAGGACAGGAACCAAAAGCTACAGAGAAATCCTGTCTCGAAAAAATCCAAAAAAAGAAAAAAGAAAAATGTCTCCGTAAGATTGGGCTGTAGACAGGCCTATAGTCAGTGATTAATGAGGGTGGGGAGCAGCCCATTCTAGGTGGTGCCATCCTTGAGTTGGTAGTCCTGGGTTCTATAAGAAAGAAGCCTGAGCAAGCCATGGGGAGCAACTCAATAGGCAGCACTCTTCCCTAGCTTCTGCATCAGCTCCTGCCTCCAGGGTCCTGCCATGTTTGAATTCCTATGCTAATTTCCTTCAATAATAAACAGTCATTTGGAAGTGTATGCCAAATAACCCCCCTTTTTCCCCAATTTATTTCTGGGTCATAGGATTCCATTGAAACAATAGAAACCCTAACTAAGACAGAAAGATGGTAAGAGCCAGAGGATTAGGGATTTTCCTATGAGACAGGGTCTCCCAGTAATGCCAAAAGCTACACACCCACAATATCTCACCAACATGATTGCCTAAACATGACTTGAACAATGGCATCAACAAAATGTGTACATGTATACATATATGCCTGCAGAAAAGCAATGAAAAAAAAAAGCCATGAACTTGAAAGAAAGTAAAAAGGGTTATACAGGAGACTTTGGAGGAGTTCCCTATGGAAAGGGAGAAGTTATATATTACAATCTTAAAAACAATAGGAAAAACAATTCGAAAAGAATAGCTTCACTTATCTGTACTAATCTGGCTTTTTGAGACAGTTTGGTTATACCCTTTGCAAAAATGCTGGGAAATGGTCTATTTGTTTTCTTGATCCCAGCATACACTCTGTCTACTCAGCTCATGATTATAAAAGAAATAAACACCGCACAGGAGTCCTCTGCTTTCAAAATTAGGGAGGTGTGTAATACCTCTACCCCACTTCCAGACTTACACCCACGTATCCAAAGGAAGTGCTCCTGCTGTTTGCTGCCATTAAACTCCAAGAAAACGTAGTTACTTGGCTTTACAGAACATAGTGCATGCCCCTTCCCTCTGCCAGCTCTTGTAATAGCACCTGGGCTAGAAGCATGATCCTCAGAATGTGCAAAATCAAATTCTATATAATCCGCTTACAGAGGAAGCAAATTAAAAGCTATTTTTGTACGTTTTTGAGCCTCATACATGGTCTCCAGCACAAATGGAATTTGACACTCGATCCCTTCCTACCAGTGACCAAAGGAATTCAAGCTTACAAAGAGCTTCCAGTGAGCTAAGGAGTTCACTCCAGCAATGGGCTTGTCCAGTCTACAGTCAAGAAAAATTTGTTTATATTTTCTAGACAGAATCTGCTTCCTATTTGCATTGGTCACTAACATTATCTGAAAACACAGCATACCTCTAAACTCTTGCTCTCTCTGAAATAAGATATGAGAAGGGCAATCCTAAATCAGAAAGCTAAGGTTGTGAGCCACCATGTCTATTATTCTCTGGCTGTTTGTATCCAATCTCATGGAGAAGGAGATGTTTGCATCTGCCTCACAATGGCCATCTGCAAAAGTGCCATATAAGCTATAGTTGTAACTAGTAAGAAGACCAACCACTAGTCAATATAAAAAGAGAGGTGGAAATGCACCTGGAAATATTGAACATCTTCCTTTCTGTTGCATTAGCTACAGACAGATGAACATTTCTAAGTGATGTGGCCAAATGATTAAGAGTCCAAACATGGGGCTGTGGACATGATGGGTAAAAGTACTTTCTGCTTAAGGATGAGTATCCAAGTTTATATTCCCAGCACCTACATAAAAAGCTGAACATGGCTGCAAGCACCTTACTCCTGGAAGGCTGTGGAGTCAGAGGAATTGTCAAGGCTTGTTATCTGCTTCTTATCAGGAGCCCTGTGGAGCTTCCTGAGAGACCTGGTCTCAAAGAATATATCAGAGCACAACAGAGGGAAACTTGAGTCACTGGGGAGGTGTGCTTAGGCTTAAACTTGGCAACTCATTGGCTTCCACAGTTAGCATGATAGTTTGACCTTTAACCCAATAATTATTCATTAGTCTTTGCTCATCCTATCAGTCCTACTACCCCATTCTCACTGTGTGACAGAACTCATGATTGTCTAACAAAACTACCTGGGGTCCTTTTGTCCCACATTTCATGTAGCACATTTCTGATTACATTTGGATCCTTATTTGTTCGTTTTTAAGTGCCCTCCTCCAACACACACACACACACACACACACACACACACACACACACTTATGTTCATGAGACTTGTGGGCCATTTCTTACAGGCTAGCATTAACACCTGTTCTGAAAAAGTGGAATTTCGAAATCTCCCCGCTGGAAATCAGAAGACTAATTAACCCTTGATTTATTCTTACATGATTGTGGTTACAGTTTCTTTTTTTTTTCTTAATACTTTATTGTTTTCAATTGAGCTATACATATTTCTCCACTCCCCTTCCTTCTTCCCCTTCTACCTTCCCCCCATCCTCCACACTCCCAACTTACTCAAGATTTTTTGTTCTTCTTAGGCAGAGCCACATATTTCTCTTTTAAGATCTTTTCTGTCTAGGGTTGTGGACTATAGGCTGGTTTTTCTTTGCTTTAGGTCTAAAAGCTACTTATGAATGAGCACATATTATATTTGCCTTTTGGGTCTGGGTTACCTCACTCCATATTTTTTTTTTGTTTATTTTTTTTAGATCCATTCATTTGCCTGAAAATTTCAAGATAGCATTATTTTTAACTGCTGAATAATATACCATTGTGTAAATATACCACATTTTCCTTATCCATTCTTCGGTTGAGGGGAATCTAGGTTGTTTCCGGGTTCTGGTAATTATGAATAATGTCGCTATGAATGTGGCAGAGCAAATTTCCATATGGTATGATTGAGTAACTTTGGGTATATTCTTAATTGGTGAGTCTTGACTCAGTTTGATTCCTAATTTTCTGAGAAATCACCATATTGGTTTCCAAAGTGGCTGTACAAGTTTCCACTCCCACCAGCAATGGGTGAGTGTTTTCCATATTTCACATCCAGTCATCAATATTTTCATCTTGACCACACTAAGAACAACAATTAATAAATTGTTACACCTTCTTAATATGAAACTAATTCCTAAAGCCTATGGATATATTACTTTTAGGGCTTCCATGGCCAAATATTATAACCTGGTGGCTTAAAAGCACACACACACACAAACTGATTATCTCATAGTACTTAGAGGTCAGTATCCAAGATTGGGTGGATGCCTTCAGAGGGTTATGGGAGAAGGATCTATCCCAGGAGCCTCTCCTAACTTGTAGTCTAAAGCTATTTTGGCTTAGGGATGGCCAACATGTCTCTAACTCACCTTCCCTTTTTCTCCATTTGTAGGTAAACTTTCCAGTTTTGTAACAAATGTGGTTGGCTTCTCTTGTAATGCTACATTAATTATAGCAACATTGACTATATTTGCAAATAAAAATCACATTTCCAATGCTAGAAATACGGAGGTTTGGCAAATCAGCACATGCATTTTCAAGGGAGCACAGTACAACTCACAAGGGACAATTCTGATTTTATTTACTTGCTGAGCTGAAGACAGAATGATACAAAAGCAAGTTGTAAACTGTAAAGTATTGTACCAACACTAAGGAATATTAGGCCCCAAGCATATGTAGTTGTTGGATACTGTTTAGTGAACCTTATGGTACATATCTATCCTGCTGACTACCCTACAGTAGTAGGGCAATACAATACACTACACTACACTACAGTACAATACAATACAATACAATAGAATACAATACAATACAATACACTACAATACAATACAATACACTACAATACAATACAATACAATACACTACACTACACTACAATACAATACAATACAATACACTACACTACACTACACTACAATACAATACACTACACTACAATACAATACAATACAATACAATACAATACAATACACTACAATACAATACAATACAATACACTACACTACACTACAATACAATACAATACAATACAATACAATACACTACAATAGAATCCCAGCATTCAGAAGGCAGAGAGAGGTGGATCTCTGTGAGTTTGAGGCCAGCCTGTTCTACAAGAGTTAGTTCCAGGACAGGCTCCAAAGTTACAAGAAACTCTGTCTTGAAAAACTAAAATAATAATAATTAAAAAAATGAAAGAATGAAAGAAAACAATACAATAGAAGCAGTCTTCCCTTCCATAAACTTGTATTTATTTTTCTGCAAATTTTTCATTCTCATTTATCAGTTTGCATAAAATGCCACTAAATGCTTAAATATTTATGTTCTGTGGGTTCTATAATAGTTTAATTTCCACAAAATAAAAAGGTACATTATCTCTTATTGCAGGCTGGGTTCTCTTTTTCCAAGCCATTTGAATTTCCATCTCTCCAAGACCAAACTTAGGTAACCGGATTAAGAACTCAGAAACAATATATAGTGCTTGAAGGGGAAAATGTGACGAGAAAGTGGTGTGTTCTTGCAAACTACCTAAAGCTTTTCAATTACATAAATCTTTACAGCTAAAAAAAATCAAAGTAGCTGAAATAATAGTCATTGTTCTCCCTATGGAGAAAAGAATGAGGAAGGCCTCAGATTTCATTTGGATAATTACCCTGATGTTAGCATTGAGCCTGTTTTCTTCCCAGAGGAAGTTGATGAGAATAATCAACAGTTGTTTTTACAGAGAACAGCAACAGAACTATTTTAATACATTGGAAAATTATTTTTTAATTACATGGTATATTTGCTTCCTGTGGTTGCTATAACAATTTACCATTAACCTGATTGAGAACAACAGAAAGTTTTCTCACAATACTGGAGGCTGTAAGTACAATTCTGGCAGAACCATCTCCCTTCAGAGCCTCTAGATATGAATGCATTCCTTGCTTCTTCCAGCTTCTGTGGCTAACCCAGAACGCCAGGGTTTGTGACATTATCACTAGAATCTTTGTCTGCTCCTATACACATCTCCATTTCTTTGTCTGAATTGACCTTTTACCTCCTGTCCCCCATGTAAGGATGTTTTATGGAGTTAAAATCAACCACAGTAATCCAGAGTCATTGTAAAGACCCTTTTGTAGTACAGTGCACACACGGGTTCTAGTAACTTGATATAGATACCTTCTGTGGGTGGAACCAGTTTTCAGCATCACATGACCAAAGAAAATAAAAATAATCCATGTCTCATAGTTTTTTGTTTGTTTGTTTGTTTTTGGTTTTTTTTTTTTTTTTTTTTTTGATCATTAGTTTCCAAACTATTACTCAAGGCTTGGAGAACTGAGATAGAATTTTGGGGATGACAGAGGAAGGTGAAGTGTGATGGGTTTCCCAGGCCTCTCTTCTGAAAATGCTTTCTAGTTTCTCACATAAAAAGCATTCCTAAAAGAACATAGCTGCCAATGGGAGGTTCTGAGTCATCACGGAAGAATCCTGGAGCCTGTATGTAAGAGTGATGAGGGCTCAGTCACAATTGGGTCATCTATATCACATCCCCTCCTGCAAGGCTTATGGACCATCCCAAAAGAGGGAGTGAAATTATAAGAGTTAGCAGTCAGGAGAACCAGAGCACAAGCCATGTCTTCTGAATGCTAGCAAGACCTCTATATTCATAAACTCACAGTCATGGCTGCCTGCACAGGTTTGCAGAAGATCAAGCCTACCAATATTTTAATATGTAGTGGGAAGGTGTACATGAACCCTCTCCTAAGCCATAAATAAGGACCTATGGAGAGCTGGTGGTTACTGAAGGAGGGATTGTCAGTTTTCGTTAATGGAATGGCGTTTAGTAGATTAACCAGGCTCCAGTGGAAGACCCCACACTCAGAAGTATATAATGGGTTATTAATTTTTTAAAGGAGATAATGTTGTAGAAATATGAAGACGTAGCTAAGTGTAGAAAAGATATTTTAATATGATAACATACGTTTTGCAAAATTATCAAAGACTCAAATCATTTTAAAGAGAGGCAACAGTTACCTGATCTTATCACTGAGCAGAAAGCTATGTTGAATTCTGTGCTCTGTAGGCTACTTGACCCACTGGCACTACAAAAAAGGGATTCCTGAATTCCAGAAGGAAGTTGGTATTTATAGAGTTGATTTGAAGGTAATAAATCAGGAGGGAAAGCAGAACCAGTAGACTTGCTTGGAATAGGCCACATGAGGGCCAGACACAAAGCTATGTAAAGGGAGCTGGAAAGGTGGTTCAACAGTTAAGAACAGTTGTTAGTCTTGTGGAGGACCTGAGTTCAGCCATGTTTGAGAGCTCACAATTGCCATAACTCTAGTTCCAGGAGACTTCATGCCTTCTTTGTCCATTGCAGATACTGTATGTACATGATGCACAGACACTCAGGTGTGTGCACACACTCATAAAATAAATTTTAAAAGAAGAGAGAAAAATGTGATATGGACCATTTGTTTGGTCATGATACCTTTCTAATGGATTTTATTGATCTGTTTATTAATTTTATTTATGTGTATATGTATGTGTCATTGTGCATTTACATGTACCACATGAGTGCAGGTGACCACAGAGGCCACTGGGCATTGGATACTTCTGGGACTAGAACTAAAGGTGATTGCCTGAAGTGGGTCTGGGAACCAAATCCAGCTCTTTTGGAAGAGCTCTCTTAACTACTATCTCTCTCATCCGTTTTTAAAGATATAGGTCATTCCTAGTCTTTAAAGATCTGTTTGGTAAATTCTATATTCTAGACAAATGATAAGGAGGACATATGTTGACTTCCCTGAGGATCTAGATGGCTTTTCAGATTTTCTCAGTTCTGATCAAGCAAATAGCTCCTTTGCTTTATTCTTCTCCTTATTTATATCCCCCATTGCCTGTTTAGTAGACAGCAGCCTTTCTGATAACATGAGAAGGGTTGAAAGGATTAGAGGAGAAACTATTCTTACCCTTTACCCCACCTGTCTCAGACTTTTATAGCCACATCTGTTATTTGTGTCTAGCATAGCTCTGGCTTGATCAAAGACAAAGACATTTCTCAGGAGAAAGGAATTTTGGTTATGATACACCTGCCACATGAGGTCTGTCAACTGTCTGATGAGAGTGCATAAGAGCCCTTACCAATGAAGGAACAACTGTTCTAATCAGTAGTAAGCTGCCTGGAGACAATGATAATACACACTCCTGATTTGG
The DNA here is from genome assembly GCF_014885135.2 of Alexandromys fortis. Classification (NCBI taxonomy): domain Eukaryota; kingdom Metazoa; phylum Chordata; class Mammalia; order Rodentia; family Cricetidae; genus Alexandromys; species Alexandromys fortis. Next base: position 11,202,599 of record NW_026067947.1, read on the forward strand.
ACCTTGGGGTTGTAGTCTGGTGCTCCAATGTATGACTCTGTCTCTGTCTCCTTTCATCACCTGATGAAAGTTAATATCCAGGAAATGTCTATATGTTTTTCTTTGGGTTCACCTTCTTATTTAGCTTTTCTAGGATCATGAATTATAGGCTCAATGTCCTTTATTTATGGCTAGAAACCAAATATGAGTGAGTACATCCCATGTTCCTCTTTTTGGGTCTGGCTTACCTCACTCAGGATAGGAGCAAAAGGAGAGAGAGCACGAGCAAGGAACTCGGGGCCATGAGGGGTGCACCCACACACTGAGACAATGGGGATGTTCTTTTGGGAACTCACCAAGGCCAGCTGGATGGGGTCTGAAAAAACATGGGATAAAAACGGACTCACTGAACATAGCGGTCAATAAGGACTGCTGAGAAGTCAAGAACAATGGCACTGGGTTTTGATCCTACTGCACGTACTGGCTTTGTGGGAGCCTAGGCTGTTTGGATGTTCACCTTACTAGACTTGGAAGGAGGTGGGAGGTCCTTGGACTCCCCACAGGGCAGGGAACCCAGTCTGCTCTTTGGGCTGATGAGAGAGGGGGAGTTGATTGAGGGAGGGGGAGGGATATGGGAGGCGGTGGCAGGGAAGAGACAGAAATCTTTAATAAATAAATAAATAAATAATATAATAATAAAAATGATAACACACACTCACACACACAAAGTATATATATGTACACATGTTATAATACACATTATACATACACAAAAATATATGTATGCCCCAAGCCATCTGAAATAGCACCTTCCTTTGAGATCAATAGAACTTCCATTCTGTTGCACCACAGGCAAAAGTTGGCATTTGAAAGCAGAAGGAAATGAACTAAATCCCTAACATTGACTGTCACTGTTTATTTTCAGGCAAGGATTCTGTTTCTGAACTTCTACTTCTTTTAGAAAACAAGTATAAAAGACACACTGAATCCAGAAAGTGTTGTAAGTTTCTGAGTGCTCACTGAGATAACAAAATATGAAGCACCTACTGTATGTCTGGCACATAATAACTGGTCAATAGACATTAATATCTGCCCCAGTTTACTTTACTTAGCTCAATAAAACAAGGCAGCATTGTATGGAGTTCAAGCATATAATATACTATCTGCTTGTACCCAAGTCAACTTATTTTGATATGTATTATATTCAGAACTATTTTGCTTTGAGATCAAGATGGCTTAGACAACTTTGCTTAAGAAACATATTAAAATACATTTGTGTTTAAAAAGAGATTAAATGAAAACTGTTAGATGGATAATATTACATGTACTGTACAGATATAAAATAATTAGAATGATGGTATATGAATGATGGGATTGGGGAAACATTCAGATTTTTGTAATGAGCATACCAAAGAGTGTCTAGAAATGAAAACTGGAAGCTTCAGGAAAAATACAATGCTGTAAAAGCTCTTAGTAACGTATTGAGCAAACACATACTGGATAATGGAAGTGCCTGTTACTAGAGGCATGTAAGAAGAGATTAACAAACCTCTTTACAGAATCCAGGTAATTTTGTGTCAACCTGACTGGATGATAGAACAGCAGACAACTGATTTCTGGGTGTGTCTGTGAGTAGGGTCTCTGGGAGGGATCAACATATTCATCAGTAAATAAGATTACCGGCACCAAAGATGAGCAGGCAGCATCCAGACTAAAGGAACAAAAGGGCAGAAGAAGGGGAATTTACATCCTCCCCTGAAGCTCTTTCCTTCCCATTCTCTATTCTCTGGGCTTCAAGTCCAAACCTGAATTTAGACAGTCCTTTAAAGCTCCAACTTCCATTCTTAGGGCTTCCGATTCAAACTGATACTAGTGACTTTCCACATTCTGTAGCTGGTGAAGGAAAGATTTAAGAACTTTATGACCCCTGAGGCCAAGTCAATAGACTCCTATTATATATGTTTTATGTATCTCTGTCTTTTTATCCATGTGTCTTTCACATTTCTATCAATTGCTAATTCATCTATTTACCTACCTACCTACCTATCTACCTCTCTATGTACCTACCTACCTATCCATCCATTTTCTGTGTCTCTATAGAACACTGACTGTTTCCCTGGAAGTACTTATGAATATAGTTTCAGATGGCTGATTTTATCAGGTGCCCACTAAAATCCCTTTGTGCCTTATGAAGCTCTGTTCATATCATTAAAAAAAAAAAAAACCTGTTTCAAACACTGACAAATAGAAAACGTTTCAAATATACTGAATCGGAGACTCCTGGGAAAAGACAGCATCCAGAATGTGGAGGTCTGTGGACTTTTTTTCTGGCTCCTGCAGCCCTCCTGAGTATCTCCAGCATTCCTTCATCTATGACTATGTGCCTATTTCCATCACATTTCATAGGCTTTGCACTTCCTAGTCGCTGGAGGCTTCCTTTGAGACTACAATCCAGATCCTCAACTGCAGTGATCTCCTCTGGGTGGGAATGGTTGGAAGGCACAGGGTAATTAAAACCCACACATGGAAGCCTGTCTGATTGACTGATGCAAACTCCCCTCTGATTGGGGTCTGATTTGAATAAGAATGCCAAACAGAACCAAGAAAGCAAAGGTTATTGGAAGCTTACTCTAGTCTGAAAAGAAAATGTCAGAACAAGACTGGCATGCTCCTATACACACACACACACACACACACACACACACACACCACATACACACATGTACACACAGCACATACATATATTCATATACATGCTCTCTGTCTCTCTCTTTCAAACTGCAGACATTTAGTCTGCAGATCCTAACACTGTACAAAGAATCCTTGTAGGAAAATCAAACCTATTTTTGGCCCCTGTCTTTGGTTGTTCCACATGAAAATACATTTTACAGATTATCTGCCTAGTCAGGTGCCCATGTGGCATCTTGTTGACTGAGTTTACTGTCCTATCTGGTCCGGTAGTCATTCAGTCCCAAGGAAACACACAGAGGTCTACATTAATTACAAAACTGATTAGCCCATTAGCTCAGGCTTCTTATTAACTCTTATAACCTATATTAGTCCATTATTCTTGTCTATGTTAGCTATGTGGGTTGGAACCTTTGTCAGTGAGGCAGTCACATCTTGTGTCCTCTTTGTCTGGGTCACGACTGCAGACTGTGCTTCCCTCTTCCCAGAATTCTTCTGTTCTCATTGTCCCACCTCTACTTCCTGCCTCGTCTCCCTGCCTATACTTCCTGCGTGGCTACTGGCCAATCAGCATTTTATTAAAATACAATTGACAGAGTGTAGACATTGTCCCACAGCAGCATCTTTTTTCTGAGAGCATGGAAAGCTGTTCAAATGTTTCTTCCTTATTGAAATTCCTTGGATGGGTAATGATGAAAAAGTTACTGAAGTTAAAAAAGCAACTGCTACCTGGGGAAAAAATTCAGGCTGAGTGGAAATGATCTACTTGAATCTATATGAGAGAAGTTTAGGTTAGGATTATTAGTGTTAATCAGGACAGCTCTGGCACCACCCTAAGAAATGCACCTGCCCATCCCCATAACCACCTATGAGGTAGGCATCTTGTATTTGTCCCAATTTGCAAGTAATCCATTGCAGGTTTGGGCCAATTAAAGACCTACTCCCAACTGTCCGAATCTGTATTTATATTTTAAGCAATAAGCAATTTTAACCAGCTCCTCTAAACCAGTCCTTTCTAAAAATTGAAATGAGAAATGGAAGCTTCAGGAAAAAATGCAATGCTATAAAAAAGAAAAGTAGATGAAACCAAATTGATGTAGCTACTAAGTAGCAGAGCAAGAATCATATCCCTGAGTTTCTGGTTTTCTGAATTCAAATTCCAGGCTTTTATGAAAAAGCAAATATAAGAGTAACATTCTGGGTGCTTATGGCTTGCAAGGACAGCAAAGGTGACAACGAATACAGTGGATAAATATTTCATATCACCTTCACAGTTTCAGTGTGGTGGCATGGCCCAACCTGGCAGCGAAGTTACTGAGTCTTCACTATATAACACTCTATCTAGGAAGAAGCAGTATATGTTTTGGTACCACAAAAGGCAATGGGTAAAATCCTAGCTACTCCATATTGTCTTCAGGGCCTAAGGGAAAAGTCCTCATCTCATCTGATTGCTAGAGATGCTGGGGTTGGAAGAGACAAGATCACTGGTCCAAAGTCAAGCAGCCGGCGCTCCTGGTACTGGAAATACTGATCTAGATTTTTTTCTATTCAGAACAAAATGGAGCTGTTTACCATAGAGTTGTAAGAATTACAACTTTTGGTGAATTATTGATTGTTTTTAATTTGGTGGGAGGATTGAGAGAGTAAAAGAGGCTGCTGGCCTCTTACTGCAGAATTCTGACGGTGAGTAACATCTCGGCCAGCACTAGTAGGAGGCCCATTAGCCCCAGGAGTGTTCTGCCTGCTCTCCCCAGGTGCCTGGTGCTGTTCCCCATAACAGCATCTCTCGGCAAACTCGGTAACAAGCTGCCTCTCATTTTCTCTGGCTTCCCGTGGGAAAGTGTGCCCCAGTGACCTGGAATGGACCAAAGGGTTACTTGGAGAAAGGAGCAATTAGCTGCCAGTGATGAGCTGGTGCCCTTAGTGACCTGGGAAGTGGAGGCAAAAGTGACTCACCTCCCCCAACCCCAACCTTACACTAAAGCAGTGAGGCAGTAAGCTGGCAAGGCTGGGGCCTGGACCACTGCAGAGAAGACAGTCTCAGTTGCCATTATCCAAGATGCCAGGGCCCACAGGCTATGCTTCACCAAGCAGCTCATATGTTCCCAGGGCCTGGCTGCCATGTGAAGAAAGGGAGGGTGCTAAAACAACCAGCTGACTTAAAGGGGTGAGTGTCTTGCGCCTGAGGCATTCCTAGGTCCTACTGCCTTACTGCTCTGTGCCAGGGCTCCGTGTGATAGATGACAACCATTAGTTAGACACCTGGCCATGTTTATGGCCCATGACTTCAGCCCCTGTTAAGATTTTTCTAATAAATCAAACACTTCTGAAACCATCTGCCAACCGAGAAGGAAGAACTTAGAGAGAAACAGGTAACTCCATGGAAGAACTCCAACTCTGAAATCATCTAGGCTTGGGTTTAATTCCTCTGTAACTAATGGCTGGATTGGCCCCTGGACCACCTTTAGGCTTTAAAAGCTTTGATTTCCTTTTATGCAAATGGGAATGATAATATTTCTTCGTTTTATTAGAATTGCTTTGAGATTGCGCAATACATGTTAGCTTTTATATGGTACTGCAATTACCCATTCTGTCTGAATTCTCCACTAATGAGCAGCAATGAAGACCTCTGTCCTCTGTTTTTGCTTCTTGGCTCAGGCTGTGTGGCCCCAGAAGTAGTACCTGCGACAAGGCTTGTCAGCCAGTAATTCATTTGCATGTAAGTCAGAAACAGAGGTAAGATGTAGGAAAGTCAGATAGCAAAGGTTTGTCAGTTTATGAATGCACTGCCTAGCCAGCTATGGCAGTGGGCAACTGAGGCTTAATTCTATTACAATCCTCTGGGGCTGAATGAGAACAGAAGCTGAGCTGTCTGCCCACTAATTCCCATCCACTACCAGTGGAAAGCTACTCCTAGGGACATTGACTCCTGGCACAGTTACCCTTTCCTGTCTGAAATCCCTCAGGCAGAGAGCCACAGGAACTTGCACAGAACATCATCAGCATACAGAGAGAGAATGAGAGGCAGTTCACTGCCTCATTACCACCATTACATTGATAGCACAGAGAATTCTCCAGGCAAAGGGCAAAGCACCCCTAATACCTGTTTCTCTGAATCTCTGGATCTTAGCACATTGCCTACACATGGTCAGTGCCCAATAAATATTGCTTGAATAGATGACTTCACAACAGAAAGTCAGCCACACAACAGTTTGGCATGAAGCCCAGGGTAACCCTACTTGAACTTTAACTGAGAAAGAACTTACCACCTTGAAATATCTACCAGCTATTGAAAAAAAAAAACCCTCCATAGATGCAACACAGTGGACACCGAATTGCCAAAGTTGACTCCAAGAACTCTTGCTAAGAATGACTTTATCTCCATTCCTTTCAGTGTAAACCATCCTAGAATGACGTTGAATCTGAATAGCTAGAGTTTAAATCGACACAAAGATTTGCTGTCCAGAAGAGAACACAATATCTCTTGAGTTCTCTAACATTCGATTTGGCTTCATTAAAACCCAGCAAGAAGTCACATGCAAGCAGACACTCCAAAGATTCTGCAAGACTCTTCTCTCACGGCTGCAACCAGAACAGCATAACAGGGACGAAATTCTTCCTTGACCAGTCCTGAAGCAGCTTAGTTTTACCAGACACTGCAGGGACAAGGCTGATTTGAAAGAGAATTGAAAATCAGAAGACTGAAACCTGGGGAAATTAATGGGAAGTCTGACAGAAAATTCCAGGAATGTGTCTGCCACAGTCTATGTCCTTCTCTAGGGATCAGATGCCCCCTTTCCTAAGAATATGTCTTTAAGAAAAGTCACCCACTGTCTCCAGAAAATAGCCTACTAGAAACTGAAACTACAAGAAATAATATGGGTGTACCTTTCAGACTCCCCAAGACACTCTTTTGGAAATAGGGAGTATAAATAAGGAAAATGTCTATTGTAATTCCTGGGAATCTAATCAAGTTAACAGCAATATTACTAGTTAGTGAATTCAAATATCTTTCCTCCTCACTTCATAGAAGAAACTATTATGCACCTAAAGAGGGGATATTTCTTGTTAGAACCCATATAATCCCAGATAAACAGGGATAGGCACTGCCATGCTCCACGGAGGGTCCATAAATGGACCATATTTTCACAAGGCCCCTTGGAGTTGCCACAGGATTTTCTCCAACATAGACCAGGTCTCCCATGAGCCTGTCCTTATTTCTCAGAGTAATGGGGGAACTCCACTTGTAAGGGGCACCATGAAAGACTTGATGGATTCCCAAGACCCACAAATATGAAGAATGTCCCCATTATCTTAAAGTATCTCCCTTGATTTTCAGCTGCCCAGAGAAGATACTTGGACTAGGTATCACAAAAATTTCTGTCAAGCTTCAAAACTGGTCAAGATTTGATAATTCACACAAAGTCTTATCATATGCAGCATACGTGAGAAATCCTTCGATTCCCCACTGTTGCCTACCTACAAGAATTTAGTGAGAAAAATCCTATCACTGAACACACTACTTGTTTGCTAACAGGGCATGAAGAAATAAGTTGTTGTTGAGATGGAAGTTTTCTCCCTGTTGGTTAGCTTTACTAGTTCCAGAAGGTTACATGCTGCTGACATAAGGACTGTCATTAATAGTTTTACTCAGCTGTGGGCCCGTAGTCAACCTGTGCTACATACATTACCAACCTGCCAATCAAGATGTTCCCACTGGTGTAATGGAGTCACAATTGTTCTCTGATGGTCAAGTGCTTTCTTACTGGTTTTAAGGCCCACTCCACAGAAGGAAATCCATATCTGTTACTATAAATTTGGTCAAAAACCCATGGTTGAAGAAGTCATAGGCCCTCAGAAGGAAGCTATTGCAGCTGTTTTGCTAAACAGAAATGCTATGATAGTCAAATTGCCTTCAAATATTTTTTTATTCCCATAAAATGTTTCTGCTGTCAGTTTTGGCCAGAGACACTTCATTTGGCAGAGTGCAGATATAGCTACTGTGTAGTGACTGTTAAGTTGTGCATACTCCTGTATGTAACCCTAATTAAACACTTGGTTCAACAATAACCAGAAAGCTATAAAAAATAATTCTTTCTCCTCACAGCCAACCTGTGGCTCATGAAAAGAATCATGTAGGACTTTGACATACTCCCTTTATCAGCAAAGCCAGGCATCCGTCGACCTTTTTTCCTAGAGGAGGCACCAGATTAGATTAAAAAGTGTTGGTTCTATACAGTGGTGGTGGCACATGTCTTTAATCCTAGCGCTCAAGATGCAGATGCAGGCAGATCTCTGAGTTTGAGGACAGCATGGTCTATAGAATGAGTTCCAAGATAGTCAGGGCTACATAGAGAAACACTGTCTTGAAAACAAAAGATGTTGCTTTCACACGAGGTGACTCCTTAGATATTATCCCAAAGTAATGTCGATATACATTATAAAATGGCAATCTATACTTATGTATATTTGTTATTATACATTCATTGAGAACATGTTATATAATTTCCTTATTATGTTTTCTGTTTACTTCCCATTCTACTAAAATGAAGGCTAAAGAGAGCAAGCAATTTGTTAGGTTATAAAAAATTATTTCATTATTTAAAAATATGATATAATAACATAATTCCCCTCTTCCCTTTCCTCTTTCCAAACAATTTATTTTGTTTACAATAGCGTTCTAAATGCCTAGAGGGTTTCTGATATTTGGTGTCAGATATATTCTTGTTGAATACATGAAAAAATGAATAAAAAATACTGAAAGAAATATACATGTAAGTGTTAACTTTAATACCACAAAGTAGCTAAGTGGAACCTTGAAAAGGGCCATTAAATTACCTTGGGAGTTTAGTAAGAGGTAAAATTACTTTTATCTAAGAAGGTATTGTAAATAATTTAAGCGAGGGCTGGAGAGATGACTTACTGGTTAGAAGCAAGTCTGCTCTTACAGGAAACTTGAATTCTGCTCCCAACACCCTATCAGGCACCTCTCAATTACCTATAGCAGATCCAATGCTATCCTCTTGATTCCAAGGGCACCTGTGTTAATAAGCTCATATCGCCCTCCCCACCTCAACTCCACATATACCTATAATTTAAAAAGCGATCAAAGTAAAATTTAAAGGAGAGTTAAATTTAAAAGCAAAGTAAAATTTAAAGGAGAGGTAGCATTTAAAGTGACCCTTTAATGACAAATACCCCTTAAACTTCTGGAAAACCAAAGTTATATTCCACTTTCCACTACCCAGTATACTTAGCATACTGTGAAAGCATAACAATTTTTGTTGCTTTGTGATGAGTCTGTCCCAGTGGTGAGGTCAAGTACAGCATTTCAGTAGAGTGAGATGCATTAGGAATGAGATGAAGTCAGGAAATGTGTTGGGTGCCTGCCCTACACTTTCTGCCTAGAAACCCTGCGACTTCGTGTGAACCGATAAATATTTGTCTGCTAGAGGCCGAGAGACCAAGTACTCCAAGATAAGCTGTCCCCCAAAAGCTCCTCGAAAACCAGCCTACCCACCTTCAGACCGATTAACAAAGACATCTTAGACATGCCAATCTCAGTATAATCAACCTAGATCAGAAAGATGGAGGCAACTCAGAAACAATGAGAAATAATAAATACTGTCTGTTTCAGTTGACTGCACTTTAGAAAAGCTCAAAACCAGTGAGAGCGAAATGACAGGATTAGAAGGTACATGGCAGCTTTGAAGAAGATAAGGAAACCTAATTAAGGCTATATTGTTAATCTGGAAATTGCAAGCAGGATTTAGGGAGCAATTGCTCTAGTTGTCCCTTCAAAGTTTTATGGAAGCCAAGCCTTTATTCCTCTTTGACTGAGTCTAAAACTAAGAATGAGATGGGTTACCCTATGGAACCCTTGATAACACTAGCGATTGGTCATCTAGAGGTACTTATAAAGAAAACGCAAGATCTATTGTTTGGTATCTAAGTTTCTCAAGCAAGGGGCAAAAGTCAGATAAGATCCCAGCTTAATAAGATAGTGAACATAGCAGAGCATATATTTTTGTTGTATGATAAGGCCTCTCTTGGGTATATTCCCAAGAGTGGTATTGCTGGGTCCAGGGGTAGGTTGATCCCGAATTTTCTGAGAAACTGCCACACTGCTTTCCAGAGTGGTTGCACAAGTTTGCATTCCCACCAGCAATGGATGAGTGTACCCCTTTCTCCACAATCTCTCCAGCAAAGGCCATTCTGACAGGTGTAAGATGGTATCTTAAAGTTGTCTTGATTTACATTTACCTGATCTCTAAGGAAGTTGAGCATGACCTTAGGTGTCTTTTGGCCATTTGAACTTCTTCTGTTGAGAGATCTCTGTTCAGCTCAGTGCCCCATTTTACAATTGGGTTGATTAGCCTTTTACAGTCTAGTTTCTTGAGTTCTTTATATATTTTGGAGATCAGACCTTTGTCAGTTGCGGGGTTGGTGAAGACAACCCAGATGCCCTTCAATTGAAGAATGGATGAAGAAAGTATGGAATACATACATATTAGAGTACTACTCAGCAGTAAAAAACAAGGACTTCTTGAAGTTTGCAGGCAAATGGATGGAAATAGAAAACACTATCCTGAGTGAGGTAAGCCAGAACCAAAAAGAGGAACATGGGATGTTCTCACTCATATTTGGTTTCTAGCCATAAATAAAGGACATTGAGCCTATAATTCGGGTTCTTAGAGAAGCTAAATAAGAAGGAGAACCCAAAGAAAAACATATAGGCATCCTCCTGAATATTAACCTTCATCAGGCGATGAAAGGAGACAGAGACAGATACCCACATTGGAGCACCGGACTGAAATCTCAAGGTCCAAATCAGGAGCAGAAGGAGAGAGAGCACGAGCAAGGAACTCAGGACCGTGAGGGGGGCACCCACACACTGAGACAATGGGGATGTTCTATTGGGAACTCACCAAGGCCAGCTGACCTGGGTCTGAAAAAGCCTGGGTTAAAACCGGTCTCACTGAACATAGCAGACAATGAGAACTACTGAGACCTCAAGAACAATGGCAATGGGTTTTTGATCCTACTGCACGTATTGGCTTTGTGGGAGCCTAGGCAGTTTGGATGCTCACCTTACTAGACCTGGATGGAGGAGGGTGGTCCTTGGACTTCCCACAGGGCAGAGAACCCTGATTGTTCTTTGGGCTGACGAGGGAGGGGGACTTGGTTGGGGGAGGGGGAGGGAAAGGGGAGGCAGCGGTGGGGAAGAGACAGAAATCTTTAATAAAAAAACAATAAGATAGTGATATGGAATTCCTCTCTGTATGCTGTGAATACCATTGGTTAATAAAGAAACTGGCTTGGCTGATAGGGTAGAACAGAACTAGGTGGGGAAAACTAAACTGAATGTGGAGAGAAGGAAGGGTGGAGTCAGAGAGGAACCATGAAGCTGCCAGAGACAAATGTGCTGAAACTTTGCTGATAGGCCACGACCTCATAGTGATGCACAGATTAATGGAAATGGGTTAAATTAAGATGTAAAAGTTAGGCAATAAGAAGCTAGAGCTAATGGGCTCTAGCCCATTAATACAGTTTCTGTGTGGTTATTTTGGGAGTCTAGGAAGCTGGAAAACAAACAAGCAATCTCCCTACAACAAGATAGCCTAACTATTTATTATCAATGCCAAGATAAAAGGATATAAACAAGCTATCTCAAAACTCAGAGCATCTGAGCTTTTGGAAATTAGTTGAGAGTAGGAAGTCAAGTCAGGATAAAGATATGAACCTTACCACTCCAACTTAAGCGCAAGTTATCTGTGGCTGGCTGTATAACTATTCACCTGGACTCATTCACCCTTGGATATAACCAGAGCTATTGAAATGTAATGAAGATTTGTGGAGTTATCTTGACTCCAAAACTATGGTAAAAGACTATATGAGAAAAGAGGTATAAATAGTTTCCTAATAGTACCCAATTCTTGCCAAATATGCTAAGCATTGAAACCATCACATGCCACAAACAAATCTGAGGATGTGTTTTCTAATAGTACCCTTTTAAAGACTTGTAAAGACTCCATGTTTTAAGAAATTCACCACATTTATCCTTGTAAAAACCCACATACCACAGCTTTGAGATGATGTATCTGATGTTTTATAAATAACCCAAACAAGGTCATGACAGTCACATGACTTACCTGAATTCCAAAGTGGGTCAATATCAAAAACAAGTTTTAGCCAGGCATCTTATGTCCTTGTTGTGGCTTTATTCACAAGGTCATCTCACTCAACTGTTCAAATTTGCCAGAAAATGTTATGATAGTCTATATAACAAGAAAAGAAGTCTATTTATTTTCTACTAAGTAATTCTGCATGCTAATACATGAGAATTCTGCTAAGCTATAAGGTGGGAGAAGGTGGGGTAATGGGATCTGGCTCTATTCCGTCTGATTTATCTGAAAAAACTGAGATCCACTGTATGATAAAGGACCCAGAAATAGTTCTTGCTTTCCCCTCTGCATCCTTCTCTCTTGTTCATTTCATTTACTTAACTTCAAAGGGAGCTAGTAAGCAGCATTTCTGATGTTGGGATTAAGAACCCGAGTTGCTGTGTCTCTATGGAGCCAATTATCTGCAGGTCTGGAAAATTAAGGAGTTAAATTACATTTCTGTGGATACGTATGCAGATGGTAGGCGCTGACACAGAATTGAGAGTCATAATGATCCTCTCCATATAAATCCTCATAAAAACACAGACTTCAACTGTCAGTCTTGCCTCTCATTACCAGCTCAGAAAGCATGGCTTCAGGTTTGGGCAGTGTGATGGTTTGTCTTGATTGTCAACTTAATGAGATTTAGAATCACCATGGAAACAAGTCTCTGAACATGTATGTGGTGGAGTATTGTCTAGACTAGGATAACAGAGATGGGAAAATCCCATCCTAAATACAGATAGTACCATTCATGGGCTCTGATCCAGACTGAATCAAAAGGACAGAGAAAGCCTAAGACTCATTACCCTGTGCATCCTGACTACGAATGCACTTTAGCTTGCCTGCCTTCTACACCTGCCACCACACCTCTCCTGACATAAAGGGTTGTGTGTCCTGGAACTATAAGCCAAAACAAGCCTTTCTGTCCTTCAATTATTTGTGTTGGTTATTTTGTTGCAGCAATAAGGTAAGTAACTAAGACAGGAAGGTATTTGGGGATCATTTCACAAATGTACCCTGTAAAGTTCCTACAGATGTAGGTTCTTAAAGGTGTACTTCCTTTTAGTGGAGGCTGTTGTCTGGACTTGCCAAGTTGCTTATGTGTAAGTAACTGATTTTCTATTTGGTGTTGTAGAAGTTCAATGGGTTTCCAATGATAATCATGACCTAGCTTATAACAAAATATGCAGACAATAGTACTAGCTTTAGGAAAAGGAAAATGAGAATTCACTATTAATAATAACAGTGAATAATATTGATAGTATTACAAATAGTAATAGGTTATGGCTATTGAACCCTTGATAGATGCATTTGTCCAAATATCCACCCTAGCACTTGCTATAGGTTTTGAACTATTGCTAGTTTCCTGAGCCTCTGGAACAATACATCAAACACTGGAACAATACACCAAACACCTGGTAGTGTAACAACAGAAGTTTGTTGCTTCACAGCTCTGGAGGATGGAAGACTGAAATTAAGGTGCCACAGGAGCACACTTACTTCCTCTTGTCTAATATTTGTTAGCAATCCTCAGCATTCCATGGCCAAAGAGGCTCCTAGCTCTTTCCACGTGGTCTCTGTCTTGATATTTACATCATCACTGCAATTAGACATAATAAAAAATGCAACCTCAAAAAAGGAAAGTCTTACCTTGGCTCATAGTGCCAAGAAACCATCCATCATACATCAGGGAAGGTTAGGCACAGTAGCCTGAGGGAGCTGGTCACATTCATGCATAGTCAGCAATGGTTTTTGAATTCAGTCCCTTTCTCATTTATTCTTTAGTCTAGGACCTCAGATTATGGAATGATGCAACCTCCATTGAGGGTAGGTTTTCTCACCTCAGTTAACCTTATCTAGAATACCTCTCACAGAATTGCACAATTATCTTTTCTCACAATGATTCTAAAACCCACCAAACTGACAATGAAGATTAATTGTCATACTGTCTTTTCCCAGTGTGCACCTATCTCTATGCCCAGGGGTCTGTCTCACACCCTAACTTAGCTTACCTCAGATTCTGCTATGGGACAATGGTCTTTTATCCTGTCACTTGTATTATTTTCAATAAATGCTTATTGGCCAAGTTATAAGAGTTAATAAGAAGCATAAGATACTAGACCAATCAGTTTATAATTAATGTGGACCTCTATGTGTTTATTTGGGAATAAACAGCTGTGGGACATGGTGGAACAGAAACTTCTGTCAACAAGATTCCCCTTTTAAGTGATCCCAGTCATACTAAACAGAGCTCATCCCACTGACCTCAAATGAAATTGGGGGCATCTATAAATACATTACTAAACAAAGCTACACTCAGGGATACCTTGAAACAGTTATTGATCTCTCTCTTTATGGCTTCTTCTTTCCAGAATGACTATTGAAGTACTGTCACTGCCTTAGTTAGGGTTTTATCGCTGTGACAAAACACCATGACTAAAAAAACAAGTTGGGGAGGAAAGGGTTTATTTGACTTGTACTTCAGCATTGTTGCTCATCACTGCAGGAAGCCAGGACAAGAATTCAAAAATGGCAGAATCCTGGAGGCAGGAGCTGATGCGGAAGCCATAGAGGGGAACTGCTTACTGGCTTAATTCCCATAGCTTGCTCAGCCCACCCTTTTATAAAAAAGATGACCAGAAGCCCAGGGATGGTACCACCCACCTTAGGATGAGTCATTTCCCATTGATCATTAAGTAAAAAAAAAAAAAATTCTTTACAACAGTTTCTCAAGGAAGTATTTCCTCTGTTGAGGCTCCTTCCTCTGATGACTCTAGCTTGTGTCAAGTTGACATATAAAACCACACAATTCAGACACCAAAAGGATGCTGGGAGGATTAAACCCCATAATGCATGTGTCTTAATCAGTGTTCTATTGCTGTGAAGAGGCACCATGACCATAGCAAGTCTTAAAAAGGAAAACATTTGGAGCGTGCTTACAGTTTCAGAGATTCAGTCCATTTCCATCACAGTATGGAACATGGTGGGATGCAGGCAGATGTGGTACTGGAGAAATAGTGAAGAGTTCCACATCTAGATCTGCAGGCAGCAAGAAGAAAGCCACTAGGACTGTTTGGAGTTTTTGAAATCCCAAAGCCCACCCCTGTGACATACTTTCTCCAAAAAGGCCACACCTACTACAACAACAAGGGAAAGGGCCTCCTAATCCCTCTCACATAGTACTACTCTCTAATGACCAAGAATTCAAATATGAGCCTCTGAGGCTCTTTCAAAACACCACAGTGCTTGGTACACAGCTTCAAGGCAATAAATGTTTGCTACTATTATCATTAAAGTGAGGGCATGATTCTTAAAGCTCTCTGTGCTTTGGTTTTGCTTCCTGGAGAAGACATTGTGGTAGATAATGTTTGCCCTCAACTCTAAAGGGCATAATGACTCTTCTTGACATTGCAAACTGATGTTTTTATTATTTCCTTCACCAAAGAACTGCATCTTTAAACAAAGTTTACTTTTAATACTGCCACCTATTTACAGCATGATAAAATCACTTTGAATTAACACCTTATTTCCAGCAAGTAGATAAACATTAAAGGTTAAAGACTAGAGCAATTTAAAGATATTCTTAAAAGGCTCCTTTCAGATTATCTGCAAATTAAAGAAATAAAGGCTGTAACATGCAATGTTAAGGACTTTCACCAACCACACAGGTACAGATAAATTGTATTTCCAATACTGGGAGACAGCTTCAAACACGAACAATAATATGACTCAGATGCAGGTATTTCTGGATTTAGTCCTTATCGCTCTCCTTCATAGGCTTTGTGACCACAGGGGACTTATCTAATATTTTCACTCTGTTCTCTCATCTGTAAAATAATAATAAACCCCTTCTAGAACATTTACACACACACACACAAGTTCTATCTGTCTCCTGCCACATCCTGTGTCACCTCTAGATTCTGTCAGTAGGCTGCCCTTTGGCAGATTCAGCCTGTCAACATTGGGCCACTAGAACCATGACATAGAACAAATTGATTTTGTTTATAAAGTAACCCATTTTTGGCATTTTATTATAATAATGGAAAATAGAATAGCATGCCACTGAGCCAAATACTTTTAAATGGTTAAGATAGCAAAATATACATCATGTGCATTTTCCTGTGACTTAAAGAATAAATTTAAAATTAATAAATTCAAACTTGAAAATAAGATGAAACAGTCCAAATCAAGTCCATAGTACAGATCCTGGCATGAAGCAGTTAGCTATTCGACACATTGCTTCCCTCATGTGCTCCTTCCTCCTGACTACCAATGGCAGTTTAAAATAGTTTGTTCTACGCACATAGCTCATGCCATGCAGATAATCCCCTAACCCTTGATTTTGGCAATGAAGTCAATTAAGCTGGTAAACCATGTTTGATCAGAAGATAAGACAGCTAGTCCATATGCTGTCATTAACTGATTCTACGACTGCAACTAAAGTCATTTAGTCCTTGGATCTATTTTCAAATAAGAGAGATAAATTAGAACATTTGTATGAAGTCCTAGTCCTCAAATATTTCCACCATATAAAGAAGGTCTAGACATAGCATTTAAGACTGAAGAATCTTTAGTTCATTGTGCCAGTATCCTTCCCATTGTGCGGAAAATAAGAGGCAACTAGATTTATATTATTATAAATAAATTTGGCAAGAGGAGAAAGAATATACATCAAAAGATTGGCTGAAGTCAACAATTAATAACAAAATGCCATACCATTTTTATAAAATGCTATTATGTTTTATTTATGAGGTAAGAAGTTTCTAGAGATCTGTTGCACAAACTGTGCATATAGCTAACATGACTATAACAAAGACTTTCAAAAATATATAATATGGTTGGGGTATTACTCAATGGTACAATGTCAGCCTGGTATGCATGAGGCCCTTCAAAAATCAAAAGCAAAAACAAAAGAAAAAATAGTTAACATGGTAAATTTTATGTTTTAACCTTTACACCATAATTAACAACAACAATAATAATACACACAGCTATTTTCTTTCTTTAATCTTCCTTGTTCATTACTCACAAACAGTGCTGGTGTTTATTCAACATGCTTAGTATAGCAAATCTCTTTGTCTAAGGTAGTTTCATAGGGGAATGATTATTTACAAGAATGGTGTTGGAAGCAGGGGCAACAGTTGGAGGTCCTAGCTTCCCTGTCTGGTCTCTCCTTTGAAGCCATCCAAAGACCCCCTTCTGTTCTAATAGGATGGCATGAAAATTAACAACAGCCACTTCAGAGAAACAATGCTTTAACTCAGCACATTCATTTGGGAATGAATCAATACTAGTAGGGCTTTACTCACCGACGCTTTCCAACTAACCATTTGATGAAAATTATATATATGCCTCAGAGGAGGTATTTCTATCAGTTTTCATCAAGAGACATTATAAACAAAACATAATAGGACTGAAAAGACACACTCTTCAACCCCAGAATTGATCTCAATAAGATCCACATAGGTAATTGAATTCCTGAACAGATTCAAACTCTAGGTAAAGCAAAGCAGGGAAATATTTCATTCATTCATTCATTCATTCATTCACTCAGCCATACGTGTTTCCTTATAGGCAAGGGTACAATTTACAGTTGTTAAGCACCAGGGGACAAAGCATGAAGCAGATCCTGCCTCCACCCTCAAAAGAGCTCACTGTCTGCTGTGAGACATGGAAGCAGAGATTTCTGTAAGAAAACGTGAGTAATGCAAAGACAGCCAAACACTTGGCAACAGTTGTTCCAAACCAGCTGTTGGGAGGCCAGTAAGAGTCCTGGAAGAAGGCCAAAGCAGCTGTCTGGACCATACAGGGGAAAGTCCTCTGCATGCCCAGGAGCGTACGCCTAGGGAAAGATGACTCCGTGTCCTGGGAGCACAGAGAGAGAAGAAAGAGTCATGAAGCTTCAGTCTTGGAGAGTTCTTTTGTGTGCATAGGGCCCTCCTGCACTTGCCTCTCTTGACATTGCCCCTGTCTACTTCCGTTCCATTCCGCGGAACCTCTAAATGGCTCTGCCATGGAGATTTGAATTGTGGAATCAGTGGACACTCCTACCTAGTCCACAGTGAGGGAAGAAAAATCAAGTCAGAACTCACTTTCATGCACAAAGGAATTCAACCACACCACAGAATAAGGGATCTTCCTTCCACTGTCCCTCGTGGGAACTTGATTAGTTCTTCAACCGGAAGGTGCGCTACTGCACAGAAAGGGCCTGGAAGAACATCTGGCCCATCACCTCCTTCAACCTGACAAGTATTTCATTCCTGAGTATACAGCATTGATCTCTGAAGCACCGGGTGAACATGTTCTCATCCTCTGGGTCAGCGTCCTGAGGCTCTGAGCTCAAGATTTTCTTTCTTTTAAAGACACTCTAATTTCTAACTATTTTTTGAAGGCATTCCCTTCTAACTTCTTTTTCTTACAGAATATTAGAAAACTCAATCTTCATTTCT
Organism: Alexandromys fortis; assembly: GCF_014885135.2. NCBI lineage: Eukaryota > Metazoa > Chordata > Mammalia > Rodentia > Cricetidae > Alexandromys > Alexandromys fortis. Next base: position 11,220,882 of record NW_026067947.1, read on the forward strand.
CTTTATACCAATATCAACATCTAAGCAATTCCCTACTACAAAGTCCTTCTCAGTGTGAGTCAGCGTGCTGACCGTAATGGAGGGTCTAGATATCACCTTCCTTTGCTATATGAGCCATCGCTAGATAAACATCAAACAAACACATGTGATGAAAATGCTGACCTGGGGCAGATTTGAATTAAACTATGATAGGACATGTCACAGTATACCTGCCAGGATAATGTAATGAGAAGCTACACATGTGACACCAAGGAAATGCCAGCCCCTGTTCTTGCACCTCCCGGCCTCCACAATAGAGAGCTCAATACACTTAGATGCTTTATAAATCACCCGGGGACAGTAAATGGACTTCCTTATGCATCATTGTGGCTACCCTCATTAGACTCACCTCTTTTAAGTATATATTTCCTCCCAGAATTTGGAGCAATCGTCCAGGAGTGCAGAGGAGAAGGAAACTGCATTCTCTCATGTGGAGTGTGTGCATTCCAATTATTGCAGTCAGAGGCTGCATCAGCTTTCTCGCCACTCCACCTTGAGACCATATTAAACTGACAGTTAATTAAAACTCACTCCTTCCCCATCTGCTTCCTTTCTTCATCATATTCTCCCTCTAACATTTCATCTTGTTATACATGGCCCATGGTATTAATCTGCTGAGATAATTTTGGAAACTCTCTACTATCCAAAAAACTGTAAGATGTTTCACTCTGTTTAATGCGATTTGTGATTTTGACAAATCATATTTAATTCAGTCATTCCACCACCATTCATTAAATGCTGATTGTAGTGTCCTATTCTGGGTTAGGTTCTGGAGATGCATAGCAAACATTCATCCATGTTCTCAGTTAAGAGTCATCAGGAACTGGCAAGTTGCAACTAAGCAGGGTAATGAATGATGATTACAAGCTGATAGAGCAGTCCTGAAAATACAATCTTATTAATGATTATAGCAAGTCATCTAAGTGATGGAATTTAGAATCACCGTGGAAACAAATGTGCAGATGTATGAGAGGGATTACTTAGATTAAGTTACAGGAAGTGAGAGGACCTAACCAGAATACAAGTGGTTCCATGGGTTTGGGTAGCAGACTGAATCAAAGGAAAAAGCAAGTTGAGCATGAACATTTATTGCTCTCTGCTTCTTGACTGTGATGCAATGTGACCAGCTTCCTCAAGATCTTGTTACTACAACTTATTGACCACAGTGACCCATACCCTTCAATTATGAAACAAGATAAATAAGGAAAACAAAAAGCCAATTTCCCTGATGAGTATACACGAAAAAATTCTCAGCAAAATATATGGTCATTGAATTCAGGACAATAGGGATAAGTCCCACCCCTTAGGGGGCGTGTTCGCCTCAGGCTACAGTTTTCCTATAAATTTGGCTAGCGTGCTCCCAGGGCTTGCTTCTGCTTTCCTGGTCTCCGCGGGAACGGTGGTTCTGTAAGTCTATTCCTACATTAAAGCTGTCTATATTTTGACAATCTGTCTGCATTCGCTTACGCCGTTACATTTTGGCGTCCAACGTCGGGCTATTTTGCCCCCGACTCAAGCGCGTAGCCTGCTAGCTAACACAGCAGGCTCCCGGGTGTCATTTTCTTAGTTTGTGACTCGGGCCCCAGGGCTGAGTCCGAGATACACTCTGCCTTCAGGCCCATAATATCCAGAGAGGCAGGGGGAT
>NW_026067947.1:11235776-11294024 GCF_014885135.2 Alexandromys fortis
GTGTTTAGCAAAACTTTTGATTCTCAATATTGTTTGTTATATTTATCTGTTATTATTGTATATAGTTGTATTTGGTTTAGTTCTGTCTTATTTAGACAAAAGGGGGAGATGTAGGGATAAGTCCCACCCCTTAGGGGGCGTGTTCGCCTCAGGCTAAAGTTTTCCTATAAATTTGGCGAGCGTGCTCCCAGCGCTCGCTTCTGCTTTCCTGGTCTCCGCGGGAACGGTGGTTCTGTAAGTCTATTCCTACATTAAAGCTGTCTATATTTTGACAATCTGTCTGCATTCGCTTACGCCGTTACAACATACTTCTTTTTTTTAAAAGATGTATTTATTTATTTATTTATTTATTTATTTATTTATTTGGAATACAATATTCTGCCTGCATGTGTACCTGTACTCCTGAAGAGGGCACCAGATTTCATTATAGATGGTTGTGAGCCACCATGTGGTTGCTGGAAATTGAACTCAGGACCTCTGGAAGAAGAGTCAGTGCTCTTAACTGCTGAACCATCTCTCCAGCCCCCAGGACATACTTCTTGACCAAATGATCTTCACCCAAGGGATGCAACTTTAGTTTTACATATACTAACCTTACAATATATGTAATATACAATATAAACAAATGTAAGAACAGAAATCATATAATAATCTCAATAGTTAGAGAAAAAGTATCTGGAAAATTCAATAACTCTTCATGGAAATATTAAAAATAGATGTAAAATACCTCAAAATAATAAAGGTGATATACCAACAAACTTATAGGCAATATTACATTAAATGGAAACAAACTGAGAATATTTCTTCTAATATCAGAAATGAGACAAAGATGGGCAATCTCACTGCTTTTATTCAATATAGTGCTCAAAGTCTCAGCTACATTAATAAGACAAGAGAAAGACACAGAAGGCACGCAAATAAGAAAAAAAGAAGTCAAACTATGCCTATTTTCAGAAAATGTAATTTTATACTTAAAAGAACCTACAGAACCCAGAAAATTCTTAGGTTTAACAAATAATTTAAATAAAGCTACAGAATAAAAAGTCAATATACATAAGTAATAACTTTCACCTACACCAACATTGAGCTCACAGAGAAAGAAATTATGGAAACTACTCCATTCATAACAGTTCCAAAAAATAAAGTATCTAAATCAACAAAGTACATAGGAATAGACATAAATGAAAAAGAAGAGGTCTATAATGAAAACCCCAAGGCATTGAAAAACAAAATCACAGAAGACAGTAGACAATGGAAAGACCTCCCATACACCTAAACTGGGAGATTAATACTGTGAAACTGGCTATGTTACAAAAAATAATCTACATATTCAATGCAATTCCCATCAAAAAATATGATGTTATTACTTACAGAACTAGAAAAAAATCTGAGAATTGACATAGAACCATAAAAAGCCATGAACAGCCAAAGATTCTGGGAGAACATAAATGGAGGCATCACATACCTCAAATTACATGACAGAGTTACAGTTACTTAAATAGCCTGGTGCTGGTATGAAAACAGACAGAACAATGGAACAAAATGCAGGAACCAGAAATAAAGCAACAAAGCTATGGCCCCTATTTTTTTTTTAATAAATGTGTCAAAACATGCAGTAGAAAAAAAAAAGCAGTTTATTCAATAAATGGTGCTGGTAAACCTGGATACCTACCCAAAGAAGAATAAAATTATGCCCATATCTTTTACCTTATACAAAAATAAACTCAGAGTGAATCAAAGATCTTCTGTAAACTAGAAGTGCTTATCTGGGCCCCCACCTGGGTCATATTGGTGTCCAAGTGCCATGTTGCTGCTAGGGTCATTCTGATCTGGGTGGCCTCTTCTGCCACCTGGGGCCATGGAGACATCCAGGCCCAGGCTACTGTCAAACCACAGAGACTGAAGGGACAACCTCGAAGCCTGCATGGGACTGACCTAGGCACTCTGCATATATGTTACAGCTGTGTAGCCTGGTCCTCATGTGGAAGCAGGAGCTGTCTCTGACTCTTTTATTGACTTTTGGGACCCTACTCATACTTAGTATAAGTACATACTGGGTCACCTTTTCCAGATTTAATAGGAAGGGAGGTGCCCAGTCTTACTAAACTTCATATGTGGTGTAGGAGGTCCTTCTGTATTTGTGTTGCTTTCATTGGTTATTAAAGAAACTGCCTCGGCCTAATTGATAGGGCGGATCTCAGGTAGGTGGAGAAGACAAAACAGAATGCTGGGAAAAAGAGCAGAGTCAGGAAGAAGCCATAATCTCCAGCCTGAGATGGACGTAGGTTAGAATCTTGCTGGTAAGCCACAGTCACGTGGTGATACACAGATATAGTAGAAATGGGTTAATTAAGATGTGAGAGTTAGCCAATAAGAGGCTAGAGGTAATGGCCAGGCAGTGTTTAAATGAATACAATTTCTGTGTGATTATTTTGGGTGGAAGCTAGTGGGGTGGCCAGGACAAACAAGGGGCCCCACTCCTTACAACAGAGATGCTGTGTTTTGTTTATATCTGTGGAAGACCTGCCCTTTCCTAAACAGAAAGGGAAGAGGAGTGGACTGAGGGAGGAAAGGATAGTGGGAGAGGGGCTTGGGGAGGACTGGGAGGAGAGGAGGAAATAGAAACTGTTATTGAGATATTATAAAATAAATAAATAAGAAGAAAATATTATGCAGATATCTAATATTTTGCTAATTTTAAAACTAAATAATTAGTAATATTACTCTTTTCCTTTTTTTTTTCGAGACAGGGTTTCTCTGTGGCTTTGGAGCCTGTCCAGGAACTAGCTCTTGTAGGCCAGGCTGGTCTCGAACTCACAGAGATCCACCTGCCTCTACCTCCTGAGTGCTGGGACTAAAGGCGTGCGCCACCACCGCCCGGCTAACATTACTCTTTTTAAAAGGGGAAAGAAACAAGTTTTGTTTAGCTCACAATTTTGAGAGTTGAAGGTCTAAACAGTCAGTCACACATCCTGGTAAGGCCTCTCCTCACCTTGGCAGCATCACCTCATGGCAGAGGCAATAGTACAAGTACCTACAGGTGGAGGTCACATAGCAGAACAGAGAACCAAAAGAAGATTTACAAAGGTTTTTGGAGGAGATGTCCCCTAAGTAGCCTAAAGTCCTCCCACTAGGAAACACCTCTATTCCCACTATCTTCTACTTCACTATCCTACAGACCAAACTCCCAAGACACACATAAACGATGTTCAACATAACATATAGTTAGCAGTACCATTTCCTAACCACATACACAGCAAAAAATAAATACTTAAGTGTGATCCACATAAGCTTTTTCTTTGCTTTTCCCTGTGAAAACATCCCAAGCTTCATGAGTAATTTCAGTAAAAATCCTCACTAGTCTCACAAATGATAAAAATAAAATTTAAACAAAAATATCTTAAGTGGAAGACCTAGAGATACCATGAGCTCTGGGTAAGATGCCACTGGTTGCTAAGGTCTACCCTCAAAGTCCAGCCATTTTCAAAGAGAGGTGAAGTCAGCTCCAGAACAAGGCTGCTCAAGGGAACTTCCTATGAAGACTGGAATTTCTCAACCTGAGGTGTTCAGGATTTCAGTCCCTGGCCACATATGACTGCCGAACACCTGTTCGGCTGCTAATGTAACTGGGCACTAAATGCTAAGTTTTATGTAATTTTAATTCATTTAAATTAAGTTGAATAGCCATTTAGGGCTTTGACTAATATAATGGATTTCATCATGGTAGGAGATATTAAGACAGAAAGTGGTGACTTTTCTCATTTTATAGCTAAATAAAACCCCTGCTCTCAACTAGACGTTATTCCTTTGGAGAGAGGAGCTACACTAAAGACATTTCAAAGGTTACCCTGCAATTCCATCTTCTTGATGATGCTTTCTGTCCATTTTCTTCCCATTCAAAGCCATATATACACAAGAGCACTTGTTAATGTCTCTAAATAATAGATTAGAATTATTTATTACTTGCATTTCTGTACCCATTTTCTCCTAAAAATAGACAGAAAAGCTTTCTCTCTGATGAAAGGAAAAAGTTAGTAAACCACAAAAAGCCATATCGCCGTTGTGTGCAGCCGCTGCCAATACACAGCCTCGACCAACTGGCCGCAGCCATTACCCATCACTACTATTTTTTATGTCACCACTCAGAGTTTCTTTAAAACTGCTTTAAGCTGCCCAGGCCCTTTAAAATTACATCATACCAAGTTGATGGATGGGAAACTGACCAAGACTATACGGCCCATTAGAAATTCCCTACTGGCCTTCTATTACTAGTCATTGCTCAAAACATTCTGTTATTTTGCAAGATAAATCTTTCTTATTGATTTCACTATTCCCACAATAACAAAAAGCCAGGCTTATGAGTGGTGTGAGGCATAGGCTTGCAATTTGCTGCCCTCAGATGATGCGGGGTCATCCTTTTCCGTGTCAGCTTCTTTCCATCCTTGTGCCTCCTTCTCTCCTTTATTCCTTTGCTCAACTGACCCACAGATTTTCCCTGGAAGCTTATTGCGCCTGAATAGTGATGACAAGTCTAGGGATAGAAGAGTGAAGATGGACAAACTTTTGAGCAATGGAATGCTACCTGCATGTGGGCAGTAGGGGAAAGATCTATAAAGAGGAAGCTTTGGAAAACTGATCAAAATATTTATCTGAAAAGAAAAAGGACATTAAAATGTAGGCTTTCAACCCAACACAGTGGGCTTGAATAACACTAGAAACTTTGTTTTCATAAAAGTAAAGAAAATATTTTCCAGACACATCTTCATGGATCAGAGAAACATCTAGAGTCTAGGGATGTGGCTCAAAGACAGAGTTCTTACACCAATGAGAAAGAGAAACAAAGACTAGACAATTATCAAAAATTAAGAAAACCCCAGTCTGCCTTTGAACAAAGATGTTGCTCACCAGTGAACAGAAGAATGACAAATCTCCAACTTAAATTAGGAAGCTAAACATCAAAACTGAGTCATGGGCCCATAAAATCTCCCTATTATTAACTAGACAGTCTAAAATCCTGAGATAGCAAGGAAGCCACTCCAACATTTACCCCCACTATAACCCACCAGATTTCTACCTTCCAGCCCTCCACGAACCCTCACATACAGTCTGATGTCTGGATTGACGAGTTCCTCAAATGTGTGGGGGTTCTTTGTTTTCATGCCTTGTATGTTCTGAAATTCTTAGAGATTTTTCAAAGCCTAACATAAATCTTATATCCTGAGAGAGAGGCAATCTAGCATCCTGACATCAGAGGCATTCACTCCTCTGATCTCCCTCAATACCTCATGCAAAGAACACATTTTCCTGCAATGAGTATTTACCATTTTACAATTAGCAAACTTATTAAGTAGATCCGTCTAAGTCATAAGGGCAACATATTCTATCCTCCTCATTTTACACATAACATGTTTTGACAAACTTTAGTTCGTGTAAGCTAATCTTTTGTTGCATTTATGTTTTCATTACCTATTTTCAGGGAGTGAAATAAGCCCAGGAAAGTAACCAATTTAACCAAAGTTGCACAGATAGTGAGACTGAGCCAAGTCTAAAAATAAGGACTTTCAGTTCAATCTCCCCGTTTCCATAACAGTTATTAGAATCCCAACACAGAACCCTCAATATATATCCCTCCATGTTCACAACACAAGTTTGCCCACATACAGGTATTGAGCTGTGGGTATATATTGAAAAACTGGTTGACTGATGATTAGTAAAATGAGACTGCTTTCAAAATCAGTACCATTAGCTGTTTAAAAAAAATGGGTGTGGATTTTTCATTTGCATAGTACCATCAGTGGTTAATTTTTGATAAAAATAAACAGTTATTAAAAACAATTGCTTGTGATTGTGCTCACTGCTATTTCAATAAGTCTGAGCCACCAAACCTTTGGATTTGGATCTGTTTGTTTTTATTTCTTTTCTTTCTTTCTTTCTTTCTTTCTTTCTTTCTTTCTTTCTTTTTTTCTTTTCTTTTTTTTTTTTGAATAGTTTCAGGCCAAACTATCCAGACTTTTCTGGTATAACAGCTCCTCCATAAATGGAGACAAATCAGAACAGACTATTAATACCCAAGCAGATGCAGAAGCCACCCAGATGGAACATTTCAATGTTAATACAAAAATATTTAAAAGAGCTTTAGAATGTCACACAGAGGATTAGCAATACAAAAGAGATAACAAGCATTTATTTTTTGGAAAAGTAACACTTTTCTGTATATCATGTATATATTTTTTTCTGTGGATCAATGGTATATTTAAGTAGATCTTTACAGTTTACACAGGAATTCTACCCCCTAAGCCAGAGGTTGCTTTAATGATGGGTGTGTATAGCTTCTGGATTATGTATGGTCAAACACACTTGGTTCTACTTGCCGAACATGTATTAAACAACACAACAAACTTGCAAAGAACATGCCTTAACTCTGCTAAGGAGTAGCAATGCTCAGAATGTCTTCCAAGATTGGTATAATGTGACACTATGATAAGGTTTGTGACAGAGATCACACAGCTAGAGTTTGACATTTTGTTAATATGGAGAAGAGTAACTAGGAAATCACATTTAAAGGGCAACTGAATAATGTTAGAGCTAAATTGCAAGAGAAAAAATCAAAATGAACTCCTTTTAATGACGGAGGTACGTTTTTCAGGGTTCCCCCCCCCCTCTAGAAAGGCTGGATAGATGACTCAATGGTTAAGAGCACTGGCTGTTTTTCTAAAGGACCCAGTTTTAGTTGCCGGCACCCATATAGCAGATAAGAATCATCTATAACTCCTGTATTAGGGGATCTCATATCCTTTTCTGGTCTTCAGAAATACATAAATTCACATGGTACATAGACATACATACAGGAAAAAAAACACTGACACATAAAATAACATAATAAATCTTAAAAATGGCCCAGCAGTGAGCTAGCACTTTCACCCTGGTATGTTTTTGTGTGGAACTCCAGGACCTAGATATTGCTTTTCAATGTATTTCTCCTAAAAACAAACACATACACATACACACACAAAAAAAAAAACCCTATGATTCTCAGAGGACAACTGGTCTCCTCTCCATAAATAGGAATATTTCAATGAAGCTAAGAATGCCCAGGTTTAGCTAAAGAACACAGGAGCTCTGGGAGTGAATGAACAGTGCATTAGTCTGTAACTGCAGCTGAAACATCATAGCACCAATTAGGCAATTTATTCAGTGTAGCATTATTTAGCTCATGGTTCCAGAGTCTGGAAGTCCAAAGGTTGTTGTCAGCTCTGGAGAGGGCCTTCAAGTTGTTCATAGTTTAGAAGAAAGTATTCATGTTTAAGATAGAGAGGAAAAGGGAACTGCATTTAGTCATTAATCAGCAGCCCATGCCTACCACTAATTCTCAAGCTAAATAACCAAATTAATCCATTCATAAGAATTTGTTATTTATTAAAGGCCTCATCTTGTATTTCTGGCTCAATGTCTATTGAATTAACACAACTTATAAAAGAAACCATTGAATCAAGGTATGAGGCTTATACTGTTCAAATTAAGGCAACTTTGGCATCAAAAAAAAGAGAAGTAAGTATCAAGAAATTGACTAACTAGATGGTGAAAGAGCGTGATTCTATCCTGACAAATGGGGAAAGTTAACACACTGAATTAAGAGGTACTGCTATTGCAAGAACAGCGAATATAAATGTCTTCATTTTTAACCATTTATCGTGACTAAACAAGAGATTGTAGGCTGTCATATTTCCTACTTATTCTTCCATGTATCTGTTCATAAACTGTAGATATGTAAAGAAAGGAAGATAACAAAATTATGAACAAGTTAAGTAGTTTCAAAGAACTTTGCAGCTATAGGAAGGATTCATTATGGTGTAAGATAAGAATGAAATAAATTGAAATCCAGTCAATGGTCAGACTCCATGGACAAAAAGAATGAGGTTCAAGAGGAAATCGTGAGATGATTCAGAGGTCAGTGTCCACAGAGTGAGCTAGGTAGCCTACTGACTACTAGAGTACTGAAGACTAGCATCTCAGAAAATAGTAACTGGATAAGTCTGCAAATAATAGTTGATAGGAAACAAAAAGTGGATGAGCTGTAATTATTTAGCAGATATTTGATAATATGGTTCTAAAAATGAAAATCTAGCAAATGGTATATATATATATATTCACCTTCTATTGTTCTGGTAAATATCATGAGCAATTTGGGGAAGAAATGATTTATTTCATCTTTCTGCATACAGTCTGCCATAAAGAGAAGCTAGGGTAGAAACTCAAGGCAGGAATCTGGAAACAGGAACTGAATCAGAGGCCTTGGAAGAACACTGCTTGCTGGCTTGTTCCCAATGGCATGCTCAGTTTGCTTTCTTATAGCACCCAGGACCACCAGACCAGGGAAGGGCCTTTCCCATTAACCATTAGTTGAGAAAATGCCCCCACATATTGCCTGTATACATTCTGATGGAGGCCATCCCTCAGTTAAAGTTCTCTCTTTCCAGATGACTCTATATGGATTAGGTGTGAATTATCCCCCACAGCTCTTGTGTTTGAACACTTGTTTCCACCCATCTTCCTCCCAGTTGGTGGCACTGTTTTGGGAAAGTCTTTAGATGATAGAGTCTGACTGAAGGAAAAGTGGCTCACTGGAGGATGACTGCCCACATGATATGACTAGTCCTGCCCCAGCTTTCAGACTCTCTTGCAGTCACGATGGAAGGGAACCTCAAATCATGATCTCAAATAAGTTATTCCCCTTTTAATTCACCTCATATCAGCAGCAAGAAAATTAATAAAAAACATGAAAGTGGCATTATCACTTCTAGTGTAACTTTACAATTATATTGAAACAAGTATCATTCTAACCTCTAAAAGAATTGAAAAACACATTGAGACAAATATATTGAGTCAGAATATTGACAATTTTGAAATTTCAGAGAAGTAATAAAATCTAGTAACTATTAGATTATGGTTCTATATAACCTTTAATATATTTATAGAATTCATTTTTTCATTTATGTTAAAATTTCAACAATTATCTTCATATTCTAAGAGTTTAATTAGCTGCATTTAGAATACATTTTAAATATTCAATCTGATTTTACAAATTTTGTTGGATATGTATCTTTTTAAAGTAATTGTCCATTTTAAGAAATACGGATAAAAGTGTTTGTCCTTCTCTGTTAAATAATAAAAATTCTGGTTGAAATAGTCCCAAAGAGAATCAGTACTATGCCCCAGATCACACTACTAACGATTAGTCAAGGATTCAAACTCTGTTTTATAGGAATCCAAAAATGGTGTTTGTAGCCACCCCAATTCTTTGGATATATTTTTTGGAGTAGTGTTTTTTTTTCTTTCCTCTTTTTTTTCTTTCTCCACTCTGATTTGTTTGTTTGTTTTCTTGTTGAGATGTGGTCTTCCTATATATCCCAGACAAGCTTTGAATGCACAATCCTCCTGCCTCAACCTTCCAGTGCTGGCACTGAAGGTATGTACTACCCATTTACCACACATTAAGAGAATTTTTATTTTCCTTAGCAGTAAGTTATGTGGAGAGCACATTTACAATTTTTCAAAAAGCAGTCCTGTTATCAGATTCAGAAATTAGAATTATAGATTTGGACCATACTAATTTTTTTATAATAAATAATTGCTTAGATAATGGTTTTTAACTCAGAGGCTTTTTCATTAAAATTTGATTATATACATGCTCTTGAAAAACTTGTTTGATTAGGCTTTCAAAGGCAAAAATCATTAGGAATGGAACGTGGACTGCCCTGGGATAGAGCATTCATTTTCATTGTACTATTAGCCCCTACTGGCTTCTCTGGTTTCTGTCTTGATTCTGTACACATGTAAGCCTGGGGTTTCTATTGAACACCACTATCCTGAAGCCATTGCGTAACAACCTCAAGTCATGGCATGTGTGTAGAAACCATTGTCCACTGCGGATTTTAAAAGTACAAGATGTAAGATAGAGACGTGACTTATTTCAAAGACCATGTTTCTCTATTTCTAGGTCACAAGAAAGGCAGTTCTCCTTTGGATAAGTGGAGTAACCTGCCATCCATACTCCTAACTCTTAGATCTCTTTCAGTTCTTTAATTCAATTCAACACTGAGCAAAGAAGAAAAAATTAACAAGGACACTGAACAAAGGCGCCGAAGAAGTCAAAAGAAATCTCATGTCTACGTATCCATCATCTATCAATCCATCTACCTGCCTGTCTACTCACCATGCCATCCAGCCAGCCACCCACACATCCATAGATAGACCATCTTATCCACCCATCATCTGTCATCTACCCTTCTTTCTATCCATCTTTATATCCACCGCTATTCATCCACCCATTCAACTAACCTCTTATCCACCTACTCTTCTACTCATGTACCTACTCATGTAACCATTCACCCATCTGCCCACCCACCCATTTAGCCATCCATTTACCAAGGTCCTCTGCCAAGTATATGGATTCCTTTATATCATCTTGTTGAGGTTACTCCCTGTGGTGGTTTGAATGAAAAATGGCCCCTGTAGGTACATATGGTTAGTCTTCTGTTAGTGAAACTATTTGGGAGCAATTGGGAGGAATAGTCTTGTGGGGGGTTGTGTATTATTAAGGAGTGGGATTGAAGTTTTAAAAGACCACAGCATTACCAGTTAGTGCTCTTTACACCAGCCTCATAATGGTGGATCACATGTAAGCTCTTAGCTACTGCCCCAGCACCATGCTGGAGTGCCTGTTGCAACGTCACCTGTCATGATGGCCAAGAACTCTAGCCCTTTGGAACTGTGCCTCAAAGTAAATTCTTTCTTTTATAAGGAAACATTTGGTCATGGTGCTTTGTCACTGCAATAAAAAATTAATTAAGACAATTTGGGAACTGGTTTTAAACACCCCCTCTGTCCTAAGCACTTTGGGATATGAACTGAGCATTAGACAGTAAACATGGTAACCTCCCCTTCCATCACTATCACAGTCTTAAACGAACAATCCAAAGATCAATTTATTTCAACAGAGGTGATTGTGAAAAACAAAATGATATAGATTGCTTTGAAGGCATCCAATCAGAGGCCGCTACCCTAAAATTCAAAGCAGTTTCCTTGGAGACATGGCAGTAATTAGAGCTCACAGGTCACCATCGTTTTCCAAACTCTGGTCAGCTTCATCATATGTTTATTTTCCAAGTGAAGTAGTACCAAAACTTAAACTGTGGATCTCTATCACATTCTCAACTCTTTGGCAAAGTGCTTTTATACAGATGAACTATTTAAATCTCATATTAGAATGATATAAAAACTGGTGCTATGATTATCCCCATTTGTAGAGGAAGAAGCAAGAAGAATGGACACACTTTCGTAAGTATTTACCAAAGCAGCCAAATAAAGTAAAAATAAAATCCTGATTGGCCTGGCTTGATATGAGACACCCTTAACTTTGACTTTAAGCTTGAGCTATACCTTTGCCGAAGTAGCAAGTAGCCACATATTAAATACATAAGTACACACACACACGCACGCATGCACGCACACACACCCCAGCACCCCCACTACTTCCACTACCACCACTGTATTTATTACCTAACTTTAACAGTACTGAGCTGATCCAGCAAGAACACAAATAGTTCTGCCGTAACGCTTTTTAGAATACACGGTGCAGTATCCAATCTCAGAAAGCAATTTTTAAGAATTGACTATCTCCACTTTATGTTGCAAAATAGAAACACATGGGCACCCCAGAATGCTTATCCAACATAGCTTGCCATGTTAGTATTTAAAATAGGCGAACATGTGCTGAGCGATATAAAGAAATGTAACTATACAGACGATTTCTTCCCTGTTTAGTTCAACATTGATCACTTGCTGTAAAGTAAACACTTTGAAGTAAAAGGAGTCAATGGGAATTTGGATCTTTCAGAAAAAAATGCACACCAAAACCTCACTGTGGGGAGGAGAGAAAAGGAAAAAGCAAGATGAAACAGAAGCCCAAAAAATGATACCTTGGATAAGGGAAGCCTTTCAGAGTGGAGCGTTCACATATGTAAGAACGATCACTTTTTATGCCTTTGCTTTAAGCAAAGGGAGAGCATAATACTTTCTTAGATAATATAAGAGACACAAAAGTAATATCTTCCCATCATTCCCTTTATTACCAACAACACATGAGTTTTTCTCACCCTGTGTAAGCATATCTTCCTGAGAAGGATTGTGATCCTTGAATTTAACAAGAAGGAAGAAAGAGTCCAGGGAGCATAAAAATCTCCTCATTCTCCCAAGAAGACGGCAAAACTTCCCTGATGCTTAAGTTTCCTCTTAGCCCTGGGAACTCTGAGCCATTTGCCCTGAGGTGATATGTGCATAACTTCTGCTGAAGTAATGAACACTTAAGAGTTTTCTTTTTTCAGAGGAAACAATGCAATAAAACATCTTGGTTTTGTCGTTTATTTTTTATTGTTCTTTCATATTTTGCAGACAGAGAGAGCAATGTTTTCAAGTACTGTGTTGTTGCAGACAGTATCCAATTCTGTAGAGTGATATTTCTGAGGTATATTTAATTACAAAGCAGACTGAGCTTTCAAAAGAATAGGTTGCATAGATGGAATCCTGAATGTGGAATAATGCCACATTAATAACATCATAAGTCATTATTATAAACAAAATAAGGCGGTTCTTTGAAATATATAACAAGTATGTGAAGCTCTTCACAAATACTATGTTGAAGAGAAGGATTCTCAACTAAAAAGAAGGATTTCATCATGAAAGCCTTGTGGAAACTCACACCTTCAGGCATTCATTCTACAAGTATTTGCCAAGAGCCTACTAGATCAGGGCACTCTGCTAGCTTCTCAGAATACTGTGGTGAACAATACAAAATGATCCTCTCCTGGGACAGATGTTCTATTATGAAAAAATATGATGAAAAATGTTCAGTACAATTTCAAGAAGGGGTACTCTCTTTGAAACAGAAAAGGGTGACTGGATGGAGGTAGATGGCAGAAAGGGCACATATAAAAGGCCATAAATGCTACTGAGAAGTAATGATACCAAGAAAGATATTTGTAGTAGAAGATAAGATGTCTTCTAAGACTACATACTCAAGAACAAAGGCGAGTTCAGAGAATTCAGAAGAACTGAGAGATGAAGAATCTGAGGAGACCACACTTGGAAAGACAGACTTGCTGCTTTATTCAGAGGTAGGAGGGAGGGCGGGCACAAGAAGCAGAATGGCCTAAGTTCAAATCCTACATCAACCTCTACTGAGCTGTATGACCTACTGCAAGCTGCCATGATTCTAAATGAAATTCAGACTCAACAAACTGAAATCTATACCAACCTCAGAAATTTCTGTGAGGGTTTTTTTTTTTCTTGGTGAGAGTGCAAACGTCGGCAGCCCCTACAAAAATCAGTGTGGAGGTTTCTCAAAAAGCTAAAAACACATCTACCTACCATGTGGCCCAGTTATACCAATCCTCGTTGTTTTCCCAAAGGAATCCACATCATACTCCAGAGATACCTTGCTCAGCTATGTTAATTGCTGCCCTATTCAGAAGTCAACCACTGCATTTTTTCTCTTATATGTGGTTCCTAGCTACATTTCTTTAAATTTTAATATATAACCTAAAGTATCTGAGGACTCCAGCAACGTAGAAAAGGACCACGAGGGATCAGGGTGAGAAGGAGCTCTTTTTTTGGCTACCTTCCAGAACCTAAAGGTAAGGCACTATTGCTGAAGACACCACATACTTCTGACACAGGACTAGGAGGAACTGAGCTGGAACTAACATTAAAGTCCCCTTCCTAAGATACTAGAAACTAGGGCAGTTTTGGAAAGTATTATGCAAGTTGCCATGGATAGGAGCAATCAGCAGTCATATTCAGCTTAAAGAATATAAACTGCAGCAATGGCTGGACCAACAAAATATCTGCAATGGTGGGATGGTGGAACTTTTATCTTGTGAGTAGTCAGTAGCTATTTAAATGGATAAGGTCCACTCAATAGGAAGGAATTCATGACTGATACTATAAACCTACCCAGCCAACCATGTCTGGAGAAGTCATAGACCTGAGAGGAGAATCTACTGCTGCCACTGTCCTGATCCAATACAATTTCTAAATGCAGTCTAAATACTTATCTTTATAGCCTTAGGTACATTAGCTCTCACCCTCATCAAAGAAGCTTCTTTTTGCCACAGACCTCAGGAGATTGCTACGAAGACCCACAATTGCTTAAAATGCAGAGAATAAGGGACGATGGGGTGTTTAACACCAACCAATATGTGCGCAATCCAACATTTGTGCCTAAGGCTTAAGGAGAAATCACAGAAGAAGGAGTAGAGAAATTTCACAAGTCCCGAGCTCAGGACACTTGTTGCTAAGTAGTGTCCTCTAAGCACAACAGGGAAAATGTACCCACAAAATCCCAATAAGGCTGCTGATACCACAATGGCAATACTAATTGACATAACAACTGGCATCATGTAAATTCCATATGGTCTCACCCCTGAATGAAGATCTACAGGTGGTCCATGGAGTGAAGAAAAATTAGTTTCCTTTAAAAGCAAGCTCCTATGTAGGGTGCTCCACTCCAAAGGTCAGATCTGGATTTGTGTACATATGAACAAAGCTAATAGAGGACTCAGGAGAGGGTATATACGTATATGTGTATATATACATGTATGTGTGTGCGTGTGCATATACATGTGCATGTGTATATTTGTAGCAATAATAACTGAAGAAGAGAACATGAATCTAGCAATAGGGATACAGCAGAAGGTTGAGGGGTGAGAGAAAGATGGGAATGCTATAGATAAAGTGTTCATGTACAAAATTCTCAAAAGAGATTTAAATTAAGATGAAATTTCCATGATGGTTAAATTGATCATACATATAAAAATAGCCCAAGGCTTGGCATAGAGTAAGCAAGCAATGCATGGGATGTGATATTAGACAACACCACACTGTCTGATGCCATCAAAACAAGCTATGGAGACTTTTTTTATTTCTCCAGTGCCCCTTGCCTTTTCAGGTAAAGTCACCTGGCTATTGCAAATTGTTTTCTCTGGCTGGTAAATAGTACCTGTCACATCATAGATTGGTCCGCTAACTATTTTCCTTTTTTAAAATAATAGAATCTATTTACAGCTATTCAGATAAGCAGGAAGAGAAAAAATATCTAGTGAAAACTAACGCAGCCGGGCGATGGTGGCGCACGCCTTTAAGCCCAGCACTCGGAAGGCAGTGGCAGGCGAATCTCTGTGAGTTCAAGACCAGCCTGGTCTACAGAGCTAGTTCCAGGACAGGCTCCAAAGCCACAGAGAAACCTTGTCTCGGAAAAAAAAAAAAAAAAAAGAAAACTAACGCCACTCACTTAGGACTAGGCACAAGTCATTTCCATTTCAGGGCTGGATTTCCTGAGGCTGGGAATTACATTCATGTGAGAGGAAAGAGGTCCAGGTAGTAAGTGCATGTGTTTATATGAATGTTTGAGTGACTGTTTCCTGGGAGAAAAAAAAAAACATAAAAATAAATATTGACTCCTTCATGGATTAACTATCTACCAAATCTGACAAAGCAGTTTAAATGTTGACGAAATGTATTTTAGCCATTCCTTCTTCAGAAACATAAAGGAAAATGTTTAAGCTTTGCATAAAAACAATGCACAGAAGAGAAGATTAGCCATTTGGTGACCAAGGGCTCAGCCAGAAGAAAGTTGATTCCAGGAATGTAGACTGAACACAACAGACACAGGGCTAGTGGGACAGACAGCGCTCCTAAGACCATTTGATCCATGGAGTGACAGGTGTTCTTGGAAATGGGATCTGGGGTTTGGCACAGACTAGGTCCTCTGTCAAAATAGAAACAAAGACCTGGAAAATCACCACTGTGCTGACATTTCCCATTAACCTTGGGCATGGAATAACATGCTTTTATCTGCCCACAACTGCTGCTCAGCCTGCAACCCGACTCTTATCTTCATTTGCAGGTTAAAGAATTACCATGGCCTCTGAAAATGCACCAAGAGCAAATAGTGTTGCAACCAGAAGCTCAGTGGAGACTGAGATGGCCCTGATGCTCACAGAAGAGGTCTGCAAACAAATGCAAACAAATGTTTGTGTGACTCACACACATCACAATGCCTGGCCTTTTTAAATCATAGCAAGTACTTAAGCCATTTTTGAAATCAGTATAGAGGTTGAATAGCCATCTGGCTAAGTGTGTAAGAGAATGGGAAATAAAGAATTGGGTGGAAGTTATGACCTCATGCCTTAGCTAGTAATCTAAGTGTGTTTGGATTAGGAGTAAAAACTCAGAAGAAGCATCCAGAAAAGGGGTGGAAAATAGAGACAGGACCAACTTCATTAATGATCGGCATCTCAAACAGATGCAGATTCTTTTACTTGGCAGTGTATTGATGGTGATTCTCAGTGTGGTTGCATAGTCATTGATCAGACAGTACAAATGAGGAAAAACTTTTAATATATTTTTATATAAAGGCACAAACACATTCAGGGAACATAAACTTAAAACTACTTTATACTTACAAATTTTAAGCCCATTAATTTTCAGGTAGATTTTGGCCCACATGACACTGTCCTACAAACCGTGTAGTCCAGAAAGGGAAATGTTATCACAAAGAAGCAGATGTGGAGCCATGAAATGTCAAGAGGATTTGGAGAAAACCTGTATTTCTAAATGGCAACAGGTGGCCTTTGCTTTTCATGCTCATCTTAAGAGAGAAGATCACAGACACGAACACATTCTTCCTGCCACAGCGATGATGGGTAATCAGGCAGGAGGTGAGAACAGGGCCTCCCATAATGATGTTTCAAGTCAAACTATTTGAAAAGGTTACAAAAATTTGTTTTCTATGATACATTGTGGCTTTTAATTCTTTTATGAAGAATATAAGTGTTCAATGTGCCATTTTTACTATTGTCTTATTTTACAGATCTCCCTCCTTCAAAAATTGGCTTTTGCAGAGAACCATCAGGCATACGATGAACCTGAATGGCAAAGGAATGTTCAAGAGTCAAATGATCTAGAGGTCTTCTCTGTAATTGTAAGGAAAGTTGAGCCTATCCACATTTCAATAGACACATTGTGATGTACTTAGAAGTATACAAAGCCTGAAATCTAGCAGGGGGCTCATTGTGAAACCAAGGTATTTTAGCTCTGTACATAAGCCATTGTCTTGTTGATCTTTAGGGACTGTGTTTTCAATTGTTCAGCTCTACCCTGCTTGAATAAGCTGGGTATTATATTCCTAGTGCATTAAAATGATGATTGATGAACTAGCATCTTTTCCTGCAAAAATAAAGGATTTTAGATAAGAAAAAAAAACACTCTACCAAAGCATCTAACTCATATTCCTACCAGAGTAGCCCTTTGCTTGCATACACTGTTGGGTACACTGTTATTTCATCTTGGATATAGCTCAGTAAGTGCCTTCTGTTGAAATAGGAGCGGCGGCAGGGCTGCATCCCCGGCACCCGGCCGCCCGCATGGCTAGTTTATGTCCAGAAATAATTACACGGAAACTGTATTCTTTTAAACACTGCCTGGCCCGGCTAGTTCCAGTCTCTTATTGGTTAGCTCTTACATATTGTTCTAACCCATTTCTAATATTCTGTGTAGCCCACGAGCTGGCTTACCAGGGAGGATCTTAACCTGCGTCTGTCTGGAGCGGGAGAATCATGGCGACTCCTCTACTAAGCTTCTTTTTCCCAGGATTCTCTTCTGTTTTCCCCGCCTACCTAAGGGTTGGCCTATCAAATGGGCCTAGGCAGTTTCTTTATTAATAAGAAATCACTCCAACATCAGCCTTCTACTGCCTATGTGCATTTGCTGTTCAAGAAAGTTCTTGCACTTTCCATGTGCAGTAGACTTGGTTTATCTTTTTCTTTCTAAGACTACCCAATAGCTCTCTATTTGATCCCTAGCAAAAGGATGCACATTAAAAAAAGGGAAGGGGTAAAAAAGGAAACTGAGACAGAGAATTCACTGTCAGAAAGTGTCAAGAAAAAAAACACATAGAGGGTTGAAAAATATAGTGGTATTTAATTTATTTTTTTTTAAATAAACAAGGCTTGCCTGAAGATCGGAGAGTAAAACTAAGCCACTAGAGGCCAGGTAGTGGTAACACACACCTTTAATCCCAGGATTTATGAGACAGAGCCAGATGCATCTCTATCAGTTCAAGACCTGAGTTCAAGACCACCCTGGACTGCACAAGACCAATGCAGAAACAGATCCAAGTGGTGGTGGCTCACACCTTTAATCCCAGTCCTGAGGGAGTCACACACCTTAAATCTCAGGACTAAAGGGTAATATAAAACAAGAGTAGACAGTGACTTAGAACTCAGTCTGCAGTCACCCAGCCTTGTAGAGGAAAGAGTTTTCTAGTGGCTTGGCTGTTTTGCTTTTCTGAACTTCAGCTTCAATCCCAATATCTGCTTCTGAGATTTTATTATTTGTGCTACAAAAAGATGGCAGTTAACTCTACTGCAGCATGTATCAAACACTTTATAACCTTGACTAGTTGATCTCTGCAACTGCAGATGGACCTGTACCCAATACCTCAGTGTTTCCAATGACCCATTATTGATTCCTACACTCTCCAGTGTCTTGTTTCGGTCACTGATAGCCTTCAGTTGTTCTTTACTTCAACTGAGTAAATAGAAGATAAAAGCACTGGGAATTCTAAAGGAAAGCTGTTACACTCAAGGGACAGACAAGAATAACATTGTTTTCTAAATGTTCATAAAGTAATTATGTATTCAAATATTCATTTCAAAGATTTTCAACAAATGTCTCATGATTATATTTTATTTCATAATTAAATATTTTATTTAATTAGTCTATTAAAATAAATTCACAACTTAGGCCAAATAATGCCTGCATTTTGTTTTCTGTTGTATTATTATCATGCTTAGTTAATGACAATTTCACTGATAAATTTTAAGTGATCAAACTTCCAAGTAGAGCTAAGGGATGCAATGATTTTTATTTTAAGGTCTACAAAGATTCTAAGATGTTTAAAATTTTTCTGTAACCTTCTTTAAGTTCAAAAGTGAAGAAGTATGAAGGTATTGACTATTGGATAGGTCAATCCTCTGTCCTACATATTAAAGGAAACTTAAGGAGCTCTTCCAGCTTTAATAGATGCCTTTAGAGCTATTCAGAACTTTTAACTTTTCTTATAAGAATTTTCTATAAGGAATATTTTATTCTTATCAACAAAACATGTACACACTGTGGGAGAATACAAAAACATTAAGAAAAAGAATGAATGACATTTAGTGCCATTTATTCCAATCCAGTGCCTGCTCTATGTT
Source organism: Alexandromys fortis (assembly GCF_014885135.2). NCBI lineage: Eukaryota > Metazoa > Chordata > Mammalia > Rodentia > Cricetidae > Alexandromys > Alexandromys fortis. The sequence continues at coordinate 11,255,090 of NW_026067947.1, forward strand.
CTTTGTCTGAGCATGCATTTCACTCTAATGAAAATCTCCATAGTTTTATTATTATAATACTCATTTTGCAAAATAATAAAGATAGGCTTTAAGTTTTTTTCTTTCTTATTTTTTAGGGGGATCAGGATACAACCTTTTTGTCTTAAAGCATGTTTTCAATTAGCTCACAAACAAGTGGGGTCTCATATAGCTGCTACATACATTCTCAGCTTGCGTTTAACCACCCCCGCTCCTCCATTCTCCTATTCCACTGCAGAGGGTCACCATATAAGCCTTTAGTAACCTCCTGCTTTCTCGTATCTGTAATGTTTTACTCTCTAGCTCCTTCCAGTTTGTGCTTTCTACTTCGTGTTTGCATTTACAGATGTTGAGCTCTCTTCTTCCTGCTGCTGCCTCCATGCCTGTTGCTTCTTGTCATTCTTTCCCACCAAGATGGACTCTTAGCCCTTTGGAATCATAAATCCAAATAAACTCTTCTGCAATTGCTTTGGCAAGGATGTTTTATCAAAACAACAAAAAAGTAAGTAATATTTCAACTCCATTGTTATCCCATCAGTCTTGACTGAACGCTAGGTAGGAATTATCTGAGACATTAACTTTCAAATTTGGTGCAGAATAAAGGCTGCTGAGGCCAGAAGGCCATTTCCACATTACTCTTCTCATCCTGGCAACTCTTCTCTTCCTAAGTTCTAATAACTTGAATGTTATTTCACTCCAGATAAAATCATATACTTAATACCCATTTCTGAGATCAAAGAAGAATTCAGTACTTTTGAGTAAAGTCAAAGTGGCGTTCAAAAGACTGGTGAGCAGATAGATCTATTGCACTGACATTCACCTTGAGAGGATTAAAGCATCAATAAAAGTCAAATAAGAGGAAACTCTCTAACATCAATCCTTTTCCATCCCACTCTCTCTTCTCAGTTTAGCTTTCTTTTAGTCCACTTTGCGTTGCTTTAACATAACACCACAGATATGGTTTATGATGAACAGAAATTTATTTGCTTTTTATTTCTTGAGGTTGGTAAGCTGAAAACCTTGCTCTTTCAGCCTATGGTGGGAAATGAAAAAAGACAAATAAAGAAAGCAAAGATCAAACTTGTAATGTTTCAACATCACCCCTACTGCAAACAGCATGTGGTGGATTGGATTAAAAGTGTGTTCCACAGGCTGAAGTATTTGTATAATTGGTCCTTAGTTAATGATGCTGTGGAGAGAGGTGATGGGGACATTCAGAGGTGGAGACTTGCCAAAGGAAGCACATCACTGGGGGTGGCTTTGGGGGGAGGTTAATGACCTCACCTTACTTCCTGCTTCATCTCTCTTTCTTCTTCCTGTGTGTGAATGAAAAATGTGATCAGTCAATTTCCCACTTCTTCCTTTCCCCCATTGTGATGGACTTTCAATTCCTCTGGAGCCATAAACCAAAATAAACCCTTCTATGTTTTGCTTTGAAACACTGAATTTTATCATGACAACCGAAAAATCAAAAGACAGCAATTCAAAGTGAAATACTCATGATCTAAATGATATCCAATACTGTGTCTACTAAAGATTACATTTCCAAAACATGCCTTTCCTGTGACTCAGTCAGACCACATCGGGCTTCATTCACAGACTGTACTCTCAATGATCTGGAATCCATAGTCCCATCCATCTCCTTCAGGGGTTATGTGTCACCCTTATTTCCATGGTAATCTTGAGAAACTAAAATAGTTGTAAGAGGGTCTATATGGTTTTGTAGTAAACTCTTCTATGGGTTTCTTGCACATGCCCATTAGATTATTTATGATCATAGAGTTATGAAATCAGAAGAAGACAGAGAAGACACCTGGTATAATCTACTCTTTTAAATAGAAATAAACCCTAAGAGAGTTAAGACTACTCATCTCAGATTGCATGGGTAGTAAAGCAGTTGGAGAAAGGTGGGGTCTAAAGGTTTCCATTCCTGACACTGAACTTCTAACCTTAAACAGACTGTTTCTATTTTCAAGGGAGTGAATACAGAAGTAAATGGCTACTCCCCAAACCAACTTGCTTAAATTAGTTATTGCTACAGCCTGAAAATACAAGAAGCTACTAGGAATACTTAAGAACTATAAGGCAACCAATAACATATAAGAATTTCAAAAGAGATTTGTCAAAGAATTTCAGCCAGAAATAAAAGATGACAAATTTCAGCCAGAAATAAGAGGACAATGTGCAACGTATCAAACTCATTCAAACCATGGGAGTCAAGAATGCAAAACATTTAGAAACAGATTATTCTTTTCTCCTTTAGATGCCAATTTACAAAAAAAATTGTTCAACTAATAGTTTTCCTTATAATTCCATTATATTGGCAATTATTGGCAATGCATCTATCATTTGCAAGGAGGGCTTTACATATAAAGCCACATTTAATTCTCAACTCACGTAATTCTCACAATGAGAATGTAGAAAAGAAGACAAAGTGGTAGACAGGGAGTTAGACTGTGTCTGAATAAATCCAAACATTTCTCTTTCAGCATTATTGTACTTAGACTCTAAGCTACTGGAATAGGAGGACTGCTGAGATAAAGCTTACTGTAATGTTAAAAATATACCTGAGTGCCTCCTAAAATTGCATACTGCTCAGGGCATCAGCAATTATTTGAACAGGCCATTGCAAATAAGTACTACTTAATAGATCAATATTAAATTGGAGGAAAATCTGTAAGGCAGTGCCACAACGTTTTATCTATGGTAGAATGCTCTTGACTGTTTTGATCAATATATCAGATTAAAATGTATGTGTCTATGGGGTGGGATAGGGGTCTTTACAACACACACAACCAAGAAAGCAAGCAATACAGTGGTCAACCAAGACAAGGTCAAGAACATATCAATAGTCAAAAATGCTATTACAAAACTAATCAGAAAAGATTGAACAAGTTTGAGTGTGGGGGCTGAAGAGATGGGTCAGAGGTTAAGAGGAATAACTATTTTTCTCAAATTCCTAGGACCCACAAAGTGGCTCGCATTTATCTCTAATTCCAGTCCAAGGAACCCAATGTCCATGTCTAGCCTCCATGGGTTCTAGGTACACACCTGGTACACAGACATACATGGAGGCAAAACCCACATTCACATAGTTTTTTTAAATGTTTTTTAAGAAGTGCAAAAGTGATTCCTACACCCAACTTCAAACAAACAAAAAATAAAATAAAAAATAAACCAGAGTCCCAAGGTGAAGACTATTCTTTTAAAACAAATAGCAGTGACTTTTATCTTTACACTATCCAAGTACAAGACCTAGACATAGAATATCTGTGATACCATACAGGATGACGAAGCTGGCAGTAGATGTAGGTAGAACTAGACTATGGGCAATAGATCTGTCTTGAAAGAAACAAATTTGAGATTAACCATGTGGACTGCTGCTGTCTCACTTAGGGGGCTGGGCAGAGCAAAGGAAAACCAGTACAAAGCGATGGGGATGCCAGGAACAAAAGGCTTTAGTGCACGCGGATGGATTTAGAGCCAGGAGAACAAAGCAGAACTCCTGAGTGACTAAAATAGCTATGAGCAGCTGTAGACAGAATGGTGATGATGAGTGTGGGCCTGTTCTGATATAATTTTATTTATAGACACTAATATTTGATTTTCATATAATTTCCACCTGTCAAAAAATGTCATTCCTCCTTGGATATTTTTCAAAGCATTTAAAAATTTAAGAGTCCCTCTGCCTTACCCCAGCCCTACTCAACCTGGCAGATAGCTGCTTCTTTTTATGTAGTACTAAACATGCCCCGGGACAAAATGGCGTGATGGTGAAGGTCAGGGAATTGGTTGTGTTCGGTTTCTAGTCACCAGGGCTGTTACAACTCCATTAAATTGGATAAAATATATTTCTTGACCTCAAATATATAGTCTATGTGTTACAGTGTGCTTCCTCTATTTAATGGAGGGTTCTATGGCACAGTGTAGGCTAACAACAGTATACTTATTATCAATAGAAAAGTATCTTAGAATTATTATTCCTGTGGTGAAATGCCATGATCAAAGCAACTTGGGGAAGAAATGATTTATTTGACTAAAATGTCTATATCATTGTCATCTTTGAAGGAAGTCAAATAAAAACTCAAACAGGGCAGGAGGCAGGAGCTGATGCAGAAGGCATGGGGTGTTGCTTACTGACTTATTCCTTTTCATTACAGGTTTGCATAAGAGTGACCACTAAAAAACACATGGTAGAGTCAGTACTAGGCTGTCTTGAAATATTCTCTGTCAATGCCATTAATCTAACACTCTTCACTTTACTTTCAGGAATATTTTTTCAGACAAAGGCAGAAAGCAGTCACATTCTTTGTCAAAATATCACAAGAACAGTCTCTAGGCCATATACTAATAATCTTCTTCTCTGAAACCTTTTGAACCAGACAGTCCTAATTACATTGATCTTATGACTGCCATCTTCCAAGATCCTTCTTTCATGGCCCATTAAGTTTCAGTTGCAGAGTCCTTTCCTAATTCAAAGGTTCAAAGTCCACATTCCGCCACAAGCAGCACAGTCAGGCCTGTCACAGCAATATCCCATGTCCTGGTACCAACCTCTGTAGCCACATGTCAATCATGATTCTCCTTCCTCTGCTTCCTTTCGCAAATCCTATTGGAGTAAAATTGCCCTGAATCTCAGAAGAGACTTTGTAGTATGGACTTTTAAATGGTGTTGTGGAAACTTTTGAGATTGGACTGAATGTATTTTTGCATTATAATATGGCTACAACCCTGTGGTGGCCAGGAAGTGGAATTTGGTGATTTGAATAACAATGGTCCCCATAGGCTATTGGATTGAATGCTTGGCCACCAGGGAGTGGAACTGCTTGAAAGGACAGGAGGCTTGACCTTGTTGGAGGAAGTGTGACACTAAAGTTGGGCTAAGAGTTTTCAGAAATTCATATCAAGCCCAGAATCCCTCTCCTCCTGCTACCTGAAGACCCAAATATAGGTCTTTCAACTGGCCACCATATCTGCCTGGGCACTACCATGTTCCCTGCCATAAGGATAATGTTCTAAACCTCTGAAACTGTAAGTAAATCCCAGTTAAATGCTTTCTCTTATAAGAGTTGCCATGGTCATGGTGGCTCCTCACAAAAATAGTACACTGACTAAGACAGAAGGTGATGTATATCATCTTTCATGAGCAAAATCCTGCCAACATGGAACAGGGTGATACCAATAAGGAGTATTCTGTGAAATCAACTGGTGTCTTCATTACCATGGAGAAGGCTAAGGCCACTTGAAGGATAGAACCCAGCATCAGAACCTCTGATGAATCTGCTGATAACTCTATACTTTTGATGGGCATGCACTAAGAGAAATACAACTCAATTAAGATTATCAGCAGTGACTCCTGAGTTTAGCCATGTTGGCCAAGACCATTCATAACATTATGGAAGAACTCATGACCATATTTCATGTCATCATTACCATTCAGAAGATCATGTATAGCCCTTCTGGGAAACAATGGCATGATGATCAAGGGGCTGCACAGAACATCATCCCTATGTTCAAGATGGTGGACAAGGTTATCTTGTGGAGCTGAATGGATAGCTCCCTAGCATGACATTTAGCATTCTCAACTTGAGTGTCTATCACAAGCAGATCTGATCTGCCTCATTGGAAAAGCTACTAAAGATGATGATATTACCAAGGTAATAAAGTGAGCATCAGCAAGCCCTTTAAAAGGCATCTTAGGTTACACTGAGGACCACTTAAATTTAACAATGACATCTATTCTTCCTCTTTGGATGCTTGGTCTAGCATTTCCCTCAAAGACCACATTATTAAACTCTTTCATCCTCACCAAGAGGTTCATGATCCACCCAGCCTTCAGAAAGAAAGAGTCCCTGTTTCATCCACTCCAGGAGGATTTAAGAGGAAAAAGGAGACCCTAAACTACTGGAAAGACCATACCCCAATTTGGCATCCAAATGTACTAAAGAATTTCTACTCCTTACAGTTTCCATTCTAGACCTCATGATGTGGGAGCCAGGCTCAGGATCAGCCTTTGTCTAAAACCATCAATAAGGTTTACTGAATTGTCAAAAAATGAAAATGTAGAAAGCACTCAACAAGTAGTTCAAATAAGGCAGCAGGTGACAGTTACCAATTCCAGTAGACTATGGCTAAATGAATTAATATTCAATATTTTAGGAAACAGAAGTAACATAAAATGGATTTCAAGAGAAGAGCAAATTCTTTGATAATTCTCTGACAATATGGTCATTTTAGAATAAATCTAGAGTAAGGCTCTAAAAACTAATTTTTAAGACAAGGTCTTACTATGTAGCCCTGGCTTGGAATTGACTGTGCAAACCAGACTGGACTTGAAGTCACAAAGATCTGCTGGTCTCCCACATGCTGGGAAAAAACAATTTTTAAAAATTAACATTGAAAAAAAATCTCAGTAATGCTATAGAAATGTATGCTAAGAACTTACCATTAAGGTGTTGTGAGTATGTGGTTGATTTAAAGATGTAATGTATAATTAAGAAATACAGGTTAATAGTCATCTAAAATAGTCAAGATCGTAGTCGTATTAGTTAGGTTTTCTAGATATATTGAGATATATTTCAGTTAGATAGGGATTCTTCAAACCTTTCATATATCTTCAGAATATGGCATTTAAAATGTTTAAGAACTTAGGACTTTTCATGACAATGAGACAAAACTGCTCCTGGCAGAACCAATTACTTCAAGAGGAAAATGGGCATTGAAGAGGCTTTTTATGGAGTTTGCTAGCCATTTGGGCAAAAATCTGCTCTTGCCTGAACTGCTTGATGCTATGCTTGATGAAGTGGACATGCAGGACCCAGAGAACTTGCCTAAAGAAGGTAAGACAATCCTTCAGGGTTTTTGCTTTATGAAAGAGTCTGCCAGACATTCTACAGGATACAGAAAAAAGTGACTGACAGACTGCCAATATAGGTGAAACTGTCTTTGAAATTTCCTGCTTCCTGGAAAAGACTGTCAGACACTATGGGCCTATATACTAAAGATGGATGCCTATATGTTACAGAAGAAATTTGGGTGACTGTCCAGGCAACAAGATGTCTCTGTCAATTCTAGAGTTTTGGAACTTGCTTACAATGTACTTCCTCTTTACTTTGGTAATATTATATCCTTCTGGAATCTTTGATTGAGTTGAAGAATAGATAGTTATAGTTTTCCTTAGTTATGGTAGAAGATAAAGTAGATATAAATATTTTAACTGTAATTCTGTTTTGTTATATGTAGTTTTTCTGTGTTAAAGTTAAAACCTTCTTTTTATTTAAATAGAAAAGAGGAAGTGATGTATTTTGAGTCAGAGTTTTACTACCTAGTTCTAGCTGCCTTAGAACTCACTGCGTAGACCAAACATTTTCCAACACACAGAGTTCTGTCCGCTTTTCCATTTTGAGTGCTGAGATTAAAGTTATGCACCACCATGCCCAGACTCAGAAAAAGTACAAATTAAATTTTCTTCTAGAACAAGTTGGGTGATGAGGTTGATTTTTAGTTTTAACTCTTATTTTCTTTGTTTTCATTTTGTTCTTGTTGTGCTTAGAAGTGGGATGACACTGAGGCAGAAATGGCAATGTACCCCTTGTAGAAAGACAATGGTGATAGAAAAGCCCATGGGCTTCTTTAGGAGATATGTCCTTTAAAGGTACACACACACACACACACACACACACACGTACTACATGCACACACTGGAGGAGGTAGACAAGGGAATGAGGGAGGAAGGAAAAGAGGGAGGGAAAAAGAAGGAGAGAGAGAGACTTCTGAGTTCAGTAATAGGACATTGCTGGGTTGATCTTTCTATGGATCTTGTACAGCAATTTAATTCTGAATGCCACTTCCAGCAAGTACTGCTTTCACTCAAATACTGTGTTTGCAAACTGGAATGTAGCTTACTAATTTCTAGGAGAAAGATGTTAATACCAGTTCTAAGGCAACAATGAGCTTCCTGTTTGTGTATTACATGGCAGAGTCTTCCGCCATCCTTTTTCCATTAAAAGATGATGAAGCTCATCTTCTCTGCTGGTTCTTAAAAGCATAACATCATCTGGTCACATGACAATATGAAGACACAGCTCATAAATAGTAAATGCAACTTGGATTTTCTTATATTGGAAACAAAAGTGGCTGAGAGCTTCGCTGCCCCCAGCCCCAGGGACCCAACGTTCTTTATGAGAAAAAGTTTGAAATTTCGAGTGGAAAGCACAAAGGTTGAGGAAGACAGTGTCTCAGCATTCAAGATTCTCATGAGCCATTAGTGAAAAAGGCAAGTAATAAAATAATGAAAAGCAATATTTGTGGGGCATTTATTTCCTCCCTGGGTATAGCTAAATGTTTAGTGTGCATTCATGCGTTGATCCTCACCTTAAATGCTCAGCAGGGATGCTGTTTAGAATATCCATCTTACAAATGGAGAAATAGGGGCAAACAACGTGAGCTAGCTCAGAGCAACAGTACCAGACGGAAGCAGAGCCCGAGATAAAATACAGAGTCTGGCTCTGGAATCCACATCCTTCACTGTTAAACTGCATTGTCTTACCAGTGAAATATGAAAGGAGTAAGCACAGATGCTACAAAGCTTAAAAGAGAGGCGTGCATTTCATGGCTCCAGATTGCCCTCAGGGACAAGCAGTACCTGGACCAACACCTAAAAGAGTAAGTCTACAGCAAATTCAGCAATTAGGGACAATGGGAATTATCTTTTATTTTGAGATTGTTATGTAATCATGGGATAAATACAGTCTAAATATACAACTGTGGTCCTACAAGTTTATGATGTAGTTAAATAACCACTGTTACCTAGTCATGTCATAGCTGTCCTGACATCATATTGCAATGCATTATTCATGTGTTTGGGGGGATGTGCATTCAAACAAACCCACAAGAGTACACAATTCTGTACAGTATGTGAGCGCTAATAAGGTCAATATTTTATATGTTGTTTTAAAGATTTATTTTGTATTTTTATTGATGTATATGTCTATCTGTGTATGCCACATGTGTGTAGTTACTCATGGAATCCAAAAAAGGGCATCAGATTCCAGGTTCTGAACCACCTGATGTGGGTGTAAAGAACTGAACTCAGTGAGTATTCTTAAACCACTGTCCATCCCTTTAGCTCCTGTGTGTGTATATTACATAATAAACATGTGAGTGTTATGTGTGTGTACTACATGATACCTTTGATAGCACTCTTCTATTTATGATAACATTTTACACAGTATTTCACATTACAGTGGCACAATCATACAACTCATGTCTAACACTCATCCCACCATTCCCTTTTGTGCTTCATTTATTTACTGTGTGTGAGAGTATGTGTGCCGAAGGTGTGTGGTGTAAATGTATCTGATGTACATGCACATGTAATGTGTATGTAATGCACATATCCATGATTGAGAGCTGAGGTCAGAGGAAAGTATCAGGTGTCCTGATCTATAACTCTCCAACTTATTCTCTTGCATCTTTCACTGAAACTGGAGCTAGGCTTGCATGGAACAAGCCCCAACAATCCTCCTGTCCCCAACCCCACAACACTGGAGGTACAGGCACATGTGAGGCAATGCCAGGCTTTTTGTGTAGATACTAGGGATACAAACTCCAGTACTTATACTAGTTGAAGGATTTCTCAACAAATTACCTTTCCCACTAAAATATGTTTGACTTAATCTCATGTAGTTTTGTGCAAAATGGTTGTAGGATCAATTAACTATATCACACACATACACACACACATTTATTTATATAAATACACCCACATGCTTGGGTACCTGGGAAAATTTGGGTCATTGTTTCTATGTAGATTCTTGGGCTCCATCATAAGTCAATAAACAAAAAGAATTTGTGAGGATAAGAATGGAAAGCTTCACGTTTGGAAAAAGCAGCCAAAGTGTAAGAGTTGCGAATTGCTGAAGTCCATGACCTTTATAGTTCTTTACAAACCTGACATTTCAACTCAACCTTATCTGATTTCTGTCTTAGTCAGGATCCCTACTGCTTTGAGGAAACACAATGACGAAAGGCAAGTTGGAAAGGAAAAGTTTCATTTTGCTTACACTTCCACATCACAATTCATCATCAAAGATCAGGCAAGAAACTAAAGCAGGCCAGGCACCTAGAGCAAGAACTGATGCAGAAGTCATGTAGGAGTGCTGCTTACTGGCTTGCTCCTCTTGGCTTGCTCAGTCTGCTTTCTTATAGAACCTAGGACCATCAGTCCACTGGTAGCACTACCTACAATGGGCAAGGCCCTCCCACATCAATCAATAATTAAGAAAACACCCTACAGGTTTATTTATAGCCTCCTCTCAGATGACTCTGGCTTGGGTCAAGTTGACATAAAAACTAGCCAGCACAGTATCCATAAGACTAAAGCAAGAGAGGAAACGACGAACAAAAACACTGGAGTACAGCAATGTAAAAAGTGTGGCAGACACTGGGGCAAAGGACTGTTTTAATGATACCTAAAGAGTAGAAAAAGAAGCTTTCAGGTATTATTTTTAAGTAATTTAAAAACAATACTATCATATTCTACCTGATGCCGAATTTCAGCCCATAGGTCCGCAAATCCTACTTCACAGCCACCACAGGCTGAATATCTCCTCATTTTAACTCACGAGACTTCACTGTAGTTCAAGTGTCTCATGTGAACTGAGGACTTATGAATGACGTATATGGGTAGCTTATGTTATATTTAGTTGATAGTAACAGCATGTAGGATTTATGTGAAGCAGACCAAAGAAAGTGTAAATATTCCCTAGGCTCTAACATCTAGCCCAGTGGTCCTCAAACTGTGGGTCATGAAGCCTTTGGGGTCGAATGACCCTTTCACAGAGGTCACATATTTATATTATGACTCATAACAGTAGTAAAATTGCAGTCATGGAGTAGCAACAAAATAATTTTATGGTTGGGGGTCACCACAACACGAAAAACTGTATTAAAGAGTCACAGAATTAGGAAGGTTAGAACCACTGATCTATGTAACATGTATATATTCATACATATGTATATACATGGGGTGTATGCATGCACATGTGTGTGTGTGTGTGCAAGTACAAACCACAGGACAACATCAGACATTATTCCTCATGACATATCCATCTTATTTTTTGAGACAGAATTTCTCATTGGGACTTGAGATTCAGCAGTTTGGTTGGACTGGCTGGCCAGTGAGCTTCAGAGATTCACCTGACTCTGCCTCCCTAGTGCTGAGGTTACAAGCGAGTGCTACTACGCCTGGGGAGTACAAGAGATCAAACTCAGGTCCTCACATTTGCATTCCAAGTTATGCCAACTGAGGTATCTCCCCTACTTCACAGATCATGTCTTTAATGGCTTGGCTCCTTGAATTTTGTGATAGAAAATCTGAACAATGGACAGAAAGTATTTTAAGGAACAATAGTGGATTAAAACACATGCACAGAGGAGGAGGAGGAGAGAGAGCGAGCCCAAAATTTAGTCAAAAAAGAAGTGGTATAATAAAAAAGGCATTAAAAATGAAGAATCTGCTTAAGCTATAAAGAGAAATGTGGGAACAGAGAGTACTTTAGGGTCAGGTACTGATCTGGCAGGGGGACAACGTTAGAAGGAACTAAGGAAAGATAATTATATTCATAAAGGTTGAAGGGAGTTTCAGGTTGCTCTGACCTAACCTCATTCAAAAGATCCCAATAAAATTTTGACTGTTTAAATTGCATTGGATTTATGGCTTCTATTTTCCTTCTTAAGGAGCACCAGGCAAGCACAGATACAGGCAGAGGACCAGTTGTAGGGCATGGGGTCATTCACAGTGGCCTTTGAACTTTCTGAGAAGATCACATCCAAAGGACCTGTCTAAAACCCTTCATCCTTGTGTTTGTAACAGCTCCTGATTCAGACGTTGAGCTAAAAGTTTGGAATTTGAGACCACAGACCAACACAGGACATTTCCACTAGAAAGAGGATAATTTCTACTTAGCTATGCTAGTTAATTCGCTGAAGGCTTGTCAAGTACACCTTTACAGAATTGCAAATTTGATGGAAACTTGTAAGTTATTTTGTTGTGTACCATCTCTTTGTCTCTTAAATGGATTTACTAAAAGTATCTGGACTCATATTGACTATGTTCTTACTAGAATCTAATATGAATTTTATAAAAGTGATTTCTCTTAGATATAAACAGAGTTACAAGTTATTTCATAGCTGCAGTAAATTCAGTATGAAAATAAGACAGATGGGTTTGAATCCTAATTCCCTATATTATCAATTGCAAAATTTTGAGCAAGTTTCTTATTTACTCTCAGCATCAGTTCCTGAAACATACAGCAGGATACAATAGCTATGGCATGAGACTGCTGGTTAAATAATGATTTGATTTTAGACAAGTCTTTAGCTCACAGAAAGCACACGGGTACACACACACACACACACACACGCACACACACACACATCCTGAAAATACATTTTGCACAAACAGATTAAAAGTGCACAAAAGTATCAGATTCCTCTGAAGGATAGGATCAGTGCTGATACAATAGTGGAGTTGCCTGATGTACAACAACTATTCAAGTAACAGTGAAACATGGCTTAATCCCCCATTCGGTATATACAAATATAAAAACTCCCACAAATTTCCTGAAAATCAAATGATCAAAATTTATCAGCAGACAAGACTTGAATGGTGTTTCTCTCTCTCCAGGAATCCCCACAAGTTCAAGTTCATGAGTAACTATCAAGAGTGATGACTCTACAGTTGGAGGACCCTAAAAGAGACATGCATAGATCTAATCTACATGGGTAGTAGAAAAAGACAAGATATCCTTAGTAAATTGGGAGCATGGGGATCTTGTGAGAAGTTTGAAAGGGAGGGGAGATGCAGGGAGGGGAGCAGAGAAAAATGTAGAGCCCAATAAAAATCAATAAAAAGAGACATAAATATAGCAGAGAAAGAAGCACAAAAAAGAGCACTGCTGCTCATCCACAGGACAAGGTTTGGTTTCTGGTACCTACATGGGAGCTAACACTGCATCTCCAGGTTCAGAGACTCTGACACCCTCTCTTGGTCTCTATGGTCACGGCATATATGTGGTACACAGACATATATGTAGGTTAAACACACAAACACATAAAATAAAAATTTAAGAAACAAATATTTTTAAAACACATTAATGATATTTATACATAAGCAGTATGTCTTATGTAAGTACATTTAATTATGTAATCAGTTTCTATGTAGGTGTTAGAGGCTACCTAAATTCTAGCCTTTCCATTCTAGGCAAGGCAAATTTACTGGTCATGTGTTTACTTCACAGATAGCAAGTGATGGCCCTCATTTAGAATGTCAACCATTACTTCATTTGTTTTACACAAAGGGGGAGAAAATGAAAATATGTTCCCTTTGACATTTCAACTTCTACCTAAGGAATAGGATTGTAACAGTGACCAGATTTTGTATTGTAATTTAATGCATGTAAGTAACAACTGACCAGAACATGGCCTGTGACTTCTATGCATGATGGAAGTAGTCCACATACATGATGTAGGTATGGTATTTCTTTGTTCAGCATGATTCAGCCATCAGGGAAGGATCTGAAATTGGGGGTCTAAAGGGAAGGTTCAGTAGTAACAATGCTTGCTGTTCTTCCAAAGGACCCAAGTTCAATTCTGAGTACTTACATCAGATGGTTCACAATTGTGAAATTCAATGTTCTCTTCTTGCTTCTATGGATACTAACCTCACCCTCGCCACACACACACACACACACACACACACACACACACACACACACATGCACACACTCAAATGAAAGTAAGTCTTTTTGTTGTTGTTAAGAGCTGGGTCCTGGAGAGATGATTTGCTGGTTCAGAGTACTGATTGCTCTTCCAGAATACAAAGGTTGGATTCCCAGCAAACACAAGGCAGCTGACAACTGTCTGTCACTCCAGTTCCAGGGAATTCAATGCCCTTCTTCTCATCCCCAAAGGCACTGCAGGTATGTGATGCATAGATATACCATGCAGGTAAAAGACCAAAGCACATAAAATAAAAATAAATCTTCCAAAGAAGAGTTAGAATTGGAAGATGCTATTGAATTATAAAAGGTACAAAATTTCCAACAACTGGTTAACTCCACAGCTTCATCAAGAGACAGTCACCTAATAATCAGCCATATGAATTTCTTTCCTGGATTACAGAGTAAATAAATCTCCTGCGTATTGAATATGATGTCCTAGACATAATTTCAAGATATCAACAGAGAAATTTGCAGTCTTGAGCCCACTGCAAACCTACATTGGGGACTTCCCACTGTCGTAGTTTTAGCCAATCTTTAAATTAGCAAATGGAGTCTAAGGGGTTTATCTGCACCCCAGTGCAAGTTTGAGTTCATTCAGGCCATAGGATGCTGAACACACTAAACTTGCTAGGGTAAGTGGAGAAACAATTCTTCTACCAAAATCATAGGCTGCTTGTCCCATCCTCTTTGGGTAAATAGTTATTACTGAGTGAAGACAACTATATTAGCCAGTTATCTATGTGAAATCTCAAGTTGAAGAATTCTCTCTAGATATTGATAAATGTGCTTTGATTGAGTACATACTACTTAAAGAGTAGAACTGACAAGAGAGAAGCCAACAGACAGAACATAAACCAAAGTCGGATAACAATTGTTCTAGAGATATTTTGGAACTTTGAACTCACTGAATGCCACCTCCAATAAGAGTGATTTATTTATCAATTAATTCACTTTTTTACTTTAAAAATATTGTATATTTAAGATATATCACAAGACAAGATACATGCCTACATACTAAATATGTTAGTTCTTTGCCACTTTGGCAGGAACAGATACAATTTATTCATTCAATAAAAATCCTGAACATGTGACTCATGCATACGTTTCTGCTCCATTGTTTCTTTGTACTTTTTCATCTGACATATTTGGAAGTTTGAATGCTTTGAACTACATTTCTCCCCTTTCTTCCCACAAATAATTTTTTTCAAGATTAACTTACTGTGTGTGTGTGTGTGTGTCTGTGTGTGTGTGTGTCTGTGTGGTATGCCTGAGCATACATATGTGTACGTCATGCATGGAGGAGGCTGAAAAGGTCTTCAGATCCCCAGGACCTGGAGTTACAGATAATCAAGAATAGCTGGATATGGGTCCTGAGAACCAAGCCCAGGTCCCCTTGGAAGAGCAACAAATTCTCTTTACTGTTGAGCCATCTCTATAGCCCTTCTTTCCCCAATCTAGACAACAGAGCAGTATTACCATCTTGGCAATACAGAGAGTACTCAAATTATGATATTTTGGTAAAATGTTCTTTTTCAACTTTCTGATGGTGTCAGAGCAATATGTATTCAGTAAAAAACATACTTTCCACTGAATTTGAGTCTCTCCCCAAGCTAACATTTTCCAGTTTGTTCTCTCTAGTAATGTGGGATAGTATCCATAATCAGTCATTTAGTCAGGGGTGGGAGAGAGTAAACATTATCCTGTGTTGCTAAACTATGATAGGTAATAAATTAGGTTTAGTTAATGAATTTTTAGCTAGATATTTTGAACACTATGGACTTATCAGGACAGTCCCATCATAAACTGAGGAACATCTCTATGTTAATATAGTTCTCATACAAGCTGGATGCCTAGCTACTTTTGGCAAAACTAGACCTACATTCTAAATTATGACAATCTAAGAGAAGGGAAGAACAGCTGCCCAGTTTAAGCAGGGCAGGCACATCCTCTCCAATTTGGCCTCAACTCTCCTAGGCCATTCTCCTCTCTTCTGCCAAGCCCCAGCAGACATGCAGGCTGGGGACAGCTTTGCTAAAGTCCTTGGTATTTCCATGAGCCAAACCAGAGCAGCAGCAGTCCCCCAGCAGAGTTCTCGTTTGATAGGATTTATGCCTGCCTGGCTGTGCTACTTATTATTTTTGTATCTCTCACAGCACAGTGCCTTTCACAGACTAGGTGTCATGCATTTCAGTTGAAATGAATAATTTAGTTTGAAGATAGCTCATGTTTAGCTAAAAATCTCTCCCATCTTCAGCCATAGTAATTCTAATGAAAGCAGGGGTCACATTAGCTCTTTGGGAAATGATAAACACTCAGTGACCTGACCTCATTCCTCCGGAACCTTCAGGAGACAGGGGAATCACCTTCCGGAATCCATAATCACAAGCTCAGCATCACCTCTAAGCATGAGAAGGGGGAGTTCATTACATAGATTTTGCAGAACATTCTACCCTGGTGTAGAGCCAACCTCAACATCTTGGAAATAAACTAGGTTTCAGAATATGGTATGTATTCTGTCATCAAAGCATCTGGCCCAGCTGCTTCAACAGACAAGAGAAGAGATTGGAGTGGAGACCATTGTAACCATCATATTATAGCATATGTTGAAGGGGGATGAGGGGTTGGGCACATAGCACAAATGGTTGCTAGCCTGCCCGAGGCCCTGAGTTCAACATCCAGCAGAGGAGAAACTGGATGATATGGTTCACATCTATAATCTACGTGAAGGCAGGAGGATCAGAAGTTCAAGGGTATCCTCTTACTACATGGCAAATTCAAGGCCAGCTTGGGATGCATGAGACTCTGTCTCAACTAAACAAACAAGAATGTAAGATACCAGATGAACATTTGGCATGAAGTCAGTTGTAGAAACTGCCAGAAGTGGGAGCCAGAGGAGAGTAGAAAAGGGGAAGAGAAGGGTTAATATGAGAAAAACAAAGATAAGTGAAGGGTGGAGGCTTTCTTTTTCAAGTAGTACTTTTACAGAAAACTCTTATGACTTTCCAAATGAGCAGACTGATTAACCGTATATTAACAGAAAATCTGAAATTACAAAGAAGTTTACTTCTATTTGGCCAAGTGTTTTGCATGTGGCTGACTTATTGCTGCCTATGAACTCATGAATTCACACTGTTAGCTTTGACATTTCAACTGTGCTTTCTCAAGCTTGGAGGCATGGAAGGGGTTTTTTTATCTCATTAGCATGGCAAGGAATGCATCTGTCTGGTCTCTGACACCTCTCCTGCCATTGACTCTGCACAAGGCAAGGGATCACACAGATAAAGGGATTTAATCGTAATGATTTAGGCAAGGAAGGGGCTTCAAAGGGATATAATCCGAGCTGGCTTTATTTTATCTATATAGAATTAACATTCATGATGGGAGATGGGGAGCTTAAATGATAAAAATAAAATATTGTTCCCCAGGGGACTGCACACAAAACTTGGAAATTCATACTCTGAGAATTAAGTCTAAAAGTTTTTAGGAGACACCGAAGACATAACAACTGTGCTTGCACCCGAGGAGCTAACAGATGGCCATTACCTTTGCAACATTCTCAGTGGGAACACAAATAGCATATCTAAGACGACACAGCAGAAATGATGGAAGCTACCAAGATAAATATGTGGATAGAGGTGGAGAGAGAGCTTCTCACTTTTAATACAGTCTATCATGAAAGCTGTGAAATCAGAGAGGTACACAACTTCTCAAGAAAATCACAGTAGGGAGAAGCAGAGCCAGTGTCTGAGCTCTAGCCTGCTCCATAGCTATCACATCACCATAGCATCCTAGTGATCACCATGTCCCAGTTTAAAGCTTTTCACTGGCAAACAGCTTCATTTTTTTTAAAAAAAATCACTATTATTAATGCAAACATGCACGCATGATATGTGCATCAGAGTGCACATGCTTTAACTTAGTCAACTCAGTTCTCTCCTTCTACCTTATGTGACTTCCAAGAATTGAACTCAGATCACTAAGCTTCTTTGGCAAATTCCTTGCACACTGAGTCATCCTGTTGGTCCAAAGTATCTATAATTATTGTTTATTGTTCGTAGGGTTTTAAAAATATATCTTTTAAACCACATAAAATATCATTTAATTATATTATATAGTTTTAAACAACATATATACATATACACACATAATTTGTTGTATTAAATATATACTTAATTATATGTATAAATATATATGCATATATCACACGCACACAAATACACACACTTTTGATTGAACCAAGGGTTTCACACATGCTAGGTAATGCTCTATGGTTGACTACATTGCCAGCTCAAAATTCTTCCAGTTTGAATTCAGGTATAATATCTCAAAGGTAGAGAATAGAAACGATTTATCATGGCTATTTCTTATTGTCTAATTGAGACAACTTAAAGTCATCTGGAAAGAGGGAATGTCAGCTGAAGAATTGCCTCAATCACATTGTCCCATGGCTGGTCTATGAAGAACTCTTAATTGCTGTCTGATGTTGAAGGGCCCAGTCCACTACAGGTATTGCCATTACTAGGCAGAATGGCTATCTAGGAAGGCTAGCTTAGAATATGTCAGCAAGCAGTCTTCCTTCGTGGTTTCTGCTCCAGTTTCCGCTTCACTTCCTGCCCAAATTTCTCCCCCAACAATGGACAATAACCTGTGAATCTAATCAAAATAAATCCTTTCCTCTCCCATGTTGTTTTTGGTCAAAAATGTTTTATTGCAGCAACAGAAAAGAAAACTAGAACAGTGCCCAACAGGGGATGGAAAAACTGTTAGCACTACCAAGCCCCTCTAGTTAAGTCACAAACTTCCTGGCTTTAATAACAAAATATCAGATTCTGGAAAATCACTCAGACTTGGTTTCAAAGAAACAAAAGTTTTATGTCTCCGATGATCCCTCAGTCCCAAGAAAACTGAGACAATCAATTACAGACACCAAGTGTAGTTTTCCATCATATTTGTGAGCAGAGTCGATCCCAGCGGCTAAATCTTAAACATCATTCCCTATTGGCCTTGCTAATTCTCGGAGCCAAAAGCAGTCCTTAAAAAGCACAGCACAAATTCAACAAAGCTTTATCACACTGGTGCCTATGGTGGTCTAGCTTTCCATTTCACATACTGTAAGCTTTGCATGTCATTAATGATCACCAACTTTTAATGAATCAAATATAGTGGACAAAAGTCACCCATAAGAAACAGCAAGTGTGATGTTTTAAAGTTAAGGGACACTCACAGGGAAAGGAGCTATGGCATGCCTACATACACCTCCCTTGCAAGAACAGGGGCCAGAGGGAGAGCATCATGTGGTTTCTCTAGAAGGATGGAATAGGGGCAAGTAGTTTTCCTCTCCTCAGCAGCATCTTTCCAAAATCCCTGTTAAGCTGACATTGTCATTTGGTACCCCAAAGGACCAAAAGTCAAAGGAGGCTTCTAGAATCTGGACTCCAGAATGCCCCCCAAAAGCCCACATGGTGAAAGGCTTGGTTCTCAGATAACTGCTCCTGGGGGGTAGAGGAGCTTGTAAGTATGACCTAGGAGATCACCAGGCCACTGCCCTTGAAGGGGACAGTGAAAGCCCAGGCCATCCTCTCTTACTTCCTGGCCATGAGATAAGTGGTTTTCTCTGCCATACACTCTCATTACGAGGTACTGGCTTGCCACAGACCTATAAGCAAGAACTAGAGTTATAAGATACCATGTGGGTGTTGCGGGAGGTCCTTCTGCTCTTCCACCCAATAGCTGCTGAGATATCAGCCCATTGGGGCGTGGTCTCTCTCCCTTTATAAAAAGCAGCTACTTCCCTCTGCTCTCTCTTCACTTCCTGCTCTGCTGGTGACTAGACTCCCTTCCTGGTTGCGCAGAGGGCTGTTGTCTGGGACGGTGATCTGTAAGTTATTTCCTCTTTAAATAAATACCACCCTATTAATCATAATTCCAAACTAGCGTGGCATTGTTTGTGACTTACGCCTTCATGTGGGTGCTGGAATTCGAACCCAGGTCCTCTGCAAGAGCAGCCAGTTAGTGCTCTTAATCACTGAGCCACTTCTCCAGCCCCAAATACTAATACTATTTTTTTAAACTTATAAGATGGGGGACGGGAGGGGATTTGATAGCTAAGAGCACTGGCTGTTCTTCCCAATCATCCAGGTTCAATTCCGAGCATCCACATGATGGCTTACAGCTATCTGTAACACAGGTTGTGCACAGGCATACATTCAGGCAAAATACCAGTATACATAAAACAATAAATAAATTAATTACAAAATAAATTTAGAAAGTGGAACTTTGTGACTTTCTGATGTTTTTGGTGCCTTGATGAGAACTTTGATTATTATTTTTTGATAATTCAGAGACATTAAAGAGTGAGAGATTATATAAACAAATCTGTGTAACTCAAGATAGCTTATATTTGCCTACTCTTTCTTTTGATCTTGGAGCTTTGTGTTTGGGGCTTATAAATTTGAATCTCTGCCAAATCCTGTCATCACTTTTAACTGCAACTGCAAGTATCCTCACCTCCAAATGCTTCTCTTAAAAGGCCAGAACACAGGCTTCCAAAAGGATAGCCATACAAAACTCTGTCAAGTGTTTCTCCCCTCCCTTTCCTTCCCTGCAATTTGAGTTGGTTTTCTATTTGGATATATTTCAACTAAAATGTAAATGCTGATAAAGCCTCATCCCTTGAATATGTTATTCTCAAATCCTGGTAATTACAAGGAATAGATTGGAATCAGCCAAAACCTACAGGGAAATACTTGTTTAAATACCTCAACTTTAACCTTGGAAATGCATAGAATCAAGGAATATTAGCATCAAAGAGAACTTCAAAATCAATCTAGTTTGGTGGTTTTCTAATTTGACCTGTAAAGCCTATTCAGGGAATGATTGAGGTACCATCAACACATAAAGAGCCAGGGAAGAACAGAGCAAAGGCTGCTGTTCTGGACACCTTCATTGAGCACAGAGGGTGGGAATTATGAGTCTGCTCCTCAAACACCCACCTTGAGTGCTGCCTAGATTCCTTTGTACCTAGTCTTAACCCTTGCAGCTGTTTCCTGCTGATCACCGAGGCTAGATATGGTCAAGCAATACAAAAGGACAGATGAGCTACAGACAAACACTATGGCTGTGGGTGCAAGATTCTCAGCAAGGACAATGGCGGAATCGTTTTTGGTGACCAGTATCTAGATTCTGCCTATTAGAACATAGTGTGATAGGTACCATGTGATGGACAATTGTACCTAGTGCAGTGGTTGTTTTCTCTGGCTGCTAATCCAGCTTGAGTGCTGCTTAAATATCTTGTCATGGTATTTCCTTACAAAATAATTTAACCAAAGAGAACCGGGAAAAAATAAAAGTATAAATCTCACGAATTCTAATCTATGCTTTACTTTACATGCCAAGAATGTGGGTCAGATAAATGAAGCTATTAACAGTAAAAGCAAGTCTACAGTAAAGCAAGAGGTAACTGACTGATCAATGCCATTTTGATCCAGGACTCGAAACATTTGTGTGTGCATAAAAGTGTGTAGCTGTGTCAGTTATCTTTCTCCTATTGTAACAAATACCTGAGAAAAGTGTTTTTTAAGAGAAAGGGAGTTGTTTGGACTCATAGCTCTGATGATTTCAATCCATGAAGCACTCTCTTGCTGCAGGCCTCTGGAGAAACCAAGCATCATGACAGGGTCATATGGAAGAGCAAAGCCATTAACCTCATGAACAAGACAGGAAAGAGAAAAAGAGAAAGAGGCTAGGTCCTGCTTCTTCTCTGAAGCTTTGCCTTTGATGACCAGAAGATTTCTCACTCAACCCTTCTTGTAAAGTTTCCTCCACCTCCTAAACTGGTGTCTCACTTTCGACATATGTGGCATTTACAACTCCAAATTCACCAATAGCATACTTGGATTATCATTTCTGAATACTTTATACACTGGAGACTGTACATTCAAAATCCTTTAAGGGTGAATGTTTATAGATAAGTAGAGTTTTTTTGCAGTTTTCAGTCACCACCTCTCACCCTGCACCAGGTTTACCTTCTGTTTGTACAGGCACAAGTCCCACTGCTAAACTATATGCTTATATGTTAAATATATGTTAATTTTGGGGGAATCTCCATACCTGCTTTCCATAATGGATATAATAATTTACATTCCAATCAATGATATATAAGGGTTCCAATTTCTCCACATTATTGCTTATTTAGCTTTTCTCTTTCTCATAATTAATAAAGTGATTAATTTATTTATGGGAGACCCACGGATCTCCATGTTCTTGTGGGGGTCTGAGAATAACTCAGAATTGTTTCTCTCCTTCCATCATGTGACTCTAGGATGGCATTTGGATCATCAGGCTTGGCAGGAAGCAGCCACACTTATTGAGCACATCTTGAAATTTCTCTCTCTCTCTCTCTCTCTCTCTCTCTCTCTCTCTCTCTCTCTCTCTCTCTCTTTCTCTCTCTCTCTCTCTCTCTCCTCCCTTTAATTTTCTTTTCATACATAAATGTTTGTCTACCACATGGTACCTACTACCCATGGAGGCCAGAAGAGAGCATGATTTACCCTGGTAGTGCAGTTACAGAGAGCTACCATGTGGGTACATGGAATCAAAACCAGATCCTCTAGAAGAGCAGCCAATGTTTCCATACTCTTAACTGCTGAGCCATTTCTCCAGACCTCTCACCAGCTCTTTCTTATAATGGCCATTCTAAAGGGCATGAAGATATGTTCTTCAAAAGTGATTATGAATATGCTTTTCACATACTTGTTTGTAGAAGGAACTGTGGGCCGCTTCCCGCCTCCCAGTTCCCAGCCACCAGCTAGCTTTATCCAAAATAATTACATGGAAACTGTATTCTTTTAAACACTGCTTGGCTCGTTAGTTCTATCCTCTTATTGGCTAATTCTCACATCTTGATTAACCCATTTCTAATAATCTGTGTAGCACCACGAGGTCGTGGCTTACCAGGAAGGATCTTAATCTGCGTCCATCTTGGAGAGGAGAGCTATAGTGTCTGCCTCGCTGCCTTCTTCCTCCCAGCATTCTGTTCTGTCTTTCCCAGCTACCTATGTTCTGACCTATCAGGCCAAGCAGTTTTCTTTATTAATTAACCAATTAAGCAACAGATAGATAGAAGACCCACCTGCATCACTTGTTGGCTGTACATTTCCTCTAAAATGCATATGCAGATCCTTTTTTCTTTTACTTTCTTACCATTGAAATCTGAGTTCCTTGTATTATTTAGATATGAACCTCTTATCACACATATGGTGTGGATCAGTTGCATTTGTTCCGTTTTCTTGTTTCCTCAGCTGTATGTGGCACTTTATAATTTGAGATGGGCCCATTTGTCTGAATGTGTTGCCTGATCTCTTGAGTTCACATACAGCAATCTAGCAAACTGTATATATAGTATGATAATTTCAAAAAACTGAAAAAAATAGACAGAATATAAAAACTATGGGACTTTTTTAAAAATCAAATGGGAAAGATATATGCATGAACATCTGAAAGAGTTTAGGATCTCTAAATAACAAGAAAGAATTCCACTCCCAGGCCTGGCTCTGCTACTGACAGACTTACATAAAGGTTAAGTGCAGTCAAGTTTCCTAGATCCTCTGTGATCACAGATGCGCTAGCTTTCTGGAAACTTCAGTTCGCCCATCTGTAAAATGAACGGGTTGAAGCAGATCATATCTTAAGTTCTTTTCAGATCCCAAATCCTATGGCACTTGCTGCACTGAATTTTAATGGCCTCACTTCTAAAAACTAGGTAAGTTCCCATTTATACATTGCATGTCTATTTGAGGTTTGCTCTCTTCATACTCATAACACTCAAAAACAGTCTCTGCTCTAAAGGGCAGCTTGTACATGAAGGCAAGGTTCGGGCAAACCAGTCAAGGGTACAGTGTGAAGTGAGATCAGGAGAGGAGGATTTCAACAGAGATCCCTCTGGCAGGTCGGTAATTGGTTACTTATGAAAATGGAATGTGGCTAGTGATTTATCAGAGGATGCCATTTACATGCTCATAAATTAAAAAAAAAAGCGTGAGACTCCTTTTTCATAAAAAGAAAAGGGAGTCGAGGGAAAATGGGACACACTTGGCAGACAAACTACAAGAAATAAAGAGGGCATTCTGTGAGCTTAAGTGTTTATGAAATGTGCATAAAACGGGTTGTGTGCTAACCCTATCTCCCAGTCTTTCTGCTACAGCCTCATAGGCCCCAGGTCTAATACAATATGTGAGTGTTAGGTTTATGAAAAATAGGGGCAGTTAATTTTAGTACCATGATTTCTAAGCCTTTTCATAGAGGAACCAAAGTGAACTGAAACCAAAGATGGTATAAAGGTAACTTCAGTAGCAGAAGACAAGCCACTGCTCATGCCTAGAGTCCCTGGGGATGGCACCAAGGCAATGTGGAGATAGCTATTAGGTCAGCACTTAACCAAGACCTAACTTAATTTCAATTTAATTATTTTAATTCAATTTATTTTATTTTATTTTTAATTATGTGTGCATGTCTTTCTGGGTACATGCAAGTAAATGCAAGTATTCTCAGAAGCCAGAAGAGGACATCAGATGCCTTAGAGCTGAAGTTACAGGCAGATGTAAGTAGGTGCTAGGAACTGAGCTCAGGCCATCAGCATGAACAGGAAGCACCCTTAACCACTGAGCCATCTCTGAAGGCCCAAGAACAGTGTTAGCTCACAAGGCCCAGGTAAAGCCCTTACCTGACTGTTGTTCTGTCCACACCATCATTGCCACCCTGCCACCCTTTCACCTGCTGTTGACTTGAGGTATGATTCCTTCCCTTACCAAACTCAATCTGGGGGTTAAGTAAACTAACAAGCTGTCTTAGGAGAAATATTTACATTTATAATATATGCTGCTGTATTTCTAATAAAGATTACTGTGTGGTGTAAATTCTCTTCTTTTATCCTCTAGTCACATACCTAGTGATTACCTCTCCCTCTTCATCATCAAGTGTAGCTATTTAACTGAGTCTTTGCCAATAGAAGCTAGACGGTAGAGGAGCCTTAGAGCCATGTTTTTAGTGCACGCTACGGAACTTCTCCAACGATTCTTTATTCACTCTTTCCCCTTCCTCTATGTGATGATACATGAATCAGAAAACTTAAAGTGACAATGTGGAAATCACATGGGCCTGGGTTGACCATGTGGAGGTCATCTAGACAGGGACACAGTTACAGAAGGGGGAAATAAACTTGCTTTATGTAAAGCCACTAAGACTCTTCCATCTATTTGTGACAGTATTTAGAATGAGATAAATGAATACCTCAGCACTGAGTGAATGCTTACTATCTGCTAGGTGCGTGTGTGTGTGTGTGCGCGCACACACACACACACACACACACACCTTCATTTCTCACAAAGCCCCACAATAAATACTGTTACAGGCATGGAGAACTTAATGACTTGAGAAAATGCTCCACTGCTGTGCTAAACTAGCCCTGGGTCTTAACCATTTCACTTCATTTCATTCTCAATACAGAATATAACTCTAGGTGTACTGCATAGCAACATTATTTCTTAGTTTATGCTAGCTACCCTTATACAGTTGAAAGATTAAACCGCAACAGAAGACAAGCAACTTAAAACAAAGAAATTTATTTCTAAAATTCTAACTAAAACTTAAAAAGCAAAGAAAACCTTTTGTTTTACTCAGATCTATAATATAAAGGTAAAAGATGATAAAAATTAAAGATAGCGTTAAATTGATAATCCAAAACAAAGTCTGTAGCTCAATAACAAAAATGGGATTTCCAATAAAGAATGTGTGTGATAACATAAATCACAGAAAATAATTGGCAAAGCTGTTATTTCTCACCAAGATTTATGGACTTATACAATCACAGTGCATCCAATCATAGACGACGTTTTAATGACACGAAGAAAATGCTTATGACACAATGAGATTCAATTACATAACTACAGCAAAAATAGGATTAATGCAAATCAACCATTCAAAAAGTGTCGCTGGGTACCAATTACATGCTAAGTATAAGCCGAGGATCTGGCCATATGGTCCCTGCCTCCAAAACTATATGGTCTGACTTTCTCAGAAGGGTAGGCATTCCTAAAAGATCAGGAGAATTGCTTTCCCAGGGTTTGGTTTCTTTAGGCAAATAATAAGGAAGTTAGAAAAGACCATAGCTAAGGTCTCTAATGCAATTACATTCTGCGTGTGAAATAAGATCTTTTATTCCATAGATAGTAAGATATGATTTGGTATATCTACAAGCTTTTGACTCATCTAAACCTGTAGTTATCACCATAAACCTATTAATGTTAGTTTTACTTAATGTGCTTACATTCTTTATTTAACCAAGACTGAGGGGTTTCTTGAGTGGGAAGATTCTTTGGTCTAAAATAGAGAGTTCTGAGCAAATTGAGATGTTCAGATCCTTTAGCTTCATATCAAATAATTAGACTTAAATGCTAAAACTAAATTTAATTATACAAACTTAGTGACTTTTTACATTAAAATGAATTCATAGACAGTTTTAAAAAACAGAAGAGCAAGGATTATGTATATTTAGTAAAAACACACACACCCAGTTGTCCAAAATTTTTAGACCAACAACACATCTGGTATGAAAGTTAATGTAATTCACAAGACCTACATACTTCAAAAGGTTTCACATGCATTGTTTTAAAACTAGAATATTTATCTACAGGCTGGAAAGAATAGCATCCTGCTAATATTTCAGTGATGGAGGGGAAAAAAGAATGGAGGGAAAGACAAAAAGAGAGAGGGAGAGAGATTTTCAAGGTCTAAAAAAATTGTGGTTTTAAATGACATATTTCTATTTTGTTCTTAAAATGCATTGTTGTTTGAAAGAATATTCGAATATGATTACAATCCACAGTGCCATCTCTCTTCCTTTTGCATTTATCACATAAATCAATATAATTAGGCTAACACCAAATACATTGTTCCTTCAGTGTCAAGTAAAGAAATCTCAAGAGGGACTAAAAGGAACCCTGGAGAGGTTGACAGTGTCTCAGCATCGCCAACTCCAATGCAAGAACAACTCCTTGTATTAACATGAAGACCTAGATCTCATGGGAATGTTCATCCCTATCTCTCTAATTCCATTCCATTTCGAAGACTCCAGTCTTCACCAAGCACTCCTATCAGGAACATCAAGATCAAATTCTTTTGGACCAACAAATAAATTCTGGCCTCAAGAACAAGATATATTTACTAAAGAGTCATTTAAAGATGCATTGGAGGATTTAAGTGACAAGCAAATCTGAGTATGTTGCTAGTTTGCTGTTTCTGCTTCACTCATGTCTAGGACCAATGGCTTTTGAGTGAGAGGGCATACAATATTTGCCAACATCCTTTGCAAAGTTACCAAATGACAGCTTGTAAAATGTGGCGCAGTTGACAATTTAAAGAATCCACCAAAAATCCAATAATGGGGTCCCATTTCTAACTCTCATCATCACCAAGCCTCATCTGTCTCCTGGCCCTCAGTAACTTTTCCCACGTCACAGCAATGACCATCCGCGAGCCGCAAGCTTCTTCCCCCATTGCTGACACATTTTCTTCCTAATGTTCCTCTGTCTGAAGCCAAATAAATGTAGCAATCAAGCAGAAGTAGGCTGGGCTTCCTTTCTTACCCTTGCTTTGGGGAAGAGGAAAAATAGTTTAAATAAATGATACACTGATTTAAAAAGAAATGAATTGGATAACAGGGAGACGGAGACCATTTCTCTTGCTGGCTCTGCCTGTGACTTTGAAGAGAAAGTTGTAAAATCACAATACCTCCTGTCTGACCTGATGTGCTGTTTTAATCTGCAAAACCTGGCTACATAATGCTACTGGCTATGTCTGTCAATGCTTACCATCCACCATGTAGTGCTCCAAGCATTTTACTTGCTTTCTTTCACTCCCTAACCAGCACACTCCTTTGGGATTGTTACTGTGATTAATCCCACTTTAGAGCCAAGGAAACTAAGGTTTAAGAAGGTGAAGTGACTTTCCCACAGGGACATGGATCTTAATTGCAGTTCTGGCCTTTAAAACAGTGTTGACCTGTTTTCAAACCTCATACCTTGGTGCCCGATCTCTACTACCGTCTTCAGGAAGGATTTTCTAAAACCTGGGTACTGTTACAGGACTTGCAGTCACCCAACACCATCAAACATTATATACCAGCCGTCTTCCCCAAGACCCACCTCTGGAGAACTCCACATTGAAGGGTGTGGCAGCCACTCTCTCCCACTCTCAAGAAAATACAGACTTAGTCATTTTGAAAGGCCACATCTAGGTCTCTATTGAAGCCAGTAGCCATCTTCTTTTAAATTTACATGCAGGAGAGAGAGGAGAGAGAAAGAGAGATAATCTAGTCTAGACTCAATATGCTACCCACCCACCCCCCACCCGGTCTAGCTATCTCTACTGTTCATTCATTATCTATCCTGCAACCTCACTTTCTTTTCCCTAGATCCTATGAAGGTCCACTTTGTGACCCACCCGTGGCTACAAAATAGTTAATAGCTTCAGGAGACTAGGAAGTGTAAGTGTAAGCAAACACTTCTCAGATATCTATGCAAGACACCCTGGGAGAGGAGAAGCTATAAGGATCAAAAATGTAAGATCATTGTTATTGAATCTCTCCCCTAGCATTAACGACTTCAAACGTAAATTTTGTGAAAATGTATTCTTTCAAATACAGAATTTTGGGGCTTAAGTAACCTGAGGAAATAAAATCACGCTGTCTTTCTCAAAGTTGTTCAATACTGACGACTGATAATGCTCTCTGGCTTAAAGCTGATTCTCCCGATACCACGTAACTAGGACTTATCCTGAATCTCGCTTTGGGCTGCCACTTTGAAGCTGAGACTGAGATTCAGGTGCAGTCTCCAAATTAGCGCTTAGCACCTCTGCCTCCCACCCTTGCTCTCACATAGACATCCCCCACCCTGCAAACTGTCCGAATCTTCAATCCTCTGCTAATATGAACACAACTTTCATACCTAACCTAACAGAAAACTGTAGTTTCAAAGTTTCAGAATCGTCTCCAGAAAGCCTCCAGAATTTGGTAAAGACTTTGCCTTCCAGTTAAGGATCCTTTCCCTACGGGAAGGGCGTGAACCAGTTTCACCGCGGGTTTGTACGCACCCAGTATCACCTATCTCCAAAGGAAGGGTGAGAGTTTTGTATAATCGCCTGAACCCAAGTTCTACCTTGCTCAGAGATGCAGTCGTATTATGCCCATAGCTTTCTTATAAGGGCTTTTCCCAGCTCCTTGCCTCCCTCACCCAGTCAGCCTTTCGCCCCCATTTAAAAAAAAAAAAAAAAAAAAAAAAAAGGAGCAGCTCGCTGCTCCCTGCAGCAACGGTAGAGGCGCAGCGGTCTAGCAGACCCGGGGTTGCGGGGCTGAGCATCCCTTTTGTTGGACGGGTTGCAGATGGTGTCCCGGCGCGGGGCTGCGCCTTGGCGGGCGTGGGGGCCGGGAGGCAGCGGGAGGGGGGAGGTTGGGGGAGGTCGGGAAGGGGATCGGGCGGGAGAGGAGGAGACGACTGAACAGCCAATCAGTGCGCAGCCCATCAGCTGACCGCTTTTGCTTACACCAGGTGCACGCCGGCTGCGGGGAGCACAAAGCGGGGCGCACGGAGGGCGCCGGCAGCGAGCCGCGGAACGAGGCGAGGCCCGTGCGCCCCGGTTTGCAGCGCTTGCCGGGCAGGGGCCCGGGCCCACGGTGTCCTCCCAGGCAGCAGCATCCGTGCCACTGCATCCCGAGACGCCTAGAGCGCCTTCCTTGAGACCCGATCGTTCGCTGCCCCGCCCTCTGAACCCCATTTCTTTTACCCTCCTTCCCAATCCTGCCTGTCTCTACTCCGACCCCCAAATACCGGATTTAGCCCAGCCCCGCTCAGCAGCTGTTGCTCTTGCGGCTGTCTCGTCTTGCGTTTTTGGTGCTCTGCCGGGGGTCCCCCAAGGAGCCAGTGCGCGCTGCGGGTTGGGAGGAGGCGCTGCTCAGCCGGTCCTCATCCTCCCGCTGCTGCTGCTACTGCTGCTGCTGCTGCCACCGGCTGCCCACTCTGTTCGCACCCCAACATCCCCACCAGCCGGGCCTTAGGGTAAGTGCCCCGACTAACTGGGCCGCAACAGAAGGTTTGGGAGGCAGCGAGGGGGGAGTAGAGACAAACTTGGCAGCTCGGCGGACCCTACAACGTTTGAGAAATCTTGGTCTAAGGGGGACACGGGGGCACGGTTTCTCGAGCTGGGGTTGGGGGTAGACGAAGTAGGGAAAGGAGAATCTAGTTACCACCCTCTTGCCTTCAAAAATGAAGCAGGAAGAGCAATAGTTGAAAAGGCAGCTCAAAAAAAAAAAAAAAATGGGCAAAAGGCAGTGACTGGAGCTGAGCCCCCAGGATTTCAGGGACCCATCAGGGGATGGTGGCGTCCAGAATGGCAAGGAGAAGGGAAGGCTTGGTTGGGAATGTGAACAGGGCAAGAAGCTGGGGCCTGGGAAGCGTGCAAATAGAAGACCCAGGGAGTTGGAATGGGGTCAAGAGGAGAGAAGGAAGGTGGCAGGTTGTGGAGAGAGGAAGAGGTCTTGGGAATGGCCTCGATGTTAAGAATAAAGAGCAGGGAGCATAATTAACAAAACATTGAAAGTACTGAAGTCAGAGCATTGCGGAGAACATACTAAACTATTATGTGGTCCAAGAAGGAAAAAAAATTGTACGTTTTGAGCCTGGAAGGTGTAGTCCCTTAAGAAGGCTTGTCATAGATGTGGAAAGTTCAAGGAAGCCTTGGGCTCTTCCAGGCATTCTGCGCCGGGGTCAGTAGCTAAAAAAGTTTGCCAGCCAGTGTCCTTTGTGCTGCACCGAGAGGGGGTGTGGGCTGCTGCCTACTGCTTTCATGCTTCCTAGGTTCCCGCAGTCACCGCTACCTGAGGGGGAAGTCCTTGGCTGGTTGGGTTTCCCCAGAAAAGCCAAGCAGCCAAGAAGCACCTCGTGCACTGGGCAGGTTGGAAAGTTCGTCCTGGGATTGTGGCCGGGCAGCAGGCATGGATGCGCAGGCTGGAAGATTCCGTAGTCGTACTTGCTCCAGAGGGACCTCGCCTGCGGTATCCACAGCAATAGCTTCAAAGGCAAGGCTGCAGAGAGTGATCAGAGTTGTCAAAGCCTTTGAGTGACTGAACCCTGTAGGCAAAGTTCCTAAATCCCATCCTGTCCTTAGTACGTCCATTCCCGATCCAGATAATAAAACAAATAACGGAATTCAGATTCGCCGAGGGAGCAAGTACTGCTGACTTGTACTTTTTCCTGTAGAATCTCCTGAGACAATATGCTATCTTTTTTTGCAGTTCTATTTACCAATTTAGGCAATTAATACTATTCCTATATTGTCGTCGTGACTTCATTTTTAAAAGCTGGAACTGGAGAAGTGGAAACTTCAGGAAGATTCCTACTTTGACCTGTATAAAGCTGGAGTCGAAGTGGTATTACTGGCTCCAGGGCCATGTGTGTCATGAAGTCTCTAATTTGCATGCAAATGTGAGCCGATCCTGGCAGTTGTCTGGCCTCATCCATTCACATGAAGGAATTTGAAAAGACAAGGAGTCTTCAGTTAACAATAGACCTTAAGAACGTGGGATAAAGGCCCAGTGTGGGTTTCTCTGTTTGGGGATTCCATGGCTTGCTGACACCTTTATTCAAGAGCCAAATTCTTGGTGTGGTGTTATGGGGGGGGGGCTCAAATCCACTTGCTCTTACCTGGGTGTATACATGCATGCGGCATAGAGGGAGTGCTTCTATGCAGGCAGTAACTTTAATCCACTTCTAGCGGCTTGAAATATTTCTTCACTGACTCCTCAACTTTTAGAGTTCTTTTCTTCTTCCATTTTTTTTTAATCTTGTCCAACATTTACCCCCTGCCCAGAGAGATAAGTCATGTAGGAAAAGGTGTTTGTCACTGGAAGGTCTCACTGGACTGTCACTGTCTTTTCATCCTCATGTGAGTTCATTAGGTGACAGAGTGAAAGAATTGCAGATGATGAGAGTGTCCCATTCTAGCAAAGGACCTGGGTTTGAGTGTGTGTGTGTGTGTGTGTGTGTATGTGTGTGTGTGTGTGTGTGAGAGAGAGAGAGAGAGAGAGAGAGAGAGAGAGAGAGAGAGAGAGAGAGAGACAGAGTGTCTGTGTTTGCGTGTGTGTGTGAGAGTATGTGTGTGTGTCTCAGTACTGAACAGTGAACAGGGAAAGTCAGTTGATGGACTCCCAAAGCAAGGACCTTTCTGTCTTGTGTTATATTAGCTGGTCAGCCATGCTATTCACCTCCTGACTCTCTAGGACCGATGAAACAAAAGCTGGGCCGCATGGGCCACATGGGAGGCCTGCAGTTATAATCCCTGACAAACCAGTACCAGAAACCCTTCTTTTGTCAGTCCTGAACATTGTTGAAGAACGAAAGAAACCTATTCACTGAACAGGGTTTGTGACCCCGCGTTCTATGTACTCACCAAAAGAGACATTAAAATACAGCAGGAAGACAGTATTGCCTTGGGCTTGATTGGGAAGAAGGGTGGACAACAGATGTTAGCATGCTGTTTCACATGTTTTCTGAAGCTGTTATTATGATTATTATATTCTTGCCCAGTACCCTTTATATACAAGCCAGTCTACTCCAAATAGGAAGAAATGAATTGAGTCCAATCTGAGTAACAAGTGTTACAGCCAAGTTCGCAATTTCTGCCTTGAAGCTGTGCGGAAGTCAGAAAGCAACATTGGTGTACTGAATTCTCATTTGACTCTCAAACCTGGCTTTCTAACTCCCTGATGGAACTGAGGGATGACTATAAAATAAAAACAGCATTTCCAAACTAAGCCCATATACCTCTCTGATGTAAGATTACCAGAGGGTGGTTTTGAAATCAAGGTAAGTGCCACAGCAATACAACTATGAATGGTCAACTGCTACCCTCCCTAAGTCAGGTCTTTTCTGGACAAGTCTAATACAGGAAGGACTGAGTATGCATTCTGGCAAATAAAATCATTAAAGTACTTAATATAAAAGATTACTAAGAAATGCAAACCCATTACAACTACAGATGATAGTTCTGAAGAAATAGCCATAGGTAGCCCTGTTAGAGTCTGGAAATTGAGATTAATGAGTAAAGTAAACACGAGAAGGCTGACCCTTGGCCTCTATATAGAGTA
Source organism: Alexandromys fortis (assembly GCF_014885135.2). Classification (NCBI taxonomy): domain Eukaryota; kingdom Metazoa; phylum Chordata; class Mammalia; order Rodentia; family Cricetidae; genus Alexandromys; species Alexandromys fortis. Next base: position 11,288,084 of record NW_026067947.1, read on the forward strand.
TGATACTGTTGGTCTCTTGACCTGAACTGTTCTGTCTCTTATAAATAATCTCTCAGAGACGTATCAAGGGAGTATAATTTCTTAAAAGTCAACTTCTAAGAAATAAATCTGATATTACAGTTATAGTTCAATTCACTACCAGGTTAACTATAAATAACACTAATTTTCTTGTTGTAGGCCTTTATGCCACCTTAAATAAGCCATAAACTGTATATAAAACATGATACATTATAGGCATGGGTGTCACTTTTACTAGGCTTTCACAGCTCTTTCTTAGAATTTCCTTTTCAGCTACAAATAGTTATTCTCTGATTCATTTCAGCATTAATATAAGGCTGCTGAAATATTGTATTTAATTTTTTTAAATTATTATGCTGAGCAAGTATTTTGGGTTAAGCCAATCTGAAGATAAAACAGCTTCTATTTTAAAGTCATATTTTTATTTCTGAGAACAATGGAAATATCTTTAACTCATGAATAGAGCTTTGATTAATATTTTATTCAGAATGAAATTAAAATTATACAGATGAAGTCAGAAAAACATGTAGTCTCTCTTGTTTGGGCTCAAAGAACAGAATAAAAATAAAGGCTAAACTCAGTAAAATGCGATATTTTAGAAAGCACCAGAGAACCATTTTTCCTTAAAGTTTTAAATGAAGTTCACTTTAAAACTTGTTTTTTTTCTCTCTTTTAACATATCACCGTTCCAGGTATATTTCAGAGTTTTGTTTCCATCTCTCAAAGAACAGATATAATAAATGGTTAATCACCTTGCATTATTATACCAGTTATTTGGTTAGTAAGTAGACTATTGCCAATCATACCTAAGGGATCTGGTGTGTCTTCCTTAATCTACTAACTTTGAGATTCCTCCCTTGTAACATAACAAGGCCAATAGGCCTGGAAGGACTAACTACCATAATCGGCTATGTTGTCAAAAAGGATTGTAAAAGCTTTGCTTGTAGTACCACAACTACCATAAACATTTAACTTGGATGGAATCATCATATCTACTGAACTGAAAAATTGCCCCTAAGAAGCAGAGAAAATAGGTGTCGGCTTGCAGTACACATCAAAGGTGCTGTCCACCCTAATTTCAGAGCACCTGCTGAAAAGACAAATGCATTAGGTTAGGGCACTTAGTTTTGAAAGCTGTGGAGTAGAGCTTGCTTTCATAGTGGCTTCTTACCTTCCATTGACACTCTTTCGAACTCAGACGTTGTGATGTTATTTGAAAGCTCTGATTACTGTAAATGAGTTGTAATCTTCTGACCCAGGCTGTCTTAGCTCGCATCTATTATACTACGGGGGCAGATGTGGACTCCACAGCTGTCACCTCATTTGTGTATGAAACAGACACATTGGTGGCATTTTTGGGGGGTTTCCATAGTTACCTGAACAATGTACATGTGACACTGACAAGTGAAAGGTTTCTGTGGCAGATATTTTGTAGACCTGAGACTAAAGTACAACTTTTTGAAATTTAAGTTACACATGCATTAGTCTTCCATTGTTCTTTGGAGCCACTTAATCATAGGATGATAGCTTCTCCATGCCACGGCCAGGAAAGTGCAACCAAGAGCCTTTCCCTAATAGAGATTTCCAAGAGCAGCATTTCTGAACCTCTGCAAGGGGGATGCTTGCATTCATTTCAAAATATTTGGTTTTCCTATTTAGTACCGCTTTTTGTGAGCTAGCGTATTAACATAGTCACTTTCCATTCTGAAGGAGAAACCTGGACAGCCCCACTACCAGTGCCTATCTTAGTAAAAGCTTAGAAAGAACAACAAATCCATCTGCCTTTACTAGCAATAAGCACCGTCTGAAGAGCTCCATCTCGGACAACCAAAACAGCTTTGCAAAGAAAGAAAGGTGGCTTAATTGGTTTCATGTCTGTAATTTCCTCTTCTAGGAAAAGAGAATACCATTAACCCGCATTGTTGTTTCACAATAGTGGTAGGTCTTCATTTGTATCTATAATAATCAGCACAATCAAGTACAGCGCACAGTCAGGAAAGCTCAGAGCAGTGCCCAGCTCTGAAAATAATGGCTGGTTATGTGTGTGACCTTCTGGGTGTCCTGCAACTATCCTGATGCTTTGCATCCCTGTCAAGGTGCTGCTGCAAGGAGCCAGGAGAGCTGTTCGATGCTGCTAGGATTATTATTACAAAGAACTAGACTTCTGCTCCAGTGCTGTGATTTTCTGGGTGGCTAATGGCCAAAGGAATCACTTCACTTTTCCTATAAGGTGATTTTTCCCTAGTTTTATAGTTAAGATGGTTTATATTATTGTTTTCCTTTTGAAAAGAATTTCTGGGGCTAGAAAGATGTCCCACAAGTTAGGCTCACTGGTTGTTCTTTTGGAAAACCAGGCTGAAGTCCCCAGAACCCACATGGTGGCTCACAACGACCTGCATCTCCAGTTCCAGGGAATCCAGTACCATCTTTTGACCTCAGTGGGCATCAGGCACACAGTTAGTGCACATATATACGTTCAGGTAAAATATTCATATACAAAAAATAAAACAAACACATACAATAATCCCCCAATATTGACAGCTCCATACTCCCTGACCTGGTAGGCTCTTCCAGGGAAGAGAATTTCAAAGGAAACATGAAGCTAGTTATGATTCCCAAACATCAGTTCACCTGATGAGTACATTCTGAACACTGGCTACATGTAATATGCCACATAAGGCCCTGAACCCAAATGAAGTTAGCTTGTTTGTTCTTCAGTTTATACTCCAAATCCAACACAAGCATACTGTATCCATCAGTCCTTGTATTCTTCTACATTCTTCGGTGCCAAGAATAAAACAGGTATTTCAAATAGAAGATTTCCGGTAGGGGCAAACCATACACATATACGCAGGGTATTTAGAAAATTCTTAAAATCTAAAGACAATAGAAATTCTAGTGTGTAGAAGCCAGGAGTAACAGTACGGATTCCTAAAATGCTTAATGTGGTCCCCTTCAACCAAGAATTATCCGACACTATATTATTAGGATCATGTAAAATCATGTTGTCACGGTGTTGCTTCTGCTTGCACTGGGGTTCTATTTGGGGTTCTGGAAAGGACCTGGCAGATGAGCAAAGTGTACTGTGGAAGTATGGGACATATTTTAATTCACGCAGTGCCTGTCAGAAAAGGCTTCGAGAAACACACCAATAAATGCAACAGGGGGTGATCAACAGGAACAAATATTCAGGAGACAATTTGAAATCCAGTCGCATTGAATGGAAGTAGGGCATGATTCCTCGAGGAAAGATTCTTTAGTAGATGAGGAACTGCAGAGTGGAGACTGCTTGTAAAGTCCTTATAGGACTGAATATTCACTGTGCCTTGAGAAGCAGAAGGGGGGAAAGAGAAAGTCTACAGTAACAAACAGAACAGCACAAACTTGCATGGAAGAAAGATGTGGCTGAGTTGACGATGACATAGTGCCTCATATCTTCAAACCTTAAACTTTTCCCAACCATCAAATATGCCTCTCTTGGTGTGTCACAGTCAGAGATGGCAGGTGTTATTCTTTCTTCTTTTCCTCCAGTAACTAAAGGAATAAAATCCATGAATAGTTTCCTTTGGACCCTGTAACATAAATCTGGTGTTTCTTTAAGAGAAGAGTGATAGCGAAGCTCTTCCTTAGCCCAGGTTGAAATTCTCTGAGGTCAAATAGCAAGTGGAGGATGGGAGAAATGATGAGTCCCAAGGCTGTCTGCATCTCTCACACCCACTGCCTCTTCCTCTCTGACTAGAGAGCAGGTAGCAATATTACAGTGAATCAGCACTGTAGCTCCTGGGTTACCAAAGTCAAGACCTGGAATGCGACGGTGAAGATGAATCATGCAGAGAAATTTAAACCGGGTTTTCCTGCAGACTAATTGGGCCCACTCTCTAATATCTAAGCTGACAATAGCAGCTTAAAAACTCACTAGCAAACTGGGAAGAAATCTCATAGTAGAGTGATGGTAGAATTAGAATATGTGGAAAACAGAGATGGTCCACTGATAAAATGTGCAACAATGTAGGGTTGTTTTAATATATAATTTCTTGTGTCAGAGTGATGTGTACCTATGCATGGCATATGTGCAGAGGATAGAGAATAACTTTCAAGATTCAGATCTGCATCTAGGATGCATGTACACAAGTGTATGCACAGGTATATATGAACACACACACATACACATACTAAAAAACTTACTCCTGTTTGTTTCTTGTTAGTAAGACTCACTTGTCAAACTGAGTTTTGAAGAGAGCTTTCTTTTAAGGTTATAAAGGTGTGCTGACCCTTGCACAGTGTAATGTTGTCTTAGGAGAAGAAAGAGAAGATGTGTGGCCACTAAAAGCTGTATGCAATCTCAATGATACACATGATCCTAAGTAAGAGTTACATAGGATTTCTGCCACATCCTGAGTGCTCCACGGTCGTAAGGGAATCTACATTAACTCATCACACATGAGTTATGGAATCTATGTTCTCATTAATTCATCCGACTCTCACAGAACAACCAAGGACATTGAAATAGTCATTTGTGGATTTCTGGGACTTGTTATGGATGATTAAGGTTCTGGGCCCTGAGGATGACATGTAAGGTTCAATCCCCCAGAGGACCAGTTAACTTTGCTTTGCTCTGTAGGGACACAGCTAACCTCCTCATGTTCTCACAAACTCATCTTGTCTCACCCAGGAGACCAGCTAAGACTTTGGAGTTACCTGCAGGAAAACACAAAATTTATGCAAAGATTTTCCAGATGGAGTATTTCTCTTTCCATGTATGAAGGATAGCACTGTCAAAGTGGACCTCTACTGAAGAAGTTTCCAAATGACTTTGCTATTGCAGCTGAGCAATGGAATGAGAGACTGCATCTATGCAAATGTGATGCTTAGTAATTGGAAGGAAAATATTACATAGGGCTCCTAAATTATATCCCCAGAGTCAGTCGTTTTGCCTAACACGCCAGAGTAGTAGGAGACTAATAATAATCTCCAATATTAGTCCTTAGCTTCTGCAGTGTACCAGGAGAAACCACGAATACTTATTTGTGGCTGTCACATAGATTGTTTTACAACTGTCACAGAGATCCCCACTTTACAGCTCCTTTGGAACTCTAGGCAGAAAGTGCTAAGTAACGGCTAGTGTGGCCGTGATACATATTCGTTGGATGAGTGGATGACTAAATGAATGAGTGACATAGGTTTCCAGAGAGAATTCTTGATTCAGGTATAGCATTTCTGCTTTCTAGCCAAGGCATTGTAAGACCCTCGTCTGTAACTCACAGAGCTGGGGAGAGGCAGAGTCAAGATGGGAACATGGGTCCATCTCACTCCAAATCTGCACCATTGTAGCACTTAGCTATGTCTCAACCTCTTTAACTACAGCTCTGGGGCAAAATACTAGACTAAGATAAATTCCAGTAGCCTACCCATATTCTACAAAATTCTGCCATGCCACATGAAATAATAAATAAAATAAAACAATTTATTGCTATTAAAGTTCAAATCTAGTTTCACATTCTACTTACCTAATAACTATTGAACTTTCCTTTAAAATTATGTTGGCATTACTAACCACATATTTTTAAGTTCATTTTAAATAATCTTAAGTGGATGAAAATGAATTTTGGAAGATTATGTTCTTCTTATCACTATCATCACACCGAATATTGTTATTTTATCATTGACTCAGTTTTGGTTTCTAAAGAATGACATCAAGGGTTAGCAAATGGCTCAGTAGATAAAGTGCTTTGTGTGTGACTGTGAGAACCTGAATTTGGATCCTAAGCACCTATATAATAAGACAGGCATGATGTTGGCATGTACCTGGAATCCAAAAGCTGGCAAGGCCGAGATAGGAGAATACCTAGAGCTTTTAGGGCAACCACTGTAGCTCAGTCAGTGAGCTTCAGGTTCAGTGGGAGACCCTTCCTCAATATATATA
>NW_026067947.1:11294136-11362552 GCF_014885135.2 Alexandromys fortis
ATATATCCAGTTCTGACCTTTGGCCTCCAAATGCACATGCACACATGTGTATGAATTCTCCCACACATGTGCGCATACACTTGATCATGTACACATGTACACCGGCACCCACACAAATGATAAGCAACATTCTGTTACACACAGAAAAGTCAGATATCAAGTGTTAGTGTCTTTAACATTTGTAGAGGTAACTTGCTGAATCTTAGGGGAAAATGTCAAATGATTTTTCCCAGTCCTTCAAGCTGCAAGTAGTGTTTAAAACAACCACTTGAGAGTTTCTAAAGGTTGTTCTCCTTGAAGGTATCCTTCTGTCATGGAAGTGATGCATCAGAACAGCATGGTAATCCATGCTTGTCTGTTTCAAAGTAGACGATTCAAGGTCAGGGGTAGTAATGAAGCAGCTCAGAATTAGAAAAAAAAATAGTTTCAAAAAGCTTCTGAAGTTTGGAGGTATCTCCCTGAGCCTTAGTATCTCCATCTGCAAAATGGGGAATGTGATGGTTAAACCTGTCTTATACCAACAGGAATACAAAGCCCTTTGGATAGCGCACCATAAATGGTCCTTAGTACACAGCAGAGCATAGAAGAGGGAATATGCCAGCAACTGACCTTTCCACCTGCTATATATCTGCATTCCTAGGGTGTTAATCCTGAGGCAAGAATTTAAGGGACAAGAAGATTCAGACTAGAATGCTCTATGAAGTCAGTAGCTCACACAATTTTCACTTCCTTGGTGGAACTCAAGAGAACTTTATATTTAAGGACTGGCAGATAGATGAATGCATTCAGGCCTTTGCTCTTATTATTTCCAGATCATATCTTATCCTTATCCATTTCTTGTCGCTATAACAAAATACCCGGGGCAGTGTATTTTATAAAGCTGATTTGTCTCTTCACGCTAGTAACTAGAAAATCCATATAGCACGGCAGGGTTATCCAGATAAGCACACTCTGCCCCCCTCACTGTGTTACAACATGCAGGAAGAACCTCCATGGATACCTTTGTAAGTAAATGCAAGCCAGGAAAGGTGAGCTAGCTTCCTAACAGCCATTCCCACAGGAGACTGCTTAGCTTCCCATCCTCTGCCTTGCTACAGCTAGCAGCTCTCCATTTGCACATGAAAGGGTGGGTGTAGAATATCATCTTTGAACTACCTCCGAGTTGGAAATGAAGATCGTTTACAAAGAACCTCATAGGCATTGTCTGGTTCATCTCATAAAAGGTCTCTGACAGTGGATGGGTTTACTAGTCCCTGGTAAAATGCATACTCTAGCTCTGTCCTTACTCCCAGCTGGTCACCGGGCTACCGCTGGACGCTAATCAATATTATTTTCTAAATGTGTTGAGATGAGTCCATAGCAACCCTGGGAGTTAAGTATTGTGCTGTGTATAAAAAAGAAAAAAAATGAAACAAGGAAATTGTCCAGTGTGTGTCAGTTAGTAAATATGGGAGAGCAAGAACGCTTAGCGCTGTTTTTCTCCAGAATGAACTACTCATGCTACCCTTGCTTTCCTCAAGTCTCCTCCTCATCCTCACCTCAAGTTTAGAACATGCTGTCTTAATTTAAGATTATTTATTTATATCACTTGTAATGCCATCGCTACCACACAGCTCCATAAGGGAAAAGCCTACAACTTAGTCTCTGGTCCTTGGCACTCATAAAAGCACTTGGCACAGGGAAAATGCACCCAGCAAATATTCAGTGAGTAGGAGAAGAGATTTCCATATCTTGTCTGTTTCATTTGGCCAATACTGCATCTGTTAAACAATGTTTCGTTATTTCCTCTGTACTTGGGTAGAGATGAGCCGTTCATATGTGTGCGTGCATTACACTCAGATAATATAGAGGTTGTTATAGAACATAGAACTCAATTTGAGAAAGCTTTCATATTATTACTAAATTATGTTATTAATCCAAATGTTCATTACATGCACGTAGAGTACAAAGTTCTCTTAGAAGGGAGATGTGAGGGATTCGTAGAATTACATGGCATTGTTTCTGTCCTGAAGAAACTTCCAGACTTAGTGGAGAGACACAGTAAATGGAAGCAAGGAAAAATAATTAAGTGTAGATACTCTTGAACAAATCAGAGGAAACAGAAGATGAGGCCAGATGCATGTAGGTTTGACTCTCCACTGTAAGACATGCTGGCTGTGCAGTCGTGGATGGTTATAAAAAACTGCTTCTTTTTCTCCCACCCTCTCTCATCTGCAGATAAACGTATATATGGGAAAGAACTTGGCACAGTTCTCAGAGCATGACAGTCTACAGTTCAGTCATTTGGCAAACAGTGACAGTACTGTTGGTGAGCAGATTCTTTTTTTCCTATAAGCTGGGAAGACAGTGAGCAAAGGGTGGATACAATCTGCCTTCCTGCACAGAGCTTGCTGACTGCTGGGAGAGAAAAGCAATAATCTGGTAATCACCGAAGTAAATATGAAACCATGGCTGTACTGATAAGTCCAGTGATCATGGGGCTTAAGGAATACGACCTGGAGATATCTAAGAGAAGACCTCTTCAGAGAGGTGATATCTGAACAAAAATCTGTAAGAGTTTGGCAGGCAAAGGATGTGGAGCAGGGAGAACTTTGCAAGTGAAGGCATAGAGGTAGAAAGGAACTTGGTGGGCTTGAGGGAAAGGAGAAAGACTAGTGTGATGTAAAAACAGAGAAGGCAGAGCTGGTGTGAGGAATGGAAAAAGAAGGATTTGAGATGCATAAAGAGGAGTTGGGGCTGGGGAGATGACTTCACAATCCTGAGGATCTGAGTTCAGCCAGTACCACCCATGTAAAAGCCAGGTGTGGACAGATGTGCATGCCTGCAAACCAGCACTAGGAGACAGAGATAGGAGTATCCTGTGGGTTTTCCACACTAGCTGAATTGATGAACTCCAGATTCAATCAGAGACCCTGTCTCCAAAGCAAAAAGGTAGAGGGAGAGAGAGGAGGACATTCAGCATGAGCCTCTGGTCTCCAGTGTGCATGCATAAAGAGAAGACATCCATGAACAGATAGACACGTATGCATACACCACATACAAAATGAAAAAAAAATGAATGTGTGTAGTGCTAGGAGGGAAAGAGCAGAAACCTTTAATTTCTCTGTGAAAGAATAGCATGGAGTCCTTGCTGGCTGTGTGGCATGCCACTGTCTGACGTGTTGGATATGGTTGATATCCAAGAATAAACGTCACACCAGGAGAGAAAAATAAAATCTCTCCTGTATTATATATCTTGATTAAGTTGCCCAAATCTTGATTATCAGAAAACCAAAGAATAGCCGGGCGATGGTGGCGCACGCCTTTAATCCCAGCACTCGGGAGGCAGAGGCAGGCGGATCTCTGTGAGTTCGAGACCAGCCTGGTCTACAGAGCTAGTGCCAGGAGAGGCTCCAAAGCCACAGAGAAACCCTGTCTCAAAAAAAAAAAAAAAGAAAACCAAAGAATAAAAAGAAAAATAATAATTAAAATGTGAGTGTCTTATAAGCTAGCTTCCTTCTTTTGACTTATTTTCATGGCCTTCTTGTCCCTTCTAATGCATTTTCCTTTTATTATACCTGAGTGTCACAGAGTTAACTGACAAATCATCACCTACGTCGTCTATTTTCTTTTTCTTATTTTTCTTATTTTATTATTTTTATTATTTTTTTTATTTTTCAAGACAGGCTTTCTCTGTAGCTTCGTAGCCTTCTCCTAGAGGAATCATGCCTCTGCTTGCCTCTAGCAAACAAGTCTATCTGAAAATATGTAGTTACCAAGAAGCTGCACTTGGGTCCTACTTTTGTGGATCTAGAATCACTTTTATCTAAAGCTGTTTTAGACTTTATGTGGATGTTCTTTGCTGAATGTTGGGCATCATTTTGTGTTTCCCATCCACCCAGACCCTAATAATCACATAGAAACTATATTAGTTATAAGAATATTTGGTCAATGGCTCAAGTGTATTCCTAGCTAGTTCTCATATCTTAAATTAACCCTTTCTATTAATCTGTGTATTACCATGAGGTTGTGCCTTACCGGTAAGGTTCTAGCATCTTTCTCCTTCAGCAGCTACATGGCCTCTCTTTGACTCTGTCTATTCTTTTATATAACTCTGTTCAAATTTCCCACTTTGCTTTACTCTACTAAGCCATTAGCCTAAACAGCTTTATTTATTGTCCAATAAAAGCAACACATATACAGAAGGACATCCACATCATCAAGGATGTTTATTTATTCTTCCTCTTCCCCCTCTACCTTGCACATAGCTAATGGATTGATCCTTATTAGAGAAATCATCCCACAGTTTCCCCAATAAGAAATAAGTGAAAATGCCTTAGCAAAATTTTAAAAGCCCTGTATATACTTCCCTGTCTGGATTTCCATTCCTCTTATGACACAACCTAAATCTCATTCAAATGAAGCAGGTCCTGTTCTACACACTTGCTCCAGCTGTCTGCTTTGGGCTTTAACCAGTAGAGAGTTATTCAGTGGTAAGCAATTGACTTTCTCTCTTTTTTTTTTAAATTTTTAAATTTTTATTGAGCTCTACATTTTTCTCTGCTACCCTCACTGCCTCTTTCCTCCCCTTCAACCCTATCCCAAGGTCCCCATGCTTACTCAGGAGATCTTGTCTTTTTCTACTTCCCATGTAGATTAGATCTATGTATGTCTCTCTTAGGGTCCTCATTGTTGTCTATGTTCTCTGGGATTGTGATTTGTAGGCTGCTTTTCTTTGCTTTATGTTTCAAAACCACTTATGAGTGAATACATGTGATAATTGTCTTTCTGTGTCTGGGTTACCTCACTCAATATGATGTTTTCTAGCTCCATCCATTTGCCGGCAAAATTCAAGATGTCGTTATTGTTTTCTGCTTTGTAGTGCTCCATTGTGTAAATGTACCACATTTTCCTCATCCATTCTTCGATCAAGGGGCATTTAGGTTACTTCCAGGTTCTGGCTATCACAAACCATGCTGCTATGAACATAGTTGAGCATGTGCCCTTGTGGCATGATTGAGCATCCTTTGAGTATATATCCAAAAGTGGTATTACTGGATCTTGGGGAAGGTTGTTTCCTAATTTTCTGAGAAATTGCCACACTGACATGTTGTATGGAATGGCGCAGGTCCCATCCCACCGCCCGGCTAGCTTAATGCCTGAAATAACCACAGAGAAATTGTATTAATTTAATTACTGCCTGGCCCATTAGCTCTAGCCTCTTATTGGCTAACTCTTACATCTTGAGATTCAACCCATTTCTAATAATCTGTATGTTACCACGAGGTCATGGCTTACCAGGAAAGATTCAGCATGTATGACTCTGGAGACTCCATGGCAGCTCTCTCTGCCTGCCTTCTTTCTCCCAGCATTCAGTTCTTTTTTCCCCTGACTATCTAAGTTCTTCCATATCAAAAGGCCAAGGCAGTTTCTTTATTCAACCAATGAAAGCAACATAAATACAGAAGGACCTCCTACACCACTGATATTCAAAGGGGCTGTACCAGCTTGCATTTCCACCATCAATGCAGAAGTGTTCCCTTTACCCCACAACCTCTTCAGTATAAGTTGTTATCAGTGTTTTTGATCTTGGTCATTCTTATGGGTGTAATATGGAATCTCAGAGTTGTTGTGATTTGCATTTCTCTGATGACTAATGATGTTGAGACTTTCTTTAAGTGTCTTTCAGCCATTTTAGATTCCTCTGTTGAGAGTTCTCTGTTTTTAAAGCCCTGATTTGTAGACTATTAGGCCAACAATGTATTTGTGGACTAGATTTGGAAAGAAGTGTTCACACTTAGTTCCCAATATCATGACTTTGTACACTTCATCACTTCATCCTCTCTATGCCGTTCCCTCCCCTCCTCTGACCCAGAAGCATTGCTCAGTAAACTATTTTCATTGCTTTCTATTATGCCTGTGCATTTGGAATATATGGAACACCTAATTACTAGCACATGTTGGTGGTAATATTTATCAGCCCCAAATACTATGCCATCATGGATGCTTTTTAGGTTTTTGGGACTTAAAAGACACAAAGCTATATGTTTGCATTTTTAGCCATCATGCTAGAGCCTAGTGCTGGTCACTTTCTTGGAGAAATGTTTTTTTTATTTTGTTTTAAGCCCCTGTTGGTTGTTGTTATCAAAATTTGAATACCATTTTAAGTAATATTAAATATTTCTTCAGCCAAGCTTGGTAATGAACACTTATAATCCAGGCACTTAGGAAGCTTAGGCAGGAAAATTAAAGGTTAAAGGTCATCACAGGCTAAAGAATGAGTTCAAGACAAGCTTAGGAAAGGTATTTCTTAAAGCATCAAAAAAAAAAACAGAACTTGGAATATAGGTCAGTGGCAGAGCATATATATATATATATATATATATATCGTACACAAGGTCTCACGTTCAACCCCAAGTACCAGAGAGCAAATACATATATGTGTGTGGATGGGTATTCCTTCATTGTTATAACCATTTGAATCATTTAAATATCCCATAGTTTAATTTGTCCTTAAATCTTACAATCCTGAAGAAAGCCGGAAACATGCATACTTATCCTCAATTGCATCTAATGACAATGCAGGTTGTTTCCTTTAAAGAGAATAGTTCCCTTTTGTTTTCTTAAGCCTTTTACTGGGATAGAACATAAACCCAAAGAGAAATTAATTTTTTAAGTAAAATATGTTAATCTGTCCTGGTTATGGTAATGTTTTCAAGTTGTTATGGTTTAAAAGAAGGATCAGAAGGGAGGAAAAAGGGGAGGAAGGAAGGAAGGAAGGAAGGAAGGAAGGAAGAGAAAACACATAATTGTGTGTTGTGTCATGCACCATTCCTTGCAGACTCTTCAAGACTCTTCTCTGATGTCTCCTCTTGTAGTTGTACCTGATTTTATTACTGATTTCTAGTTCTCACCCAAACCCAATGAGGAACAAGATGATTTCCAGCAATAGCTTGATCCTCAAAGTCTCATGTGATGACGTGGTTGTTTCAGAAGAAGAGAGTCAAGTTACTGTTGAAAATTAGTCAAAATGGTGTGTTACTAAGAAAGTGCCCTTTTATTTAAGAGAAAAGTTTAGTTTTGCATCATTAATAAAATGACTTTCATTTTGAAGCTCAAAATATTAACTACAACTTCTATTAGAAAACTAGGGGCCTAGCATCTAATAAAGATGATCTAATAACATTGGGTTACTTTATCTTTTAATGGTTATGAGTTATACTGTGGATATTCAAGGACAACTGTTCTTCTTACTTGCAACTTGAGGAGGATATGTGGAAAGCATGATTTATAGTGCCTGCAGGCATGTTAATGTTTTCAGCTGTTCCCTTGCACCATCTGATTAGACAAGACCTTAACTGCATTATGAAGGACCAGCCACTAAAGTGTGGGTTTACAGTGCCTGGGTCATCTGTGCTCTGAACACTTTTGAGTACTGGACCATTAGTTTCAAATGCATATAAAGATAGGGGACACATCTGTATCAAGGAGATGCTATAATAAGAAATGATTTCAAATTCATGAAAGTAGTTTTCACCTAATTGTAATTTGCCAAAAACAATTTAAAATCCTGATTAACAGAAATTCTAATTAACTAAATACCCCTACACAAACATACACACACACACACAGAGACACACACACACAGAGACACACACACACACCAAAGTCTACTTTTAGGAGAAAAGGGGAAATTTTTAAAAAAATAAGTTAATAACAAGGGCTCTAGACTTTAAAAAATCTAATATCAATTCATTATCAGGGTTTTGAAGAAAATATGTTAAAAATAAAGTTACAAAAAGGAAGAAATAAAATATTAAGGTTTGAAACCACAAGGTTTTTAGGAACCATTAAGCTAACAAGAAATTTAAATTTATAAATTTCCCAAGCCTATCATTTTTCTAGATTTTATACTACAAGTTAGTTTTCTTATATGTAACTAAGAGAACACTGCAGTGTATCCCAGTGTGCACTGGAATCTAGTTAGACAATTGAGGCTAGTGCTACCACATAAAAGGTCAAGAATTCAAAAGCTAACAAACGTGGATTTAATATCAAGCTTTCCTGCATTATGGGAATTCTGACAGTTGAACTAGTCAGTGTTCTCCAAAGAAACAGAACTAAAAGGTAGGCAGGCAGATAGATGCTAGGTAGGTAAATAAATGACAAATAGACAGACAGGTGATTGATGATTGATTGATAGGGAGAAGGATGGATGGATGGATGGATGGATGGATGGATGGATGGATGGATGGATGGATAGGGAGTTAGGTAAGTAGGTAGACAGAGAAAAGAGAGAGGAATAAATGAATGAATGAATCAGGGCTTTGCAAAGAAAAAGAACCAATAGAGTAGATGGGAAAATAGATGATCTTTAGGTAGACATATAACTAATGGTTGATCGTTTGATCCATACACAGAGAGATAATAAAACTGAAATTATGGGACCTGTCTCTGGATTCTGGAGGAGTCTATATCTGACATATAACAAGGCAACAACTCCTGAAAATTACGCAGCCCCAGTGTGACAGGTGCAGACCACCCCTTCCATCTTTTTGGCCCTCTCTTCTGGCTTTGGCCATCGTAAAACATTCTTCCTCCGGGTGTAGGCGTATCGTTTTCTTTATTCTCTAGAAATGACAAAGTCACACAGATCTTGACATCTTATTAGTCTGGTTATATAAAAAGAGCTTATAAGGAGCACTGGAAACTAAGTTTATTTTAAGAGTTTGGGGACATCTGGCCCTGTTTTGCTGCTGTGAAATGTTCAGCTCTGTGTGCTTGCTTCCTCTCAAGCTGAAGGGCAACTGCCAACCCTCACCTGGACACTGCTGTATTTCACCTTGACCAATGGGAGAGTTTCTGCCAGAGATGCATCTTCTTTCATACATTTGTCTTTGAATTCTTTCTATTTATTGAGAAATAGGGCCTAATGTATCACAGGGTAGCTTTGAACTTATTGTGTAGCCAATGGCTGTGAACTTATAGTTTTCCTGCCTTGGCCTCCTTGTGCTGGCATTAAAGGTATGCATTGGCACACCTGGTTATGCAGTGCCATGGATCCAACCCAGGGTTTTATGAGTTCAAAGCAAGCGATCTACCAACTATACCAACTAAGCTATAGCCCCAGGCACTCTCTTCAGAATTAACCTGAGATTCCCTATCATACTACAAAAGTATATGCTCAACTATGTTCATAGCAGCATTGTTTGAACCTGGAAACAACCTAGATGCCCTTCAATGGAAGAATGGATGAAGAAAGTATGGAATATATACGTATCAGAATTTAAAGGAACACTTTAATGGGAAGGAGATACATGCTTCGCATTTTCTTAAAGTTTGGAAATTTTCAAATTTCAAGTAGCCAGACTCTTTAGAGAATGACACAACATCAGAGCTATAAGCTCCCATCTTACTGGATATATCATTTTTCAAAGTCAGATAACTGCTAGATTAAAATGAAAGGAGACAGTATAGAACCCTAGTAAAACAAAGAAAAATGCAATCAGTGTCCGAAATAAATAGACTGGTTGGTATAATTTGGTGAAGAGAGTATTTTCACTACTATAGGCAAATCTTTAGTCCTGCCTTGGAGTGAAATAAAATGTGATACAGTCTAATGGAGGTGCTCAGCTTCGTGAGCATGCAAAAATCTATACCTTGGCATTAGCAGTCTACACATCGCATTTTCTGTATCGACCATGGTAAGTCTTGTATTTTTGTAGGTGCTTCTATAGTGTTGAGTGTTCAAAACTATTGTAGTAACCGGCTCCATTGTCATACTTATTTAACACAATGAAAAGTGCGTCCATGTCCGAATAAAAACACTAGCCAATATTCTGTGAAGTACTTAAAGTACAAACCTGCATTAATGTTGCAAAACTAAAGATGTAGCATTTATTTAATGTTTGTTCAGGCCACTAATTAGAAAGCAATTAGTTTATGTAAACATATTACAAAAAAGAGAGTTAAAATAATCCGTAAAAGACTAAAATTAATTGGTTCCATGAGATCTTTTATATCACTGTTCTTGCTAAAAGCAGCAGTAAAAAATAGCCCCATTGTTGGTAGCAGTTCTGTTCTGTTTAGCCTCCTGTCCATTTCTCAATTCAATAATGTTAAATTGTGTCTTTAATTCAAGATAGACAAATATCCTATTTCTTCAAATTGAGGGGGCCTTAAGTGTACAAGTGATTTAGCCAAGAAAAAAGAAAATCTTTTTTTCATGGTCCTGATTTGAGAAGTCCCCAGTGTGTCTTGAATATGGTTTTTAAAATCTTAAAAGAAGGTGGAGTTTGAGCATAAAACTGAGATGGTTCATGAACTATTACTGGTCCGGGCTGTGAGGTCCTTGGAAATGAAGAGGCAGAAATCACTGGGTTTACTGAAGTTCTTGAAATGAAGAACTGGGTTTCCCTATCTCCATCCATGTGAACTTGAGACAGGACAGAACAGAGATTCCTTTCCTAATCCATAGTGTGTATCGGGAGAGTGGTGAGGAGGAGGCACCTAAGGACAGTCAGTGCCTTAAGTATGAATAAAATGACTATCATAGAAAAGTAGTTTACATGGCCTTAAGTAATTATTATGTGTATTAAAACCATACACATTGTTGGTTCCTGAAGGCTACTATATCAAAGTACCATAAACTGGATAACTTAAAACAATAGTTTGTGGTTTCACGGTTTTTCTAGAGACTAGAGGCCAAGATGAAGCTCTTGCGCAGCAGCAGGCTCATGCTAGCATACCCATTTCCAGCTTGCAAATCCCCACTGTTATCACGGTGCTCGCCCTGGGGCTCATCATCTTCTCTCTTCCTTTAGGGCCACCATGGGCTCAGCAGGTAAATGTGCTTTCCACCAAACAACTTAACCAATCTGTCCTCGGTCCCCAGAATTTCCATGGTAGAAGGAAAGAATGGACTCCACAGGTTGTCATAGAACTATACTAATGTGTATGTGTGTGTGTGTGCATTCACACTCCTCCCACTAAACATAAAAATATTATTTTTAAAGAGTATTAGTGGTGTTGGGCTTGTAGTCCATCTAATTTCAGTCCCAATTTTTCACAAGGAATTACTTCTGTAACTTCTGTAGCAAAAACAGTCATCATCTAAGATCTTGAGATTACTACTTCACCTCTTTCTTAGGAAGTACACAATTCAGTCTAGACCAAGTCTAGACATGTGTGACCTGGACATTCTGTATGTGAGCTCACTGCATCCTTTCACAACCCACTGGGTAAGGACAGGGCTACCATACCAAAGGAGGTCAGGGAGACTAAGGACACAACGCATGTACAGAGCCAAGTTGGGATCTCAGTCTGTTGATCCTCAGCTTCATTCTGAAGCGCCACCTTCTCTGGTATCATATTTTCCCAGACCTCCCCCCCCTCTTTTTTGCTACCGTAAAATAAAGAGATAATTTCCAGAGTTTGACAAAGCAATTTCTATCTTTCTCACAATAATATGAACTTGTGTGTGTGTGCACGCGCGCGCGCGCGTGTGTGTGTGTGTGTGTATTTAGCACCATTTCTGATGTCCATTCTGTGCACTGTCTTCTACTGGACACCATCAGAAAATAATTCTGAATAGTTTCAAGAAGCCTCCCCTGTAGAAAATATGTTGACTCATGACATACAGTAACAAAATACAGGGGTTGTTTGGGGGGGATATTTTCTATTATTTTTAAATAATACAAAGAACAGTGGTGGCCTCCAGTTCTTGACTTACAAATTCCTGAGTTATAGTGAAGACATATGCTTTCCTCATCCCAGAAGTCTGGAAAGAGAATTATTTCCTTGGGATTTTCAATTCCTTTTTGTTCAAATTGTGAACTTATTTTTTAAGAATTTCATGCATGCATGTAATGTATTTTGATCTGGCCCATATCCCCTCCCTTAAGTTCCTCTCCCTTCACTCCCCCACCACCATTTCTGCTAAATTTCTCATGTTCTGTTTTAAAGCCTATTGAGTCTACTCAGTGGTACTGCCAGTGTGTGCACGGATACAGGGCCATCTACTGGACCATGTAGGGGCTCTGAGGACCCACATCTCTGAAGAAAACTGACTCTCCCTCACCTGGCAACCATTAACTACCAATAGCCTCTCTCCTGCTCAGCATATGGGTGGGACATAAAGAGCCTCTTCTCGGTCAAGCTGGGCTTTTGTCTGGCTTGGTCTTGTGCAGATCTTGTACATGTGATCACAGTCACCATGTGTTCCTATGAACAGCTGTAGTGTTGTGTCTGTATAGTCACAGCCACTGAGAGTTCCTATGTATGGCCTTAGCGTTATATGTACATGTGGTCACAGCCACCATGTGATCCTAAGTACAGCTGCGGGGTAGTGTCCATGTAGTCACAGCCACCATGTGTTTCTATGTACAGCTGCAGTTTTATGCACATGTGGTCACAGCAACCGTGAATTCTTACATATGTCTGCAGTGTTGTGTCCAGTACGCTGTTTCTTTGTAATCATCCACTGCCTGTGGCTCTCACAATCTTCTGACCCTCTTCTCCACATCATCCCTACATTGGGAGAAGAGGGTACAATATAGATGTCCCATTTAGGGCTGAGAACTGCACAGTATCTCTCTCTATACACTGACCAGTTGTGAACTAGTCACCATCTCCTGCACAAAGAAGGTTCCCGCTGCAGGGTGGCAAATGCCCTTCTCTGTGGATGTAAGGATGAGAACTTCCAGGGCAATATAATACTATTCCCATTTAGCAGTTTCCTGTTTATCTTCTATGTTCTTCCACTGACAATACACCTATCTCTGAGACTTTGTTCTCTGTGGTGAAACAGAGAAAATGGAAGCCTCTCTAAGTGTATCATCCCCTTGTTTGCTTGAGCACATATTTATTGAATTATTGCAGACTAGTTGTTCTGCTAAGGACAGTGCCTTCTCTGATGAATAAACATAACCTTGGACCTCTCGATCATTATATGAACATGAAGTTTAAGTCTCCTCTGAGTACATGCATGATAGAAATGGATAGGACAAAGCCAAGTCTAGCTGTGTCTTAGCAGATAGAAGGATCCAGGCAAGCGCCTTTGAGATCTCCTGAGCCTCTGAGTGGTGTCTGAGCAGAGCTAAACCAAGACAGAGGAAGGCTGAAGTATCTAAACTTGGTCCACATGTCAGCCCTCTGTGGAACTTTTACAAATGCACATATCTCTCCAGACCCCATCTGGATGTAGTTCATCAACCCTCATGAGGCTAAAGAATTCACAGCCTTAAAATGATCCCAATTTAATGAACAGCTGGATTTGGAGAGCCATGGCCACGCTGTCTGCAACGGTAGTTGCTGGTCACATCTGGTTATTTAACTCTAATTAAAATCAATCAAAATAAAATTAAGCATAAACATTCCATTTCTTGTTCCCACTGGACACATTTCAAGTATGAAATAGGCACTCAGGAGCTGTCGTGCTGGGATATGTACATACGGAAGGCTTCTGACATGGCAGGGAGTCACATGGGGCGGCACTGATGGAGCAGGATAGTCACAAGCTGGCAATTCTAATGTCTTCTTCAGAGGACCCACATATCCGCTCCTCCTGTTTGACGTGTGTTATCTTCTAGGGTCATTGTCTTACTCTCTCTTCTTAAGAATATAAGCTCCTTAAAGGCAAGATTTGTTGTCCCTGGTCCTGTGACATCATAAACAATGAAAATCTTTTTAACTTATTAAGTTAATCAGATTCAGTCAGCACCATCATACTGAATTTACTGGTTACAGACTACTAACACCAGATTTCAGCAGAGGTTGGAAGAAAAGGGTGGAACAGAGAGCAGATTTCCACGCACAGTAAGTATGTGTGAATGCAAAGTGAGGGGCAGAGCTGTACTAGATTGGAAGATGTTTGTTGTTAGTTTGTTTTTGTGTGTTTGTTTTTTAAGAAAAGACGTAAGAGTGTCTGTGAGGGGGGAAATGATTCGCTTCTTCAAAGGAATTCATATCACCTATTCCCAAACTCACTTAGCTCAGCTTGCTGCTTCCATTCGGAATAACTAAGATGTGTGCAGGAGATAGGTGGATTCCATCCCGGGCTTCTGTTACTGGCTTAACGTTTTGTTTTTGCTTGGTAGATGGGTAGAGAATGAAGGTTGCTGAGAACATCACTTTTCATAGCAACCAGAAATGAGAGATGTTTTATCTGTTAACCTTTCTTTCAACCAAGAGGCAAATAAATGCATTTTAACTTAGTGCATGCAAAAAAAGAGAGAGAGAGAGAGATTTCCCATCAAACTACAAAGCAAAAATACTAAGTAACAAAAATGTGAAGATTTAATTAACATTTTATGACTTGTTTATTATCTTCGAAACAATGGCACTTTTGCAAATGTGTTCTGACTTTCAAGAGGTAGTCTTGACTTGTGGGAAGTTGCCAAGCTTCCTTTAAGCTCCCCAAGAAGACATTGGCTTGTACTTTTGTATTATAATAAAGTGGATTTAAATTCTGGGGACTGCCACATCCCCAAGTTGAGTTCAGTGGAAACTAAACTAATTTTGCTCTGTACTTCTAATGATCTAGAAATCTCTAGGGATAGAGAGTGTCCCACTCTTCCCTGTGACTTATTTTGATAAAGTCTCTGGGAAGAAGATGAATTGTCTTCAACAACTCTGAGACCCACCCCCCAAGAAACCAGTCTGTTGTTCAGATACTTCATGATTTACCCATGGCTATAGGATCATGTGTCTATGGGAGGTAATGTAAGATTTTCTTTGTTTTGTTTTGATTTTTTTGAGACAGGGTTTCTCTGTGTAACAGCCCTGGCTGTCCTGGAACTAGCTCTATAGACCAGGTTGGCCTTAAACTCACAGAGACCCACTAGACTCTTCCTGTAGAGAACTAGGATTAAAGGTGTACATCACCATAGCTTTCTAACTGTTGAAATAGGAGCAGCGGGGCTGCGTCCCCAACACCCCGGCCGCTTGGCTAGCTCATGCCCGAAATAACAACACACAAACTGTATTCATTTAAGAACTGCTTGGCCCATGAACTCTAGCCCTTACAGGCTAATTCTCGCACCTGGACTAGCCCATTTCTAATGATGTGTGTAAGCACCTCAAGGTGCGCTTACCGGGAAGAGTCTAGCCTCCGTCCATCCTGGTGTCTCTGCTCCAGAGAGCAGAGCTGTTGGGTCTCTCTGGGAGCAGAGCAGAGTCTGACCTCACTTCCTCTTCCGCCCAGCATCCTATTCTGTTTACTCCTCCCACCAATGCTCTAAGCTATGAGGCCAAGCCGTTGGTTTATTATAATTAACCAATTACCTTCCTCCATCATCTAACTGTGTCTTCCAAAGAGATCCCTTAGAACCCTGTGCATCAGTCAGTTCTTGCAATATTCCTGCATTCCCAGAATATTGTAAGGTAAAAATAATGTACCAAGTAAATGTCAGGTAGAAAAAGAGGAAAAGGTGTTCCAGATAATTTTCAGAAGACACCTCTATATCCTTGTAGGAAGAGAAGACTCCTGGGGTTGCAGCATCTGACTAAGATCTTCTATGATGGGAACTCCAGAGGAAATTATATTGTGGAAACCTGCCTTATGCCAGACACTCCTTAAGACATGTTCTTTCATTTAATTCTCACAAAATGCATATGAGGCATAACTACACATGAGCTATAACTGTATTCTGCTAACAGAGTAGGAAGCCAAGACCAAGGCAAGTGAAGTAATTTGTCTTTTGCATCATTGGTAATGCCAAAATATGAACCTAGCTGTGCCCTCTTCTTGAGACTTCTATGTATTTTCTTGGAAAATAAAAATAAACAATGAAACTCAATTTTTCTTAAGAATCCAGGGCCAAGAGTCATGCCTCAGGTCATAAGGGGCTGATCATAGGGGTCAGAATCTGAAAGAAGCATTACTCTCCTAGAGTTTTGGAGCAGAGGGATGCTTGCATATTGTTGGCTCTCAGCTCAGCCTGAGCATCTGCAGGAATGAAAAATGTGTACTGTGCTCAGAGATAGAAGCAAAAACCAGAGGTTGATGACCTGAGATCAGACCTTGGAAAGGAACCAACCTCTAGAGATTGTCTTCTGATCTATATATCCCTCCCAGACCAACAAATGTAATTTACTTTTTTTTTTTAAGAAACAGAGAGAGGAATTCTATAATAGGCAGTGTGGTTGGAGATGAAGTTAGAGTTTCTATCCGAATATGTAACCTGAAAATGAAAGGTCTGTTAAGATGTCCCTGGCCATCTCTGAACCTTCCAACTTGGCTTCACCAGATTTTGCAGGGAAGCAGCCTGTTTGCCTTTGATCAGTTGGAGCCCAGTCACAGTCTGAGACTACACAGCCTCTTCTCAACCATGCCAAACCACCCACTTGGATTGGTATCTTGCCAGCTGGCACTGGACTTTTGACTTCTCGTTTTTCTTTTCTTATTTTCTTCTTTCTTTCTTATAATTTTCTTTGGCAATTCTTTAGTCCACCCAGACTAACTCTGCCTTATTTTCCAGACCTGGCTAACACCCCTCAAAGCACTAATGTGCTGGCCATGCCCAGCTACTCTTAGGAGCTGAATGAATTGTGACCCCCGGCTTTTATGCTTTGCTTGGAGACCAGCTGCGCCTTTACGCTTTTCCCAGAGACGTTGGCTGAGGCTGCACCTGCAGTATGATGAATTTGCCCTGCCTGAAAGAGGGAAAGTGGGGGAGAATCAAAAGATCACTTGTGTCCACCCTCTGCACACTAGTGTATTTATACCATCCAAACACACCAGAGAATTTCAGAGTCCATTAAATAATAATTACAGCATAAAAAATAAAATGAGGGAAAGGACAATCATATTTTTCTTTGGGAGCCAGAGAAATTTAAAATGAGCTTAGGAACTGCTGAATTGAAGCATTCGGGATTTACTTGTCTCTCTAGCAATTAAATGGGTCATTTTGATCACCTAGGGAATAGCTAAAGCTCTATTTGCATTTTTAAGAGGAATTCCCCCCCCAAAAAAAGGTAAAAGTGAAACAAACTATCTCTTCATTAAAAAAAAATCTTCTAACAAAGTTTTCTTCAGAGCAAAGATTCAGACCTTGATGTTTCTAATTGTAGGATTTCACACATACAATGTTTACCAGGAATGTCCAGGCATTTCCTGGTTAGTGAACAAATTTTCCCTGTAACTGAGCAATATCAGTGACCCTGTTAGTCTATAATCCAGACATTACAATGTGGTCACAGGCTGCAAAGGCCTCAGAGCACAGATGGGTTTTGTTCAGGCTGCACAGATAAAGTACATTTGGATGGACTACTCTTTCTTCCATTGCTTCCTACAGTGTTAAAGCCAACTACCTTCCTGGACCTGGAAAACCAAGAAATTCCAAATTTGAAAACCTTGGAATACTAAATTCCAACTCTTCATCATAATTAAATAAAAAAAAAAGGGGGAAAGGAGAATGGGGAGGAAGGAACAAATGCTTCTCTTGACAACATCTGGAAGTGCAGTTTTCCATGGCGTCAGAGGAATGGGTAGATGCAATGAATCCTGAGTATCCATCTGGCTGGGGAAGCTGTGGGGACTTGTTTTCTGCCTCCTTAGTTATGTGACTTTTTCAAGGTCACTTTGAAAGTGTGTGGTGAAGACAAAATGAGTCCTTTCTCTGGCAGGTATGTTGTAATGAGGCCTCTTGTTTATTTCCCTACTGCCTGGCAGCTCAGACCCAAAATAACCACATAGATACTGTATTGATTAAATCACTGCTTGGCCTATTAGCTCTAGCTTCTTATTGGCTAACTCTTACATCTTAATTTAACCCATTTCTAGTAATCAGTGTATCACCATGTGGCTGTGGCTTACTGGATAAAGTTCCATCCAGCTCCTGTCTCTGGCAGGGTGACATTGCTTCTCTCTGACTCTGCCTCCTTACCCAGCATTCACTTTAGTTTTCCCTGCCTACCTAAGTCCTGCCCTATCAACAGGGCAGTTTCTTTATTCACCAATGGTATTCACAGCATACAGATGGGAATCCCACATCACCTCCCATTTTATATTTAAATGATAAGGAAGGTTTTAACTTTAACATAGTAAAATTACATATAACAAAACGGTTATCAAGCAAGAATTACAATTATAATATTTATATCTACTTTATTTTTATCAAAAGTAAGGAAAACTATGTTGTAACTATAAATTCTTCAATTCCATCAAAGACTCCAGAAGGATAAAATATTACCTAAGAAAACAAAAAGTGCATTATAAGCTACTGCCAGAACTCTAGAACTGACAGAGACATCTCAATGCCTAGACAATCACCCAAAGTTCTTCTGTATCATTGGAACATCCATCTTCAGCCTACAGGCCCATGGTATCTGACAGACTTTTCCATGAAGCAGGAAATTTCAAAGACAGTTCTGTCTATAATGGCAGTTTTTCAGTCACTTTCTTCTGTGTCCTATAAAATGTCTGACCGACTCTTTCATGAAGCAGGAACCCCAAAAGATCATCTCACCTTTAGGCAAGTTCAGTAGTCATTTTCCATGGGTCCTGCATGTCCAGTTCACACAGAATACCATCAAGCAGTCTAGGCAAGAGGAGTTTCTTGCCAAAATGGCTAGCCAACTCCATAAGGAACTGCTTTAATGCCTATCATCCTCTTGAAGCAGATTAGTTCTGCCAGAATCAAATGTGTCTCAATGTCATGAAAAGTCCTAAGTTCTTAAAACATTTAAATGCCATATTCTGTAGTCTTTGAAAGGCTTGAAGAATGCCTATCCATCTGAAATACATCTCTGTACATCTAGAAAATCTAACTAACATGACTACAAGCTTAACTATTATAGATGATTATCTATTAACCAATATTTCTTAATTATACATTACATTTTTAAATGAGCTACACAAACACAATACTTTAATCAAGTATTGTATACATATAACAAAATTGACCTTAAATTTGTATCAAGAAACCAAGGTCCATACCAATGCAAATATCTATAGCATATTTCCCTTTAAATATAAACAAACATTTATAAACAATATTTGGGAATATGGGCATAGTTCTCTCAATACAGCTTCCTGCTTTTCATTGGGCAAAGTAATTTTGGGGGGTGTTCACAGCAACCTTTCAAGGGGTCGTGGTCTATCAAATCATATTAGTCTGAAAGCAATCCAGAGGTTCTCATCCTCTGAGGAAACAAAAGAAGAACCTATTTTCTAAAGCAACATAGTTTAACAGTCTTTACAATGGAATATCTCTCTGTACTTAGCTCCTTCACAGTCAAAAATTTTAAAGAAAACACAATGTACATAATCCAGACTCTCTGTGAATTTTCCATTTTTACGTGGCTTATTTTTCTTTATTTCTCTTAATCCATAACTATCTGTACACTATCTCTTTAAAAACTTTACCCTATTTTAAAAACCATTTACATTTTTACTTGTCTATATTGTTTTTCTGTGTACATTTATCCAACACTGTGACCCATTTAGAGGTCTTTTCCATCTGGATTTGTCTTTATTGCATATCTTTAATTATTTTCTGACCAGGACTGCTTCTTAAAATGCTAAGCCCTTATGAACATAAGTGGCACCATTGGTAGGGGAAATATGGCACTACCTGCTTTCCCCACCCAGTCCATCATGGCGAAGCTGCTCACAGCCCCATTTTTAGGCACACAGCAGTCTATGCTGCCATTAAACAAGTTGTAGCACCCTGTTCACAAACCTCATTTAAATGCTCAGCCTCCTGAAAAAGCCAGAGGTTGCTCTGGCATGGCAGCGTGGCCCAGAAAGCCAGCATTTCAAAACAGCATGGCTTTCTTTTTTCTACTACTGCTGAATCAGGAAAACCTCTCTTATAGGAGCTTCAGCATGCCGACCATTCAGAGTTGACCCCATAGGTGCCAATTTGTTGTAATGAGGAAAGCCACTTGTTGGTTCCCAGCTGCGTAGTCCCGAAATAACCACACCGATACTGTATTAATTAAATCACTGCTTGGCCCATTAGCTCTAGTTTCTTATTGGCTAACTCTTACATCTTAATTTAACCCATTTTTAGTAATGTGTGTATTGACACGTGGCTGTGGCTTACCAGGTAAAGTTCTATCCAGCATCTGTCTCTGGCAGGGCTACATGGCTTCTCTCTGACTCTGCCTCCTTTCTCCCACCATTCAGTTTAGTTTTCCCAGCCTACCTAAGTTCTGCCCTATCAACAGGCCAAGGAAGTGACTTTATTCACCAATGGTATTCACAGCATACAGAAGGGAATCCCACATCAGAAGTATTTCACTATGCTCTTTGGGCCACTCAGGCTTGCTGATGCTGAATAGTGTGGGCTTCTGGAGAGCTCTGTATGCAAAATAGCCCCTGCAAGCTCCTTGAGATAGAATGCCTTGTATTGTGTCCTAATATATTATGGCAGCCATTAGATTGCTTGCCCCTCTCCAGAATTCATATCTGTGGTCCCTGTCACACAGGTCAGGGTGGTCTACCTTAGACAATGTGTCAACCAGGAATATTACTTTGGAAGATGGCTAGAGAAATAAATCTAAAAGTCAGAAAGGGTAAAAAAAACACCCAAATAAAAAGCCTAAGAAATTAATATTGAGTCTGTGCACATTAGCAGTTCAGATGCACTTCTTGCCACGTCCTCCTTTTTGAAGGGAAATAAAATGGCTCTTCCAGAAAGGGTTTGCTGCTGTCTCTTTCTCTGGCTCCCCCTTCAGTATCCATCTATATGAACTTCAGTGGGCACCCTCTGCCGATCTCACCTACTCCCCGCTTCCTTCTATCCTCCATTCCACACATACACACAAAAGACCTGGTTTCAATATGAGATGTCAAACCTGTAAATAATAATAGCTAACTGGGCACTTGCTGTGTGCTGGGTGCTCCATCAAAAGCTTTACATCTCCTCTCTCAGTTCTCACTACTCTTGCAAAATAGATTTTATGATTTCCATTTTCAATAAGAAAAGGAAACCGACTTAGCAAGACTTAGGAAGTTTCAGTAATTTGTCCAAGGTCATGAAGCTGAATTTGAAACCAAGTGTTTCTCAAAGCTGTGCTTCTAATTATAAAGTGATGTTCCTGTTTGGTTCAAAAAGGTCAAAGTTCACAAGAGTGTTAACTGTAAGCACTTCTATGTACAGCAGACATAACCATGGACTTCAGGTCCAGGAGTGATCCTTCTGCAAGGTCAGTCCACAGAGTTGATTTCATATTTTCAATTTACTACTACCCCGATGGGAATGGCTAGTAGGAGAATTTGTAAACATTGATAGATAATAATCCTTTTTTTAACCCTATACAGGCAGAGAAAATACTATATTTTCTTTTCTTTCTTTTTTTTCTTTTCTTTTCTTTTCTTTTTTTGTTTTTTTTTTGTTTGTTTTTTTTTTTTTTTTTTTTCAAGACAGAGTTTCTCTTTATCTTTGGAGCCTACCCTGGAAACTTGTAGACCAGGCTGGCCTTGAACTCACAGACATTTGCCTGCCTCTGCCTCCTGAGAGCTGGAATTAAAGGCATGTGCTAGCCACCTGGCTAGTAAACACTATATTTGATCAAAATTCCACTTCTCTATTACTGGAATCATTCCCAAATTAAATTCAGAAGTTCGCTTGCAGTAGTTCAAATTTTCAGGCTTGAGAGACCAAAAATGAGTACCATTTTCAGAGCATTTTCTAATATTTTACTTTGATGTTTATGTGTATGAGCATTCTGCCTGCATGTATATGTGTACACTATGTCCATGCCCAGTGACTATGGAGGTGTCTTTGTGTTATTATCGCTGTGATGAAACAAAAAGCAAGTTGGGAAGGAAAGGGTTTATTTTGCTTTTGTTTCTATCACAGAGGGAATTCATGGCAGGAACTCTGGCAGGGCAGGCACCCGGATGTAGGAGTTGATGCAGAAAACATGGAGGAATACTGCTTACTGCCTTCCTCCTTGGGGCTTGCTTAATTTGCCTTCTTATACAACCCAGGACCACCAGCCCAGGAATGGCACAACTCAAATGGGCTGGACCCTCCTACACCAATCACCAAGAAAATGCCCTACAGGCTTGCCTGCCTATAGACCAATTGTATGGAGGCATTTTCTCATTTGAGGTTTCCTCTTCTCAGATGACTCTACACGTGTCAAGTTGTCATAAAAACCAGTCAGCATCAGCAGTCAGTTTCCTGGAGCTATAATTACAGATCATTGTGAGCTGCCATATGGGTGCTGTGAACCAAACCAGGAACTTCTGGAAGAGCAACAAGTGCTCTTAACTAATAGGTCGTCTCTGCAGCCTTCCAGGACTTTTCTAAATCGTAACAAACTGTCCACCAAAGAGAGTATGCATATAAAAGCAAATGTCTTAAATCATCTTATCTTCATTTGGGGCTCAAATTTATTTCTCTATTTTTGTAACTAGACTCCCCAAGGGTGATAGTAATTCCAACTTGGAGGGTCAAAAGATTTGTTTTTATGGCTCTATTTGCAGTGCTGAGGATCAGCCTTGGACGGCGCATGTATACAAGGCCATCACTCTTCCACTAAGCTGCATTCTCAGCCTGCAATTTGTACTTCATTCGTCTACATGAGGCTTTCATTTAATTCTGATGCAATATTTGGTCTGAAGATTTCTAGCTATTAATTCTAGTTAACAGTAGTTAAAAATATAATGGAAATTGTAAATAATTATAAGGATGGCCTGAGATACTTTTCATACCCCAGGGTCTAGCTTTGCTCATTCTGTAGCTTCCTTTCCTGGGCTGAGAATGGGATGAAATGACTCAGTGAAATCCCAAAGACCCAAGTAAGTTTTGAGAGCCCACCGTGGGCTCTCAACCGTTTTATGTACTTTAGCTTAAATACTTTCACAAAGGTTACTTTATTTACTAAAATAATTTTCATATTATGTAACGCATCTTAATTTTAACTATGAACAAGAATTTTTTTAAAAAAATCCAGTAGTTTGCATCAGACAATGCATCTACAAAATGGAAAAGTCAGATTTTGGATAGAGATCACTCAACCCCTCTTCCTCTTGCCCAGAGAGACCACCTTCTGCAGCCCACAGCCTGAGTTTGCTTCTTGACTTTCTATGCAGAACAGGGGATATATGTAATCATGACTCTATGACAAATATGTATTTATTTTTCCCCACTCGACTCTGAATTTGATGCATACATTTAGATTAAGTCCCACCAAGTATCATCATTTTATTTAACATCCAAACTAAAGCAGATAAACGGGGAAGGTGAGAGTTGAGGTCATTTCTATCAGGGTGATGCTATTCATTCTTTTGCCCTTGGGATTTTATATTCAGAACAGAGTGTCCCAAAGATATCTCACTGAAAGAAAAGAGCATCAAATGTAATTGTCTCATTGTTTTAAGGCCTTTATTGAAATGTGTCCCTTGCCAATTCTGAGCCTTTAAGGCTATAGTTTGTTCCTTAAGGGATTGTTTCCTAAAACTGCCAGATTTTGTTTGTGGAACATTATTCTCATAATTAGCAGAACATTTTCTTCTCACATTTGACATATATAACCAGCTAGTCCCAGAATAAAGTCGTTTTATTTTTTTTTAACTAATCCACACCAGTCATTTCATTTTTATAGAATTGAAGGTGGTTAATTCATATGTGTGATGAAAGTTATCCTAAATTGTAATGCACTTACTTTCATTTTTACAGTATTAAATTGACTCTTCCCCCATTTCCAAGTCCAGATGTACCAAGTATATTCAGACTGAGACAGCTCATTGTTCACAACTGAAAATGTACACACCATTTATACACTAATTCCTTCACCTGGTTCTTGGCAGTTATTATTCTGCTTCCTAGTTCTGCAATTTTAACAACATTAGACAGTTATTAATGATGGGTTCATGCAGTATTTGTCTGTTTGTGACTGGTTTGTTTCATAATGTCACCAGGAATCAACATTTATATTATACCATATGGCTGGCTTTGTGGTGAATGTTCCAGTTTGGTTTCTGTTTCTGTGATAAAGACCATGACCAAAAACAATTCGGGGAAGAAAGGGTATATTTGACTTACATATCCTGATTCCATTCCATCCTTAAGAGAAACCAAAGCAGCTCAACCAAAGCAGGAACTTGAAGGCAGGTATTCAAGCACAGACCATAGGGGAATATTGTTTACTTTTTGCTCCCCAGACTCACGTTCATCTGTAGTGGGCTGCGGGCAGGCCTGCTTTTCGTCCTGCCCAGCTCCCGCATGGTTAGCTTTACACCCGAAATAACAACACAGAAATTGTATTCATCTAAACATTGCCTGGCTCATTATATCTATCCTCTTCTTGGCTAACTCTCATATCTTAATTAACCCATATTTAGTAATCTGAGTAGCACCACGAAGTGGTATCTTACTGGGAAAGATTTCAGCATGTCTGACTTGGCGGCTTGCTCCATCTTATCTGATCAGAGAGGAGAGGCATGGCATCTGGCTCACTTCCCCTTTTCCCAGTATTCTGTTCTGTCTACTCCACCTACCTAGTTTTCTGACTTATCAGACCAAGCAGTTTTCTTTATTGATTAACCAATGAAACAACAGATTGACAAATGACCTTCTTACATCATTCATCAATTTCTCTTATTCTCTTAGGTGTAGCAAAAATAATAAAAACCCAGAGTCAGTTATTGGGATTCAACCCAAAAACCAGAAAAGCAAAGCCGTCAAGCCACTAGAGAAGTCTTACCTCTACCAAGGTTGGGCGACCATAGACTAAGCAGACTAAGTCTTTCTCTCATTTTATATTATCTCTAGTGCTGTAATTAAAAGTGTGACTCGCTAGTACTGGGATTAAAGGTTTGAGCCACCACCACCTGAATTTGTTTCTGCATTGATCTTGTGTAGCCCAAGGTGGTCTTGAACTCCAGAGATCTATCTGCCTCTGTCTCCCAAATCCTGAGATTAAAGGTGTGTGTTAACATTACCTGACCTCTGTCTTCAGGCAAGATTTATTTATTAAAATACAAATAATATACCACCATATTTCCCTTTTTGTCTAAAATTAAAAAAGGCTATAAATAATATAAGAAAAACTAAATATAATTAAGTACAAGAATGTATAAAATATATACAGGCAATAAATACATCAACAATGTTTAGTCCTTTTGCATTTGACAAATTCAGAGAAAATACTCCACTCATGATCACCTACCCGGAGTATGCCTAACATAAAATGATGGAGTATGAGTATTACCTGTTATTTTTGTACATACCTTCCTGTGAGGAATACTTTAAACCATCTCTAGATTGCTTACAATACCAATTTGGTTTAAATTCCATGAAAATACTATGTGTTTTTTTGGAAATAATATCAAGCATTCGTACATCAATACAGACACATTTCTTTTTCTTGAATACATTACATCCCAGGTTGATTGAGTCACGATGTGAAACCCATAGATACTGAAAGAAAGTTATATTCTTGAGAACTTCATAATGTGCTTACACTTTCTTGAGGACCTCCTACATTGTTTTCTGTAATGAAAACATCCTCACCAAGGCATAAGGGTTTCGATTTCTCTGTATTTACCATTGTTTCTTGTTTTCTTTATTTGATATAGACCATTCTAATGATGATAATGAGTTATTATCGCTTCTCTTATCAAATGCATAATATATACTCTCAAATATTATCTATATTTATCTTATGATTAGTGTTATTAAGCTGGGGGTTTTTCATTGTTTGTTGGTCCTTTGAATATACTCAACAAAGAACTCTCTGTTTTTATTAGTCCTTTGCCCAGCTTTAGTTTAGTTAGGTTTTTGTTTTGTTTTGTTCTTACTGCTGTTATTCAATTGTTGGACTTACTAATACTGATTTTTAACATTTTCTCGAGAGGTAACTTCAAAATATTTTCTTACACACTTTAGGCTGCTTTTGTATTTTCTTGATTTCTTTTCATGCACAGAAGGCTGTGCACGTGAAATCACCCTACATGTCTATTTTTGCTTTTATACCAGAGCTTTTGGTGTCATGTCTAAGAAATAACTCTGAAACCCGAACTGAAATTTTCCCTCTTTACTTTCTTCCTGGAACTTTATTATTTTGTGTGCTGCACTTAGGGTCTCGCGGTGATTTGAGTTCATCTTTGTAGATGATGTAAGGTAAGGACACTGCCTCATTCTCCCCATGTGGCTATCTATCCAGTTCTACCAATGTGATCTGTGTGCAGTCCTTCTCAGGAATTACTTTCATTTATTTCTGAGTTCAGTGTCCCATTGGTCTGTATGTCTTACATTCATCCTTTGTATTCTAGGAGTTCCCTTGTCTGCTTCCAAAAGAGCCAGATTCAGGATTGGGAGACATTTGATATGAAATCTGACCTTCTGTTTCCTGAGGTTCATGATCAGTCAGATGATTGAGGCTGTGTATATGCAAAGAGAAATTCAAACTTTCCAATATAATTGTCTCATTCTATAATTTAACCTAAATGATGTTTTTCATAACACCATAGATCCATTAAAGTTATCCTTTCAATAATAATACACTATTTGTGG
Organism: Alexandromys fortis; assembly: GCF_014885135.2. Classification (NCBI taxonomy): domain Eukaryota; kingdom Metazoa; phylum Chordata; class Mammalia; order Rodentia; family Cricetidae; genus Alexandromys; species Alexandromys fortis. The sequence goes on from NW_026067947.1 coordinate 11,320,590, forward strand.
CATTTTTCGAACAAGTTTAATGCATACTTTGCTTCCTAATATATTTTTAAGGCAATTAATACATAAAAGTTTGCTGTAATTTCATCTTAGAGTTCTGAAAGGTACATTTAGACAGTTGGTTTTATAGTATGAATTAAGATTGAGGAGAAAACTCTGGCAGAATGTTTTTGAAATTTGTAATTCCCTTGAACTAGCTTTAAAGTTGATCTACAAGAAATGAACATAGGAAAACATGGAGTTAATGATATTTGCAAAATATTATTCTGCATGTTGGCATGTTACAGAATTTACTGATAAGCATCAAAATCAGTTGGTTTAATACTCTTGAAATCGTTTTAAACACGTAATAAATGACAGAGTAACCAGATTTGGTGGTGAAGACAAGAACAAAGAACAATGCCAAATGTGTTTTTTCTCATAGACCAGCAAGCCACACAAATTCATTTCACCTCAGACTTGTCACAGAATGTCATAATTTTATTTTGTGAGATTACTTACAAAACTTCCATAGTTAATAAAACAACAAAACGGGTTTAGGGTCTTTTAAAAGTTTCTGCTAACATATGACTCAACTGTTGTGTTGGCTCCTTGTATTATCATGGATTTTTGATCAAAGGCAAGCATATGATTTACAAAGTAAAAAGATAATACAAAGTGTGGACATAAAGTGAGAGCTTGCTGTGTTCTGAACACTGGGGTTATGTATACTGTTCTTACTGACGGTTTCTAGAAAAACCAGTCACTGCGTTCTTCAGTACTCAAAGTTGACGTGCATTGTTCTGTTATACAGAAAATATGTAAGTATAGTTAAGTGCATTAGCAAATGCCCAGTCTGTTCTTAGGAAAGCAATATTAATTCCAGTTAGATGTATAATGGCTCTTTATACCTGGTTGGAATTCAGAACACTAGAACCAGCAACCACTGGTATTATATAAACTAGCAAGACTTATCATGCTACCCTTTTTTATCTATGTGGCATCTTGTTAAAATCAATACTTAAGTCAATAGGATCAGCTATTTGTCCTCTGAGAACTACAGCTGAGCAAAGACTAAAATATGTAGAAACACAGTAATATGAGAGTAGATGGAAAACACAACTTTTATGAGCATTTGATATGTGCCAAACACTGTATACAGAGTTTTATATAGATTCTTGAGGTTTGTTTTTTAACATAGATTAAATTCTTCAATAATACTGTAAGAAACATTTATGAGCAACCCTATTTTGTAATTTGAAGAAATTGAGAGATGATACAACATACCCATGGACTGTAATATTCAAAACCCAGGACTGTTAAGTAGCCTGTAATATTCAAAGAAGTGTAATGAAAACATAGATGTTAAGTATAGACACATTTTCTTTTGCAGACCCAGGGATTGAAGTTAGAGTCTCGTGCATATAGATAGGCCAGTGTTGTACCACACAACTCTGTTTCTTGCCTGAGACATATTTCCATATGCAGGTGTTGAATATATTTGTGTTTTAAATAAAGACTTGTAGTGAGGCAGAACAATCATTACTATATTCAGCCAAAATCATATGACTATTAGAATATAGGAAAAGCTGATATTTTCCTTCTATAGATTCGTTAAATTGACTTCTTTCATAGAAGTAATTGAGCTTGAAACACTATGGCTGGAAATTTCTACAGAATGCAGCATTTGGAATAGAAAGAATCCCTGAAAACAAATGTCATATTAATGAAAATACCACAGATAATTTAAGATGTGCTGAGTCTTTTGTGAAGTACTGCCCATGTTTTGCTTTTATTAAGAGTGGCCATTTATCTTTTTTATTTTTTAATTTGATTTTATTTATTATTATTATTATTATTATATTTTAAATTTTATTTTACATATTAATTATAGTTTTCTCCTCCCTCCTCTCCCCCATTCCCTCCACCATCTCCTTTCTACCTGTCCCCCACATCCACTCCTCAAAAAGGGTAAGGCCTCCATGGAAGTCAACAAAGCATGGCATATCAATTGAGGCAGGACCAAGCTTTCCCCCGTTCCATATCAAGGTTGAGCAAAGCATCCCACCATAGCTTTTGGTCTAGAGTCTGTGAACTCCCATGAGCTCAGGCCAGCTGTCTCATTGGGTTTCCCCGTCATGATCTTGACCACCCTTCCTCATATAGTCCTTCCTCCCTCTCTTCAATTGGACTCTTACTGGTCATCCCAGTGCTTGTCCATGGATCTCTGCATCTGCTTCCATCAGTTACTGGGTGAAGATTCTGTGATGACAATTATGATAGTCACCAATCTGATTACAGGAGAAGACCAGTTCAAGCACCCTCTCCACTATTGCTAGGAGTCTTAGCTGGGATCATCCTTGTGGTTTCCTGGGACTTTCCCTGGCACCAGGTTTCTCCCTAACCCCATAATGGCCCCCTCTATCAAGATATCTCTTTCATTGCTCTCCCTCTCCATCTTCTCCCACAACTGGGCCATCCTGATAGCTCGATGGTAGAGCATTTGACTGCATGTACCTTTTTAGAAGCATAAACATGCAGTTTCTAAAGTAAACTTTGTTTTTAAATAAATGTCATCTTTAGGATTTTCTAGAGTATGTGTATGTGTTTAATGACTATGCTGGACTATGTGCAGTTCTAATTATAAAACTAAAGGAGTTCTAGACAGCATCAGTGTAGCAAGTGGACTATAATAAGTCTGCCTGGATACTCTGAGTATATTCTGAACACATTTTTCAGCTGTGTGAGTCATTATACCGTTGTAGTAAACAATAGAGAGTGTTCAGAATAAGCATAACATCTTCCCTGATTTAATTTTCAGACACGTCTCCAGACTTGGTTGAAGTTGCTCCAACAAGGACCTGTGAGCATGCCTGGAATTGAGTGACACGGTTAAGGGATTTCAGATTGCTTTGTGCCTCTTGGGAAGTTCAGAAAACCATCATTTCAGACTCTGGAATTCTGTTCAACTGAGACTCGCTTGGATGTTTACACTATCTGCTTGCTGTTCTCCTTGCCACTAAATAGTGCTCACATCTTGATCAGGAACTGAGTGTGTTCTGCAAGCCACCATGGCCAGATGGAGCGTTGGGATAGCAGCTTGTCGATTGGTGCTGGGCTTGCTGATGGCTTCATTCACTGAGTCTTCCATACTGAATAGTGAGTGTCCCCAGCTTTGTGTATGTGAAATTCGACCTTGGTTTACCCCACAATCCACATACAGAGAAGCTACTACTGTTGATTGCAATGATCTCCGTCTAACAAGAATCCCTGGCAACCTTTCCAGTGACACACAAGTGCTTCTCTTACAGAGCAATAACATCGCCAAGACCGTAGATGAGCTGCAGCAGCTCTTCAACTTGACCGAGCTGGATTTCTCCCAGAACAACTTCACAAACATCAAAGAGGTGGGGCTGGCAAACTTGACCCAGCTCACAACCCTACATCTGGAAGAAAATCAGATTTCAGAGATGACAGATTACTGTCTGCAAGACCTCAGCAACCTTCAAGAACTCTACATCAACCATAACCAGATTAGTACAATCTCAGCTAATGCTTTTTCTGGCTTAAAAAATCTCCTAAGGCTGCACCTGAATTCCAATAAATTGAAAGTGATTGATAGCCGCTGGTTTGATTCTACACCCAACCTGGAAATTCTCATGATTGGGGAAAACCCTGTGATTGGAATCCTGGACATGAACTTCAGACCTCTCTCTAACTTAAGAAGCCTAGTTTTGGCAGGGATGTACCTCACTGATGTTCCCGGAAATGCTTTGGTAGGCTTGGATAGCCTTGAAAGCCTGTCGTTCTATGACAACAAACTGATCAAAGTCCCACAACTTGCTCTGCAGAAAGTTCCAAATTTGAAATTCTTAGACCTCAATAAAAATCCCATTCATAAAATCCAAGAAGGAGACTTTAAAAATATGCTTCGGTTGAAAGAACTGGGAATCAACAACATGGGAGAGCTGGTTTCTGTAGATCGCTATGCCCTGGATAACTTGCCGGAACTGACAAAGCTAGAAGCAACCAACAACCCCAAGCTGTCCTACATCCACCGTTTGGCTTTCCGAAGTGTCCCGGCTCTAGAAAGCTTGATGTTGAACAACAATGCCTTGAATGCTGTTTACCAAAAGACAGTAGAGTCTCTTCCCAACCTACGTGAGATCAGCATCCACAGCAATCCCCTGAGGTGTGACTGTGTCATTCACTGGATTAACTCCAACAAAACCAACATCCGCTTCATGGAGCCCCTCTCTATGTTCTGCGCCATGCCGCCTGAGTACAGAGGGCAGCAGGTGAAGGAGGTGTTAATCCAGGACTCCAGTGAACAGTGCCTCCCGATGATATCACACGACACATTCCCAAATCATTTAAACATGGACGTCGGCACAACAGTCTTCCTAGATTGTCGGGCCATGGCTGAGCCAGAGCCAGAAATCTACTGGGTCACTCCCATTGGAAATAAGATAACCGTGGAAACACTTTCAGATAAATACAAGCTGAGTAACGAGGGCACCTTAGAAATAGCAAATATCCAGATTGAAGACTCAGGAAGGTACACCTGTGTTGCCCAGAATGTCCAAGGGGCTGACACTCGAGTGGCAGCGATCAAGGTTAATGGAACCCTTCTAGATGGTGCCCAGGTGCTGAAAATATACGTCAAACAGACAGAATCTCATTCCATTTTGGTGTCCTGGAAAGTTAATTCCAATGTCATGACATCAAACTTAAAATGGTCATCTGCCACTATGAAGATTGACAACCCCCACATAACATACACAGCCAGGGTTCCGGTAGATGTCCATGAATATAACCTAACACATCTGCAGCCTTCTACAGATTATGAAGTGTGTCTCACGGTGTCCAACATCCACCAGCAGACCCAAAGGTCATGTGTCAATGTCACAACCAAAAACGCTGCTTTCACCCTGGACATCTCTGACCATGAAACCAGCACAGCCCTGGCTGCTGTGATGGGGTCTATGTTTGCCGTCATCAGCCTCGCGTCCATCGCTGTGTACATTGCCAAACGGTTTAAGAGGAAAAATTACCACCATTCGCTAAAAAAGTATATGCAAAAGACCTCTTCCATCCCACTGAATGAGCTGTACCCCCCGCTCATTAACCTCTGGGAAGGTGACAGCGAGAAGGACAAAGAGGGCTCAGCAGACACCAAGCCAACCCAGGTCGACACATCCAGAAGCTATTACATGTGGTAACTCAGTGGGTATTTTGCTTCTGGTAGTAAGGAGCACAAAGACATTTTTGCTTTATTCTGCAAAAATAACAAGGTGAAGACTTTTCTACTTTTGACTTTGCTAGTTTGTGGCAGAGTGGAGAGGATGGGTGGATATTTCAAAGTTTTTTAGTATAGCGTATCGCAAGGGTTTGACACGGCTGGTAGTGGCTCTCAGCTTCCAGTTTGTGTTTGGTTTTTATCCTTATCATTATTATGATTATTATATTATTATTATTTTATTTTAGTTGATGTGCTAAACTCAATAATGCTGTCTTAACTACAACGCTCAATAAAATGATAAATGACAGGTGGGGGCTCCTCAGTGCTTGACCCCTTCTTCTGAAGCCATCAATACAAAGAACTGTGTCCTCTCAAAAGCTAACATATGGCATAGAAGCAGCATTAAATCCTCCGTAGCAACCTGGTCTACAGACTTTTAACTCAAGCTAAGACTAAACTTGCTACTTTGTTGAATGATGGTAGTTGGCTGTACTGTAATGTTGTATCAACTGAAATGAATGTTTGCCTTTCAGCAACCACTTTCCTTTCCTTCCTCTTTCTTTTGTAATAGTTGAAGAGGCTTAGAACAAGCTAACAGGCAATAGAAATATGTATATCAGATTTTCTAATGTAATGAACTACATGTTAATTGTTACTATATTCTTTTTATCTTTAGTAGACACTTTTAAAAAAGAAAAGATAATTTTGTTGTGTTTAACTCACCAACTTGGTGTATAATGAAGACAGAAGTACAATAAATTAGTTTGTTCTGATTTTTTAGAACACTTGTGATAATGTATCATTTATAGTTCTTGCTAGTTGCAGAGGTAATATCGTTCACACCAATGCAGTCGACAACCAAAGTATAGGTGTGCATGCTATCTTTTACAGTCAGGCCTTAAAATCTTTTGAGTGTTTTTTGTAAAGAAAAGGGTATCCATTTTAACTAAGACATTCTGGACCAGTGAGATGGCCCAGAGAGTAAAGGTGCCTACTACGAAACCTGATCTGAATCCCATTCCATCTTATGGAAGGAAAGAACTAACTTTAATTTGTCGTCTCACCTCTACACATGCTCCATGTATGCACACACACACACATGTACCCACACTCACATGTATATAAACAAATGCATTAGAAAAAAACAAATGAATGGACATTCTAATGAATAGCATTTTCATATTTTCAATATTGCTGACTAAAACCCGGTGGAGGAGGTATTCATATAAAGAGAAAACAAAACCACATACTACTATAACACTAGCATAATTACACAATGGATATACCATTATCTTTATTTTACAGTATGTACATTCCTCATCAAAGTCTAAAACACAGAGCTAAAGAATGGTTCAAAACTTTTATAGTACTGCTTTCAACAGCTATCTATATGTTTATAGGGTGTATACTGCCATGGAGATGTCTGCTGAAACAGACAATTGACGGAAGGAAGGCAGAGTGATTTCTTAAGGGTGGCCATTGTCATCAAAATATTACACACAGTTTATGTCAATTAACAATTTCAAGATTACACAGGAATTACATCTGTGGAGTTCAAAATGGGAGGAGTTAGTTTTGCAGAGTTCTGTGACCATTTAGAGGGAGCAGACTGAAAAGTACAGGCAGACAACAGAAGACCCATCTGAAAACCCTCATTGATAATGCAGAGGGAAGGAAGGAAGGAAGGAAGGAAGGAAGGAAGGAAGGAAGGAAGGAAAGCTGTTCCAGATGACAGTTGCCACTATGGAATGATGGGATGTTAGGAAAGGACTAAGAGGAAGCAGGTGCCAGGTGAGAAGAAAAAAAGAAGGGAACAAACAGAAAATCCAGATGAGGTGGGAAATGAGAGGACGTTCATTGTCAAATGCTTTGTTTTTTGAATCACCCTTCAGAAGACCATCCTTTTCATCCCCATTCCAAAGAGGAGTGGGGAGAGAATTCTAGATTCTGCAGGCAAACTGCTATCAAAATAGGGCCAGTATCATAATGAAAAATCATTTTTCTGAGGCTTCATTTGCTGATGAGAAAAGCAAAGGGCACAGGAAAGGTGAGTCCTTTCAGGCAGCCTCCTCCATCATCCGTCAGTTCTCTAGGTCCAGTGGTGATCTTACAGGTCTTACCTTGTATATTCCTGCTTCAAACATGCAGGACATCCTCAAATTCCCATTTATCTAGAATAAGATTTAGAACAAATGCAAACGAGAGGACTAGCAAAGTATCTTGCATTGTTTTACTACCAAGTACATGTGGGACAGAAGTGAAGGTGCTCTGTCTGCAACCATGGACATTCTTGTCTTCAGACATCTGCTGAGAAACAGATCACATACCTATATATTTTGAAGTCACAAGGCATGTCAGCAACAAAGAAGAAGGCCTAGGGCTGTCCACTTTTGCAAGAAGACTTCATTTACCCATAAAGCTGTGCTTAGAGCTGGCACAGGACATGGGTTTGAAAAGACAGCTCAACCATTCTTCCATTCTGAATATAGAACAGGCACAAGGGAATCCAAATGTTTATTTGAAGAATATCATTTCCCAGACCAGTTTTGGGCAATTACTTCTTGTAAGTGAACTTGAAAATTTACTAAAACTTATTTTATCCTGACCATGTTATTGGGTTGCTTTTTTCTTGATGGAAAGCAAGATGACAGAAGTTCTCTTTTTTGAGTCAAGGATTTACTCATCTCTGCCTTGTTTGATAAGTTAGGGAGCCAGTTAAATGGAACATCCAGCTAGATCCTCACAGACAGAGGAGGCCCTCTCCATTTTACTTGTGAGATGGCTGCTGTAGGTCATATTCTCGTCTCACATTTTCCCTTTTGCTTCATGTTGCCCTCTGACCTGATTCTATGGGGCTATTTTTGGAGCAGTGTCTTAAAATGGGCATTCCCTAATTTGCTCATTTAATTAATAACAAAGAAAACTGGAGCTATGAGTTAAAAAAAAGAGACATTGTGTTTGATATCACTGTTTCTACTTTGTCTTTGCAAAGCACAAAGGAATCGTTGACCAGTCCTTGGCAAACAGGACCCAAGTCCACTTTTTTCAGTTGCTTTCTGAAGACAGCACCATTGTGGTGTTTGCTTTCTGTCTTAGCATTTATTTTCCCAAGAATTTTTTTTTCTTCCTTACTGTTCTCACCCCTGGGGGAATAAAAGCCCTTTGTGTTTCCGATACTGCTGGGAGAACCATACTTTCTGCCATTTTGTGCACTGAGATGGAAATTTAACTTCTGATATAGTCGAGATACAACTGGAAAATGTTTTCTCATCTCATTTCTATCTCAGACTGTTTGCAAATTAACCTTTGCAAAATTAAAAAAGAGAGAGAAAAGGCTCTCTCTCTCTCTCTCTATCTCTCTCTCTCTCTCTCTCTCTCTCTCTCTCTCTCTCTCTCTCTCTCTCTCTCTCTCTCTCTCTCTCGTGTGTGCGTGCACTAGTACCTGTGGAGGTCAGAAGGGGACTGGAACCGAAATTAAAAGTGGTCATTAACCCCCCTCCATATAGATAATGGGAATTTAAAGTCCTCTGGAAGAGCAGTACATAGCTGTCAGTGCTGAGCCATCTCTCCAGCTCCAAGAGAAGGATTTTCTATACCCAAGATTTAGCATCACCATTCAGAAATCTCAATGACTTTAACCTAGAACCTGTAGGTAGCTTGACAACTTTAATGGGCACATGTTATTCCCTTACAACTAGCACTGTCTCCAAAACACACACACACACACACACACACACACACATACACACATCAGCTTCTCTTGGTACTGGAAGTCATGGTGTTAAGAAATAAGGGGATAGAAGGGTAAATAATGATGTTTTTACCCTTGGGGTTTCAGCAGAACTTTACTGATCTAAGTGAGTTTCTTGTCTCATAGAACTTCTCAGACTTGGCATTATTCATATAAAGTCTACCACAAGTGTATTTCAGGGACCTTCCGGAAACATGGATTCTGAGAACACCCAGGTAAATTGCACACTATTCTTTCCAATTTACAATCCATGGCAAGACTTCTGCAGGTATGCAGCAGACAGACAAGCTGACCATGTCAGGGTTCACTTGCAATTTTTCTCTCTTTGACAGTACCCAGGTGGCAAGAGGAACATCTATTGACTGGCAGATGAAGCATATAGGTAAAAACAGAACCAGTGGCCAAGAAGAGCTGATCTGATTACACTGAGGAGAGTTCTTATAAGACTCCTTATAAGCTGATATCTTAAAAGGTGGTATTTGAATTCTCCAGTGCATGTTAGCCCATCTCACTAATAGACAAAGACATAATGAGCACTAGGAAACTAAAGACCCTGTCTTAGTGGACAAGAATGTATAGTTTATTGCAACAACTCAGCAAAAAAAGAAAAACAATGAGAATGATCTACTTTCTTTCTAGATATCTGCAAGGAACTACACCATCTCACTTACTTAAATTCCATGTCCTCTAATATAAGCATTTGTGAATGTGCCTCAGAGTGGAGCAACTGTTCTGAAACCCAAGAGCTTATAAGAGACAGAACTGGGAACTTAAAGTACATGCCTAAAGTGTATAGTTTTCAACTGCATAATGGTCTATGAGTTAATTCAAGCATATCTGGGTACCTGAAGCAGGAACAGTGGCATTGAAGACAGCAGTGTCCCACAGGGAGGCCAGTAGAGGGCATAACTTAGGATACTCAGCCCTCCAAATCAATTTATTCTACATCTTCAACAAACCCTGAATCAGAACTACAGATTAGGTTCAGTGTCCCTTGTCCGAAATGTTTAACACCAGATCACATCACAGTGTTTCAGGTTTTTGTTGTTGTTCTTGTTTTGTTTTGTTATTTGGTTTTTGGTTTTGGTTATTTTTTCTTTTTTTGCAATGGACGATCATCCATAACCCAAACTGCACTACTTTAAAAAAAAGTTTGAGCATTCTTTCAGTGCTCAAATCACTTTCTAACTTTGACCAAAAACTGCTCAAACAGCTTTGGTTAGCACTTTGGATGAGGAGGGTCAATGTGGAATTCTAAAACGTTGCATACAATCTGAACACCTGAAGACTCAAGTACGTGAGAGAATGTGCACTGCTTTGTGCAAATCCTGAGCCATTTCATAGGGCAGGCAAATCCCCGAGGAGTTCAGTGTCTGCTGTGTCCTAGAACCATTCCCTGAAGACAGAGGGGATGACTGTAAGTCAACATAAGCCATTAGGGAAAGATCAGGGGTCACTCAACGGTTTGTGACACTAACTCCGTAAGAAGAAGTGGAAGAAACTGGAGCTACAGGGTTGGGAGGAAGTACTAAAAAGAAAAACAAAGTGAGTGGGCATAAAAGTAAAAGTAAATTCCATATAGTGATCTCCTGACTTTGTTGTCACATGGAATCTTCCAGTAATTATAACAAAATACTCCTAACTAATTTTCATATGAAGAAACCCACTCAGTTCAACCTTTTAAGTGACAAAGCCAAAATTTCCACCTTGGCTTTTAGCCTGATGTACCATCCGTACTACTACGTGTACTACAGTACTATGCCTGTAGTGCAGAGTCTGCACTACAGGACCGTTCGTGAGCCGGGCAAGGGCCTAGAGATTTAAACACAGAAAGACACATAGACAGAGACATGGGGTATCCTTGAAACAAGAATGCCCCCTTTATTGTGTACTAGAGCCGCTTATATATGGATCCTTAACTGATAGCCACGCCCCAGCCAAACCCACCAGAAACCAATCCCCTGCCACCAGGAACTGCTGAGGATCTTATGCTCAGAGTAGCTACAAACACAGGAAAAACAAGTTGTTTTGCTCAGAGCAGCTGCAAGCATAACAAGTTGTTTACAGGAAATCGAGAATCTGAGTTCACAGCCCCCAACAGCCTGAAGTGTCCACAACTGTCTCCTTTCCAGATAAGAGGTACCAGAGTCTGGAGCAGGCATCTCATTTGTGTGACAAATGTAGTGAAAACTGAGTCCACCATCTTGAAGGGGGTCTCCCACAAAACCTTCCTTAAATGGTCTTTCATGCCGTAGGCAAATAAGGAAAGATGCGATGACTCAGTGGATATAGATGGCTGACATGCAAGCCCAGCTAGCTGAGTTCATTCCCCAGAGCCCATGTAAAGGAAGGAGAGAATTGACTCCACAAAGTTACCCTCTTTCCTCCACACAGTATGGTAGCTGTGGTTGCATATACATTTCATGCTCAAACACACACACACACACACACACACACACACACACAGAGAGATTTAAAACATTAAGGTGTATAGCATTATCCAGGCAAAGGACTGTTCTTCTGCCCTAAGTAGTCTTATTGTTTCTGGACAGCACTGGTTTGAGATGATGAACTCCCATGGGAACTGTAGGAAGAGTTTTATACAAAGTAGCTTGTGCCTATTCTCCTGAAACACAGCAGGACCCTGAGAACGCAGTTTTGTGATCTCAGTGGATTGGATTTTTAAACTCTTATCGCCCTTCCCGCCTTTTAGAGTCAAATTGCTTGTACTTTCTATCTCCCACATTATTGATGAAACTAAGAGCAATACCCTACTAGAAAATCTTGATAGGAATCCCACACACTCATCAGTAACACTTGATTTCATCAATTTTAGTATAACTGGCTTAGGGTATTGACCCCACCATGAGATAAGTCTTCTCTGCCATATTTAGATGTGGTGTTATCCTTGATGTATTTAAACATGAGTATGTGTGGCACACAGGTGAAAGTTGAAGACAACTTGAAGGAGTTGGTTTTCTTCTTCCATGATGTGGATCCTGGGAGTCAATGCAAGCATGTTTACCCACTGAGCCATTTAACTGGCACCTATTTCCTCTCATTATAACAGTAGCATGGTCACTGTAGAGAGCACATTAATAATAAAAGTGTGTGATTCCATGGTGCAAAAAGTGAGCATTTGGTGTTGTTCTCTTTATCTCTGTAAATGTGTGTATACATATATGTGTGTATATACATATACACATGTGTGTACACATACAGCTGTAAAATATGCACTCATGAATATGAAATCAAAATCATGGCATGGCATGATGTTGTGTACTTTGTTCCATGATGAAAAAAGCAATCTTCTTTCCATAAAGTTCTCTTGCAAAGCATCATATTACTAATGTGTGTATATATATATATATATATATATATATATATATATATATATTCCCTGGGACATATTCTAGAAATGCTTTCTACATCAAGTACTAGGTTGATGAATATGAGTCTATGTTTTCCATACTCTTTAATGGCAGTCATGGAGAAAGGCAGATGTTCATCTAAAGAAACATGAAATACCGTACAAAACAAGATGTGCCCTGATAAAGTTTCAGAGTAAACTACAGAAACTCAGAACTGAAACTTGTGGTAAAAATTCCCATAAGAAACATCCAGGGGCAGTTGGGATTATATGACAACGTGCATTGTTTGGCTTCTGCCTTTGTAACAAACAGCTGAGCTTATCAGTTTCATAAGACAAGGCCGGCTGCAGCTTTCCTAAGCTTGAGGAATTACCTGGTATGAGAGGGACATGTTACTGCAACCACCTAGCAGCTGGAGAAGCAAAGAAGAGATACCACGGTCCCATCACCTCCTCGCCTTGTGGCACAAATGTAACTTGCTAGTTTAACTAGGTCCTGCCTCTCAAAGGTCCCACCCTCTCCCAGCAGTGCCACACACTGAGGACCAAGCCCTTTCCAAGAGGACCTTTGGAAGACGTGTAAGTTTTAAACCCTAACTCTGATCAAGGACATAAGGAGAACTTGGAGATTCTGTTGGTATTCTCAGAGGAAGAAGAGAGGGCTCAAGAAGTCAAGAGTGACTAGCATGGGAGACAAGGGAGAAATTATGACAAGCTTTTGTACCAAGATGAAGAGAACCTGGGCCAGAAAGGCCCTGTGGTCCCAGGTGAACCTCTGCTTCCTTTCTTTGTTCCCATCCATCATAATCACTGGTGGCATGCCTTCCTAGTGAGATGAAAGATGCTTGCAAAAGCGGCTTGATTGGCCTTTCTAAGCCCTAGAGCATCGGTGTGGAATCTCTGCTGCAGTAATATGTAAGACACAAGCATGAAACAGATGTGAGTCTTCTCCAATTGCCTTTGTCTCTTCCAGCCAGTGGCCTGCAGTTAATATAGGTTTCCTTTAGTGTCTGCTCTAAAAAAAGAATAGTGCTTCTTGGGAAAATTGAAGCAAATAATGTGGAGTGGGGTTGTTAAAGCAAAAATCAACTGTACCCTTGACTTGTCCCCTGCCCATTCAGAATCCTTCTAATTCACTTGCTGGAACAAACTTCTGATATGTATATGGTGTAGTAACAAATACTAACAAAGAACAAGGGCTAGTAAGATGGCTCAGCGGGTCACAACACTTGCTGCCCAAGCTGACAACCTGAGTTTCATCCTAAGATCCTGCACAATGGAAAGAGAGAACAACTCCTACCAATTATCCTTTGTCATCCACACGTGTGGTATCACTAGTGCTTGCTTCTGTGTGTGTGTGTGTGCACGTGCGCATGTGTGTGTGCATGTGTGCTTGCATGCACACATACACACACACAAATAATTAAATGGAACAAGAACAAGCTATACTTTGATACCTGCACTCTCAAGCCCACATATTACTTCCCTTTTATTTGAAAAAAGTAACACTGTAGTATGGCCTACTACAAAATATTTCTGAAACAAAACTCTAATACTGTGGGATTATTTTGGTAGTGTGTGTGTGTGTATGTGTGTGTGCACTTGTGTTCACGTGTCCATGAACTCAGAAGGTTGGTGTCTAGTGCTTTCCGTAGTCATGCACATCCTTATTTCATATAGGGCCTCTGAATCTAGAATTTGTCAATGCAACTAGACCCAAGGACACTTTTTCATTTTACTGCTTATACAGCAAATACTGCACCAACTAAGTCATTGCCCCAGCCCCTTCCTCCGTGTTCTTACTTGGATTACCTCCTGATACTAAGAAAGTATATCAGCAGAGAATGACAGAAATGTTTCAATACCCATTGCAACCCTTACCAAGTATTTTGTCAGTCATCGCATTGGATGATGTTTTCATCACAGAGAGAAGAGTCCAGACCTTACTGAAGATCCCATCAATTCATTCTCTGAATTGTTAGTTTCTCTCTGGAGAAAGATTTAAATAAATATCTTAATTCCCATCCATTTCTCTTGTTGGAAAGATAAGTTATAATTAGTTCCTATTAACTACATAAGGGAGACAAACCATTTGTGTATACACAAACACACACTCACAACGTATTAGAGAATCTGAAAGCCAAAAGGTTTATTGGATGGGTAAAGCCATTCAGAACTTCAGCTTTGCAGGGAATAACAAAACTTTGCTGAAAACAGACATATCTTTCTATTTCGAGGTTGTGTCTGGTAGTAGATTTTTGGAGAGTTGCAGGGAACACACTGGCATTTGGCTGATTGGGGAAACATGCTACAATGCTATTAGCCCTTCCATGTTGAGGACTTGCCTTAGTTAGTCCCATATTGTTGGTAGTCACGAATCCAGAGCGCTTTCCATGATCTGCAGAAGCTCTACCACTTGTGAAGATCTAGGACTGTGCAGATTTGTGTCCAGTCCCAAGATGCTATTCAAACTCACAGTAAAACAGCTTACTCTTACGGGGCATCTTGCAGATTTCAATGGACTCTGTAGACACCAAGACTCTCCAGTAAGATGTCTCACACTTCCCCAAACTCTTAAGCCATATTCAAAGCAGCCAGCCATCTTTGTGACTCGAGCAGCTCTTGTACTTTATTAAAAAAAAAAAAAAAAAAAAAAAAAANAAAAAAAAAAAAAAAAAAAAAAAAAAAAAAAAAAAAAAAAAAAAAAAAAAACAAGCACAAATTCATATGCAATCTCCTTTGTATTCTGAAGCTACAGGAAGGGGAGGTGTTTGGGGAAGAATAATACATCAGGGAAGAAAATGAAATAAGTTAAGCAACCGGTGTGGAACTTAAAAGCAGTGGCAGCAAACACAGACAAAACCCAAACAAAAAATAGGTGCTGAGTAGCAGGCAGTAGGCTCCCTAAAATTTCCAGAATATGAGATAGTAACAGCAGAGGGTAAATTGGGCCAGGATGAACTCCTGAGGTTCCACTGTCTTCCCCTGTGTCCTTTTTCTTCTTAAAAGGCCATTAGTATTTTGGATGAGAATCAAAGCAGTGACATCATTGAAACTTGATTATCTCTACAAACAAAAGTGCATTCTTAGGTATTATGGGTCATGAGTTGGAGGAAGGCACACAGTTCCCCAATAATTGCCCTATTTTCAAAGCTTACTCTGCACTCTGGGTAGGGTGTATTCGTTACAGTGACAGTATGAACTCTGTTTCTTAGTTTGTTTTGTGCTGTTATCTCATCAAGGCTTGTTAATAAGTGTAAAAAGAATCTATACAAAGCATTCAGTTCCACCAATTTCTTTCACAATAGATGGAGAAACTGGGGCTTAACAGGAAAGAATAACTTGGCCAAGTCCTCCTGACTACTGAGCAGAAGAGGTTAAAGTACAACTAACTTCTAAATCTCAGAAATAGGAACATGGGAGCCCACGTCCATCAAGATTACCCGCCACACATCAAGAAAATTTCCTGAGCCTTGTTACTGATAGTCCTAGGGGTGTATAAACTACGATCACATACAATGTTGACCCTGAAAGTCTTGCTCTGAGCTCTCATGCTATGTGTTTCGCTTGTCACCCCATCACTCTGCCTAGATCCATTGGGCAGGACAAGCCGAAGCTGTATTGCCTTCCCAGTGGTACATCAGACACACTTCTGTACATCTTGATTAGGACATTTTTTCCCCTTAAAATGTGGCAGACCTCATCTTTTTCCTGTCATCTTGTGCGGGAAGATGATGGTAAGATAGAAGCAATCACTCACAAGCTTTTCAAACCAAACTCCATGCTTTCCATGTAATTTTTTAAAATCAAGAAATAACCGCAGGCAATTATTATAAAATATGTTTACATTGAAGAATGATTAAATCAAGCTGATTAGCATACACATTACCATGCAGTCATTTTTAACCTCTGTGACAAGTCAGCATGATAACAACCTGAAGGAAAGAACTAGATTGATACCCTACATACAGATGTCCCCAAACTAACTTAAATATTTGAGCCATAAAATATATCTGGCATGTAACTAATCTTCTCAAAGCCCCAAAGCTCCCAGGCTTTGGGAGTCCCAGTTTGGCATGTCAAGTGAAGTTTGGTTTAGGATGAAGCTAGGTTTTCAGGTTGCAAAATCATGAGGCAGCCCCTCACTCAATGAGCATCTACTGTCTATGGCGCATGATCACAGTGTGGGTCTGTAGTGGTCAGGATGAGTAGCAGGGGAAAGAGGCTGGCTGACAATGAGCATCACAGAGGTTCATAGAAAAAGGAGAAACATATTGAAGAGCTCAGCTACCCACTTGGGAGGCGAGAGGAGCACTCTCAGTTAAAATGGCTGTCATCCTAACCTCAGAAAAAGCCTTAAGGGAATATAGAGAAAATATCACTTAAAACTGTAAAAAACAGAAAACAGGATGGGGTTGTTTATTTCAAGTTTTATAGTATGAAACATAGAGGAGACAACACTATGGTAGGGACTCAAAAATTAAGAAAATTTTAGACTTGGGAAAGTGGAGAAGTGACAGGCTGCATAAGGCAACAGAAGTTTAAAGGAGAATGAAAAGTATCAGGTATATATTGTAAGTACTAGAGTACTTACGCCAGGAACTCAGTTACTGAGTCAGAAGGCAGGTGGCTAAATAAATATTTAGAGCCTTGATAATGTTCTATGCATAATGGTGGGTGTTTTATATACAGAATTTCATTCTATCTTCAAAGTAATCCCAGGAGACAAATTTCACACACACACACACACACACACACACACACACACACACATTGTAAAGAGAAGAAAATTGGAGGATTAGCAAATTAAGCCATTTTCTCAAAGTTACCTAACCTGCAAAAGAATTGTTTAACCCTGCAACCCGTCTTATATTAAAGAATTCAATGATGAAGAAAACTGAAAACCAGAGTGAAGGCCTGAACTTCATTCTGCAGGCATCAAGGAGCTTCCAAAGAGGTTTGAACAATGTCATCTTCAGAAAACCAGGAGGCCAGCATCTTTTTAAAGTAAAACCGATGGATTTCATTCAGCAATGAAACTCAAGCAAATGTGAGTTGTTGACAAGAACACACATGCAAGTTCCATTCTGACTATAAGAACTTCCTTTTCTCTTTCTCTTCCACCAGTCCACACTGTGTATTTCCTGAAGAAGTTCGCAGTCACATATGAGCTACAATTTTATAAAACAACACTTGCTAACTAATTTATTTGCTGCCTATAACTGGGATTTAAAAAGCCACATTCATGGAAAATTACTTTTTGTCTATGAAAGTACAAATGCTCGTGGGTAATCATGAGTAACTTGCAAACAAGATCAAATTTGTCATAAATATCAAGGTTGTACCATGTTTTCCATTAAGGTCTTTGACCTATTTTAGGCTGATTTTTGCAAAGTGAGAGAGAGAGGTTTTATAGGGATCTAGTTTCATTCTTCTGCATGTAGATAGGCTGGCCCTCTGAAACTTTTAGAGAAAAATATTAAGGAAAATACTTCAAGTTATAGATATAACCAAGGCTTCCTGAACACAGTCCCAGGTGCTTAGAAAATAATACCAAATGACAAACGACACTTCTTAAAATTGAGATACTCCTGTGCAACAAAGGAAACAACTAGTGAACAAGCAGACTAGAGAAGGCAAGAAGGATCTTTAATAGCCATACATCTGACAGAGGGATTATATATGTACAAATAATTAGAAACCCTCATTTATGAAAAATCAAATCTGTGCATAAATGGGATAATAGAATAAATAATTCTTACATGATAAGGTACAGATGACTAATGAATATATGGAAAATATCCAACCTCACCAACCATCAGAGAAGTGCAAGCTGAAATTGCTTTGAGGTCCCATCCTACGGTGATCAGATAGGCAGTCATTTAGAGAACAAATGGGGAAACTGGTATGGGTGCGCACGGCTGATGGGCACGTAAACGGCTCCAGTCACTATGGAAATCAGCATGGAGGTTCCTCAAAAAAAAAAAAACAAGAGTAGACATACTAGGTAACCCAGCTATGCCATTCCTGGCATTGGCCCGAAAGAACTCCACATCCTGTATCAGAGAGACCCTTGCATATCCATGGTTATTGCCTCACTATTTATGGTAGCTACATCCTGGAACCAACCTAGATAGTCACAAGTAGGGGAACAGATAAAGAAAGAGTGGTACATATGCACAATAAATTTTCTCAAACATAAATACAAATGAAGTTATGCCATTTTCAGGAAAGTGGATTCGACCAGATATGATGTTAAATGAAATAAATGAGTCTCATAAAGATAAATACCATCAGCATTCTCTCACCTGTGGTGTCCACATCTTATAGAGATAGATAAAAAAACATGGATGTATATATGACACAAAAGTAGATACTAGGCAGGCAAGGGAACAAAGGGGACTAATGGGGAAGGAGGTGGGAGAAACAGGGATGATGGGAGAGTATGAGCAAAATACATTATATGCTTACATGAAAATGTTCTTAGGTAATACAGAACTGTGTATGGTGAATATATGTTAATGAAAACAGAAATGTGTTTCAAGTTTTTTCCGTAATATATCATATCTAGTTTAGTCCTTATTGAGCTCCCACTGTTCGCGATTTGATATTAGGAGTATAACACCGTTGTGGACCCTGCCCAGTTTGTATTTGCATTATTGAAGGACAATTGGACTAGGGATGAGTAATTAGCTCATTTACAGTCTATACTTGCTATGGAAAGCAGAAATGAGATGAGACTGGCTGGTGCAGGAAAGGGAAGTAATCTACTCCACTCCCCATGCACAGCTATCCACTGCATATTTTAGAGTGTGCCAATATGAAGAGCCTCAGTCTCATGGGTCTGACTTTGTCGCAGTTGCTGGCTGTATGCTGAGGAGGATTCTTTGTGGCTTAAGTACTTCTATAGCAGAGGACTCACAGCAGTTTGCAAATGGCACTTCCATTCATCACAGGAACACCTCTGAGAGGCAAGGGAGAGGTTCAAGCCTCATTACCTCTATTTAAGAAAGAGGGAAGTCAGTGACTAGAGAAGCACCTTCAACCAAGCCTTCAGGAGCGGTAGGGCTTACGGCGAAACTGAACTTGGATCCTTTGCTTCTAACTTTTCAATTAGAGCATATATCCATTCCTTCACTGTAAGGTAGAGGCTAAAACACCTGAAACTTTGGGAACTTTACCAGCTCTTTTCCAACTTAGAAGAAAAAAGGAAAATCTGTTAGCCAAATTTCCCCTGTAGTTATCAGTATGATATTTATCCAAAAATTAAAAAAAAATGTAGTGAGTGTGTGCGTGTGCATATGTGTGATCTTCAGGTGCTCAAGTAGCACAGTAGGCATGTGATAGCAAGAAGATAATTTGCAAGTGTTGGCTCTCTCTTCCATCACAGGCATCCTAGGGATCACAGGCTTGGCAGCAATTAGCTTTACTGATGAGCCATGGCCCACTTTCCTCCTCTTAAAGAGAAAACAGTAAAAATCCTATAGTGGAATTTGTCTTGTGTGAATTCACGTTACCATATGGAGGGAAATCTATCATAATGCAGAGTCATCACAAACCATGCCCAGAAGATTACATTGTTGCTGAAGTGCCCAAAAGACATTAGAAAACTCAGAATGAATGCTCTGGAAAGATTAAAGATTGCGTAGTACAAATCCTTAAAGTTACAGGTTGAGGCCAAGAAAAGTGAAGTGGTGCACAAAGGTTTCAGAGCTAGGGCACAAGACTCCAGTTGCAGTTTCTTGATTGCAAAGCTCAGTGCTCTGGGGACAGGCACCTGTTACTTCCCCATGGACAAATGAAGGCAGCAAGACGGTGGCATAAGTAGGCCAAGGTCATTTTACTTATTTCATAATGACACGGTAGCATGATCGCAATAAGCCGGGCAATGATTCAAATGACTTACACTGCTTACATTTTCAACTTTATCATAATTATAGACAAACAAGATCGTTGTAAGAACAGTAGAAAATTCTCAGGTACTTTACATATGTTCTATACAGATTCTGTAGAAGAAAGTAGCCTGTCTTTCTTTCTTCTTGAAGAATAATTTATGGACACAGTATTTCTTTATACTTTCAAGGTTTCTGTGTACATCCCAAAACAAAGACTATTTTCTTATGTGACCACAACACTATTTAAAAAAAAAAAAAAAAAACAATGAGTCAAATGTTACCCAATAAGGGGATTTCATTTCAATTTTTCTGATTATCATAGCAACATTTTTATATAAAAAAGAAAAGTCCAAGGTTATGTACTTCATCCAGTTTTTCTGTCTTTTATTCCCTCTTCTTTTTCTGGAATAGTTCCTGGATCTTCCTTTTATTTTACGAGACTGACATTTTTGAAGAGATCAGGCTTGTTGTTTTATAGAGTGCCTTTCAATCTGGTGTTGAATGGCCATTTTTCATGATTAGATCCCACACCATTCTGGCAGGAATACCATTGCAGCGGCCCTGCTCTCAGAGACTCCTTCAGAAGGCGCCTGCTCCAAATGTGCCCTGCTTCAGAGCCATGTCATTTGGGTATCTATCTCTGCATAATGTCATCCTTTGCTTTTATAGTTCCCCTACTGGAGAATGCTTTGAGAGTAACTGTCCTGTTAGCTTTCTACAACTCCTACCGGCTGACTGCAGCACCCACTGGCGACTCTTGCCTGAACCGCTTGCTGTTTCCCACACCCTGAGTTTGCTTTATACCAAACTGAATCACAAAATAAGCTACATTACTTTCTTCTAATTATCTCATTCTTTTTATTTTTCTTTCACACTTGCTTCTTTTCCCGCTGCTCTCTAGAGTCACAGTAGTGTTTGGAGTAGAAAATTAAAATTTTGAGAAAAAGATTAAAAGAAATGAATTTAGCTTGCTAAAAGGAACCAAGGTGAGAGGCAGCAGTAACTGTACTGATGGAAGAAAAACTGGCCAACTTCTCCATGGCACATTTTCAATGAGTTCTGCTCTTCATAAAATTATCTGCATAACGGGCATCTGGAAACAACAAATGCAGGTACTCACAGCAAGAGTGCTATATTTTAAACCTTTAGCTTAACAGCTGAATTATTGGGAGCATGAAATCTGGAGTCAAACTATCTAGGATCACATACACAGTCTGTCACTTACTTAGACCAGACCTTTACCTCTGTAAGTCTTTTCTCTCACCTACAGAAGAGATACAATACTAGTAATTATCCTCCCGTGGGATGCTAAAGACAATGCTTTTAAAGTAATAAACACAGAGGTTGCTTTCCAACCTACATTACCAAGCAACATTTCTCAGGAATGAGTGTTCTAATTTTATGGTATTGAAGTAGCCACTGGCCATTGAAAACAAAGTAAAATTCATCTTTTTCTATTAAGAGTCTATCACATAACGATAAAAACACACCCATATCCTCACTATAATGTGACATTATGGTCAATATGAATATAACAATATAGGCCAACAGAGAACGTGAAGTTATTTTTTTCAGTGCTCGGAACTGCAGCTAGGCCTGGTGCACGATAAGTACTTACTCTACTAAGCTACATCGTAAGCCCAAGGGTCATTAGTTTACGATTGAGCCTTTTTCACATTAAAAAGCAAAAATGTGAATAAAATTCCAGTGGCTATAACAGTGTAGTCAAGGAATGGGGGTAAAATATCTCTAGAAATGTAAATGGCTCGGTGTAATTAGAGCACAGACCCGAATCTGGAATGGGTCTGCGAAGGGAGTATTTCTCCAGTTTATTTATGGAGTAGCTGCATCAATGAACACTGTTTGGACATTTACTGTGTCTTGAGCATGCAATAAGAATGAAATCAGGAATAATCATAGTTTATTTTAACTCATGACACTCAGCTCCTC
Organism: Alexandromys fortis; assembly: GCF_014885135.2. NCBI lineage: Eukaryota > Metazoa > Chordata > Mammalia > Rodentia > Cricetidae > Alexandromys > Alexandromys fortis. Next base: position 11,342,774 of record NW_026067947.1, read on the forward strand.
TCTGGAAATATTAGCTTCGAGAGTGCCATGAGAGGTTTCAGCTAATATCTATGCAAACCGTTTATGGGAACACAAGGGCAAAACTGCATGAACCCACTCTGCAAAGCGATGAGCTTTGTCAGAGGTTAGAAATGAATACAGGTTAGTGCTAGTAACATCGAGACCCTGCATTTACATAAATATCATCCATAATGGAGCTCACATTTGTCATTTGATTCTATGTACAGTCCTGAATTAAGTAAGAAAGGTATAATTATCTTAGTGTCTAGATACAGAAACTCCAGTTCAGAATATTAAATGCTCAAGGTCGCAAGAAAATTCTCTACAGAGTTCACAATTACGTGGCAGATAATTTACTGTGGCACAATGTGGTGGAAGTCAATCAGGAAGATATAATGGGCCATCCCTCCCAGCTGGCCATTTCCTGACACTCTAGTATAATGCCTGGAAGAAACTAACCAAGGTAACCAATGACTGTAATTGCCAAGTTTAAAAAAAAAAAAAACAACAACCAATGTTATTCTGCTGTCTATAGCAAAAGCTTAGCAAATGCATCCTTACATTGAAGCCCCCTTGCTACAATTTCATAAAGTAGATCTTTTTTTAAAAAAATATTTATTTTTATTTGTATGTGTATGGGTATTTTGCCTGAATATACAGATTTGTGCATTACATGCATGTCTGGTACAATGGAGTCCCTGGAACTGGATCCATCTGGACAGTTGTGTGCTGTCAGGTGGGTCCCAAGTCCTCTAGAAGAGCCCCCAGACTTCTCTTAACCAGGAACCTTCTGTCCAACCTTCCTCTCCACCATGAAGTATAGATCTTACTATCAGTGACACAGATGAGAACTTTAAGGGCAAAACTAGGGTTATTTCTTTGTCTAGTGGGACACAATAAACGGGTAAAAAAAGATTGGAGACCACATTGCTTATAGCATCTCTGAGGCTAGGGGTGTAACTTGGAACACTTTCCTTTAGCATTCTATTATCATGTGTCAATTCAGTCTTGAGACCAAGGAATACTGTAATCACACAGCATCAAGTCATGGGCAATGCCTCTATGCTCTTGGAAAGTAGACCCCAGTGTTTTCATAGCCTCTGTTGAACGTAGATAGGTGAGGATAAAAGCACTTAGGGAAATAATAGGATCTGGAGTGGTCGAACGTTTTGTTCTAATTACCATTCTTTCTTCACTCCGCCATAAAACACCCTGATATCTGGATATGCAGCTTTCTAATAGTCCCCTTTCATTCAGGCTTCTGCATAGCTACATGCCACTTCTCATTATCCTGCAAAACTTAGTTCTTGATTTTCAGTTACTTCCTCTAATTCTTCTGTCATAATACCTGATGACTTCAATATCCATGTAGATAATCTTTCTGATTGGCATTGTCTTGTCCTTCATGTCTGTCTATTAGTCCCACCCATAACAACCTCAGTCATTCACACCATTGTATCCCTCATCATTCCATACTCTAATTTCAAGTGCCTGAGGAAAGTAGACCCATCCATCCCCTCCTCCTAGTCACACTCACATCTGTCATTCACACCAATCCAGAGCAAGGAATCTATTAGAGTTAAGCTCTGTTCTTATCTGTAACATCACCCATGTCTTCTCATCTTTCTTGTTTAAAAAAATGTGCGTGTGTAGTGCGTGTTTGTGTGCAGTGCTATGTGTGAGTGCTGTGTGTAAGCATTGATGTAGAGGTCAGAAATGTCACCTTCTATCACTCTGTACCATAAAGCCTTGAAACAGAGATTCTCATTGAACTGGAAGCTCACCACTATGACTAGACTTGACAACCAACAAGCTCCAGGGATCCATCTTTCCCAGACTCTGAATGGTGGGTTACAAGCCTACAATGCCATGCTCAGCATTTTACATGGGTGCTGAGAATATGAACTCAAGTCTTCATGCTTGTATAGTGGCCCTCTGATCACTGAGCTACCTCCCCAGTCCCACTCACATCTCCCGTGCTTGGTTAACATTGCCGTTGTATTGTTACATTTGGTGGCATCACCCTCACCCCCAAGCTCCAGATTTCTTTTTGTTCTAATTAAACCCTCTAAAAGGCAAACTCAACTCTCTATGAACTTTGAATTTATACTTGGATAAATGTCTGTGAGTAAAACTGTATCCATTAAAATGTTCTACCACAACAAAAGACTCCAGTACAACCTCAAATTCCAACACACAAACACAAAGGTTCAAGACAAAAGATTCCCGGGCATGGCCAGTAGTGTACTGGCACTTTCTATGTGTTCCCTATCCTAAGAGCTACTTTATGTGACTTCCTCCAGCTGTCCACTGAGAGTGCCAGGCAAATATCGTGACAGGCCCCTAATAACTTTTTTAAGAACTAGGCCTCACTTCCTCCATGTACTAGGCTCAGGCCAAATCCCCCCTCTATTGGTGGTAATCAAATAAAGGCAAAGGCTAGAACTTCTCTAGACTTTCCCAAAAATGAAAAAAAAAAACTATACCCTTAGCCCATCCCTGTTAGCCCTAACAAATTAGAAATGTATTAATATGATTGTCACTTGTGTAAGCCAATCCTAAGTAAATAGTCACACTGTTTTTAAAATTCCTGTAGCTGTGCTTATAAGGAGCTTCCATGTCCTCCTTCAGGTGATCAGCATTTTGTACAGGTGTGTATGACCTCACATGCATGAGGCATAATAAAAATGCCCTTGCTGATTGTATTGTGACTGGTGGTCTTTGGGGGACTTTTCATGGACCCTAACATCCACCTCCTTCCATTCCCTCACTCTGGATTGATGAAGGATTTTATTTCTTTTTCCAGTGGGAAATGGAAGGCATCAGTAGAGACAAGTCATCTGTTCTCAAGTCACTTCTAACCATCCATTGCATCTTGTGTTTGCATACTCTGCCTTCCCTCTGTTACTCTGTTCCATGACTGGCTGCTTTCACTTGAACCCATCCCCCTGAATGTATAATACAGCCCATTCCTCTCTTGCCTACTTCAGGATATTCCCTAACATTTGTTGCCTCTCTTTCATGCATAATTAAATATTCCTTCTATCGAATGATCTGTATCAGCATTCAAGTGTGCTATGATTTCTTCCATCTTGAGAAAACATCACAGTCTTGACCCAGTTCTCCCTGTGGCTATAACCTCACTTCTCAACTGCTCTTTAAAGCAAAATGACTTTCCCTAATCTCTCTTTTGAATCTATCTATTTCCCTGAAAGTGGTCTTGACAAATATATCAATGGCCTCATGCTGTTAAACTAAGTGAGTGATTTGAAATCATCTTACTTGAATGGTGAGCAGCAGTAGGGAACAGGACAGGACTGGATGAGACATCTGATTACTCCTCTACGGGAAGGTTACGTCTCTTATGTTTTCCTCCTACCTTACAGACCAGTTGTTGGTTTTCTTTGCTGGTTTCCTCTCTCTCTTCTACTCATTAAAGGAGAGTGCCTCTTGTTCAGTTTGTGTATTACTTCTATACATTACTTCTTCATCCACACATTCTCATGCACTCCAATTGCTGGGTTCTAAATGCTACAGGTGTATTCCAATCTACAGCCCATAAATGCCTGATTTTCTTCTCTATTCTGAGATCAAATAGCCATACAAGTTGACATAGGTTCAAAGCTTAAGCCCAAGCATGTGCCTCCTCAAATCTTCCTTTTATCAGTTAAGAGCAAGTGAATTCATCCTTCATGGATCCAGGACTCCGTTCTAGAGTTCATCCAGATTTGGAAATGGAAGGCAAAAGGACTCAGAAGCATTTTTGCAGTGTTTGGGGAGGGGGGGCTCATATCAGTTCTTTTTTTTTTTTTTTTTTTTTTTTGATTTTCGAGACAGGGTTTCTCTGTAGCTTTTTTGGTTCCTGTCCTGGAACTAGCTCTTGTAGACCAGGCTGGCCTCGAACTCACAGAGATCCGCCTGCCTCAGCCTCCCAACTGCTGGGATTAGAGGCGTGCGCCACCACCGCCCGGCTCGTATCAGTTATTGAAGAATGTGAGATTTCACCGTGAGATGGGAAACCACTGGAAGGTTTTAAACTAAGGCATCATAGCCTCAATACTGTACTCGAGAGGACTGTCCTAACTACTGTGTCATTAGAAGTAACTCTTCCTCTCACACTATTCATATTTGTGTCCTATTGACAAATACCATTGGATCTACCTTCATTGTCAGCTGGGAGCAGCTGCTTTTGCTCTCTCTTTAGTTATACAGCTTAATCCATATAAACTTCATTTGAAGTTACTGGCAAATTCTGCTTGGTCCACCTTAAAGATAGCTCGAATATAATTTATTCTAACCTGGATTCAGTCACTATGCTCTAATGTCTGGACCGTTAAAAGTCTCCTAACAGGTCTTCTACCTGCTTTTATCTTTGACCTCTGCATGCTATTCTTGACATAGTAGTTAGGACAGTTTTCTCAAGTACAGTATTTAGCCTATAATCCCTTAGCTCAAAATCTTCCAATGGTTCTCACAGTGGAATCTCACATGCTTCAAATTTCTTGAAGACCAAATATGAGCCCCCATCACTGCAAACTGTTTCTGGGTCCTCCAACCTTCTGATTCTCCCATTCAGCCTTCATCTCCTGCCATGCCCATTTTTCCTGTTAATCTTTAAATGGTGCACATCTCCTTTCATCTAGGGGTATTTCATACTAGGCACTCCCTGCTTCTCATAATTAGCAATTTCCATAAGAACAGAAATTCTCTATATCTGCACTCCAAAACAGTCACCACTAGACATGGGTGGCTATGGAAGAGCTGACCTACAATGAAAACAGCGAAGGAAGTTAATTTTATCTAGATTGTAAACATGGAAGCCAGATGTAGGGCCTCCCATGTTAGATAAACATTGTGTTCTCCCTTGCTTCTTTCAGGCACCTGCTTAGAATCCTCCTGTATCACTGAGGGCTTCCCTGATCATACTACTCACAATGCTATCCACATCCTGCTCTGCCTTTCTTATTTCTCCACGGTAATTAGACATTATATATAATATAATATCTAATTATATTTCTATAATTAGAAATATAAGACACATGACATCATTTACTTCTTTATCTGTTGTCCCTATGTTCCTGTTAAGATTAGAGAAAGTACAGATAAAGCCACAGTTTTTTGACAGCTTTGTTTTCAGTGCCTAGAACTTGACCTGGTGGGATAGACTTGGAGCTCAATAATTACCCACTGATTCAGACACAGTCTGCCATCAAGACCTTCTTAAATACAGTCTACCTCCAGACCTGGCTCTTCTCTTCTTCCCATTATCCTCTGGTATTCAGAACTTTGGTTTTTCTTACTACATAGAATTAATAAACTCTTTATTGGTCTGTGTACTTGATTCCCATCTATCCACTCACTAGCTCATAAATTCCATGGGGCACAGATTACATCTATTCTGTGAATATAGCATTGTACATGACCCCAAACTGTTACCCCTTAAAGAGACAGTCTTTTTGGATTATGAGGTGCTAAAATCTGGATTATGAGGCACTAAAATCTGGATTATGAGGCACTAAAATCTAATAGGATTCAGTAAGGACTCACCAAAGAGTATGTGAATCATTTAATCTTCAAAATAAATGGTCAGTTAGTTGAATGGATAGACCCTTCTAACTAGTGCATCAAGCATTTCTTTAAAAGTATATAAATAGGGGTCAACACAATTGCATAGCATCAGAAAGAAGCCAATTGTGCTATTACTTGGTCTCATAGAATTATGAGCCCTGGATCCCTGAAAGATGTGAAGATGCTGAAGGAAAGCTGGCATCATACTCCTCTATCCGCTGTCTAGTTCTTCATTCTCTCCATGGCCTGAAGTGGTTTGCTGTGGAAGTTACTATTTTGAAGTAGTGCTTTTGTGAAAAGGCTCTGGGGAAATTCTCATAGAGTTAACCTGACTGTCTTCATGACTCCTGTCACCTTTGTGAAACGACTATCCCTGCTCAATTTCTTGCTCTCTTTCCACCTCATCCATGGCTCCAAAGGACAGTTCCCATTAATAGGCTCTTCCTTCCTTTACTATATGACGTTTTATGAAGCTGCAGAGATGAGGCACTGAGCCAGCAGTAAACTTGCCCACTAACCTTTAACATTCTAGCCCATAAAATACACATTAGTACCAGAGAGTGGGGAGTTGTTGACTTTAATGTTTTCTAAAGGACATCCCCTCAGCTCCAAACAGATAGATCTCCCATAAAATAGAACTGGGTGCTAAGATTAGTTTCATCACCAAAAAATCTGCCTTATCAAGATCAATGTTATCATTAACTTACTCATTATCACTTGCTTATTGATTTAAGAAAAAGGTAAAATTGTTTCTCACCAATCTTTCTATAGGGAAAATCACACCAGGTCTTACTTAGAATCCTGCCAAAATTATTTCTCCTCATTGTGACAAAACTACTGATAATAGTCATCAACAATAGAGCAGATGGTCATTTTCTCATTGCAGGGTTAACATTTCAGTTTGCTCCCCAAATGGGTAACACATTTCTAATTCTGAACTATGGCTCCTATTTTCTGCCACTGTATCAGTCAATCAAGAGCTCAGAGTCTTAGGGGCTAGACTTTCAAGTGTGGTACTATACTGCTGGACCGTAGTGCATGGGCATCACTTACCCGAGTCCACTTTCAAAGGGGAATTTTTTTTCCTGCCAACTCTCTTTATTTTCAGAGGCTGAGTGGTGACCTTTCCCTCTATTAACCAATCTCGGGGCAGCTGTTGACACTTCTGGTTATTTAGTGTCACTAGAGTAAAAGCCGTCTTTAAAATAAGCATTCTAAGAAGCTGCTGAGCTTCTGAGCCTCCTCTTGGCCCTCCTGATTATTCTCTGGTTTCTTGTTCTATGAAATTACTAATAGTAATGGACTCATTATGTCTTTAGGAAATGAAAAAGAAATCATGATGAATTAATCTAAGATAAAATTGCTGTAATTTGGTTAATTGCTTAGTGGCTTTCATCCATAATGGACACAGTGACCCCTAAAATAAATTTAATATTCTCTCCCGTTGGTTGTAAACCTTATAGAGTCGAATGTTGATACACTGAGTGAGTCCAAAGCAGAGAAATGCACAAGCTTACAGAATGCAGTGGATGTATGCATCTTCTTGTCATCAAGGGAAGCTAATGGCACAAACTGAGGTTCTAACAGTGAGAGGCAGGCAAAACCGGGAGATAGAGAGAGGGTGATTACTGAGTATAGGAGTGTCCCTGTATAGAAAGAATAATTGCACATTCAATATTAAGTAGCATAATTCAATAGCTATGAGTAACTTAAGAAATTGAATATTTAAAATTAGCTAGTAGAGAATTGTTGAAATAAGAGCGGTGGGGCTGCGTCCCCAGCACCCTGGCCTCCGGTCGCCTGGCTAGCTTATGCCCTGAAATAACAACACACAAACTGTATTCATTTAAACACTGCTTGTCCATTATATCTAGCCTCTTCTAGGCTAATTCTCACATATTAATTTAGCCCATTTCTAATAATGTGTGTAAGCACCCCAAGATGCACTTACCGGGAAGATTCTAGCCTACGTCCATCCTGGGTCTGAGCTGCCTGGGAGAGCAGAGCCTGGCATCTCCGCTCCAGAGAGCAGAGCTGTCAAGTCTCTCCGGGAGAAGAGCAGAGTCTGACCTTACTTCCTCTTCCTCCCAGCATCCTATTCTGTTTACTCCTCCCACCTATGTTTTAACCAATCAGGGCCAAGGAGTTTCTTTATTGCTTAACCAATGAAATCAACAGATTGATATATGACACTCCCACATCAGAGAATACTTTCAATAACCCCAACACAAATACATGATAAATTTTTGAGATGATATGTGTGCTGATCACTCTGATCATAGAACTCATTCTGAATGCAAAAATATACACAAATAGTATGTGTCAATTAAAAATCTGCTATAATGAAAACTCAAGAATCATCTATAATTACAAAGTGAGGTTTTTTTTCTTAAAGGAAACATTTTATTGATGATTTAATTTTATTACTCAGTTTGCTCATAGTCTCTGTCTCTTCATATTCAATCTTGGTATGGTATAATGGGTCAAGATTTCATCCATTTTTTCCAGGTTATTAAATTTGTTATAATATAGCTGTTCTTAATAATCTTTAATGACTCATTGTGTGGTGTTCCCTGTGATATGTCTCTTTTCACCTCTAATTTTATCTATTTATGTCTCTTTTCCACAGTTTACTAAGGATTTATAAATTTTATTTATTCTTTTGAACAACCAGCCCTTTGTTTCATTGATCTTTATGTTATTTATTATTTGTTTAACTTTACTTAATCTTAGTTGATTTTTATTATTTATTATATTTATGAATAAAAAACAAGTTTCTATCAATTAATCTTTTCCAAAGTCAGGTGATGCAATTAAGAAGTCAATAAAAAGAAGATTTGGATACTATACAATACATAGTAAACAAATTTCCTTTGGACAATAAATTGTGCCAAAAAGTAATCAGAGAAATTCAAAAAAATCTTCTGGAAGTGAAAAACAACAAAAAAAATGTTGAAACCTGTGGGAAAAAGCACAAATGAGACAAATAGGTATGATATTTCATGAAAATTATTGTGAAGTTTAAGATAGAATATCTCTTGGGAGATGGATCTGTGGGGATGCCTGTGATAGATTATCGTTATTTTATTAATTTAAGGGGGAAGAGTTGTCTTAATTGGGACAATCCCATGGGTAGAAGATCCTGGAATATATAAAATCTAGAAAGGGAGCTGAATACCAGAGTTCATTGCACGGCCCTCTGCTTTCTGCTTATAAAAATGATGCTAGCAGCCTTGACTTCCTTGCCATGATGAACCATACCTTGAACAGTGAGTCATAATAAGCCCTTTCTCTCTTAATTTGCTGCTGTCAGAAAGTTTCATCACAGAAAAAGGACAATAAATTAAAACAATGTAGAAGTATAGCATCAGTAACAGCATCCCACAGTAGAAAGGTCTCGAAGGAACAACCAAGTGCTGCATCTCAAGTAATGAAAAAATAAGAACATAGAAAGTGAGTGTTCTGAAGTCACACAAAAACTTATTTTTTCAGCCACCAAAATTTTATCACAAATTCTTTTACCACCTAGAAACAAATGACTAAGGTTTGACTGTTCTTTACATTAACTACTAGGGAAGTTCCTGGCCTGGATGGCCATCCAGGAGGCATTTTCCCCCCTTCAGCCCATCTGAAAAAAAGAGAGGCAGCAGGAAAAAGAGGAGGAGAAATTAGAAGCCAGGTAAATTATCTTCTGACTGAGTTTTACTCACTCACCTCTCGAGTACTTCTAATTTACAGTCATGTAATGTATCAGTTCATTCAGGGTCAGTAGAGTGGAGGTAGTGTAGGAAAAAGTACCCTTGTGTGGTATGAACAGACCTTGAATCTAGTTCCTGACAGCCCATAACTACCATGTGACTCATACCAATGCCTTCCTGCCACCCAGCTGCCTGCTAAATGAGGGGGCTGGAAAGCTATTCTCCAAAGGCTTCTTCCAACCTTCGAATCTTACAAGTCAATGAAATATAATGACTTACATGGAGATAATTCATTCAATCATGTCATATTGCCTCAACCTAAATGATTCTTTCAGTTCCAAAGTTCAAATGTAATTACAAAGAAATGAGGGAGATGGCTCTTAAGGCTCACAGGCATCAGAGGTAGCAGTTCACTGCCTTGAAATGAACATTGACAATTAGCAATTAACATCTTCTGGAGGGCAGCAAATGATCAGAAAGCCTCTGGCAAGAGGGAGTCAGAAAGTTTCATCTGATTATTTAAGCAAAATTTTATCACGTGATAAATTAGGTACTTTTCCATCCACTGTAATAATATATACCATGGAATAATTAGAAATGATTCAAGACCTGCCTTCCTCTACCCAGGCCAGGTCCTAATTGCTTTATTACCACATACCCACATGAATCTAAGCATTCAGCTCTAGGATCATGACTGAAAATATATAGTACTTGTCTTTCTGGGTGTGGGTTATCTCCCTCAGTATAAATTATTTCTAGTTCCATTTGTTTACTGAAATTTTCAACATTTCATTTCTTTTTAAAGCTGATATAAATCCCACTGTGTATGGGCACCACATTTTCATTATCTATTCATTGGTTGATGGTATCTCTTGATCTAGGCTGTATCATTCAAGCTGTTTCTGTGTCCTGTTGTGAATACAATAGCAAGTACAATGGATGAAAATGAGTCTCTGTGATAAGAAATAGACCTTTGTGTATCTGTTCAATAATGGTTTAGCTGAATTGTGTGCTACACCAACTTCTAGCCTTTGGAGGAACTTATGTACTGATTTCCACAGTGCAGTATTGGGTGTGCACTCCTATCCAAAATTAAATGAAGGTTCCTCTACCCTACATGCTCACAAGCATTTGTTGATTTGTTGTCAAATTTCTTGGTGTTATTTCTACCTGACAAGGCTAAGATGAAAACTCAAGGAATTTTATTTTGCATTTCTCTAATGGATACAGATGTTAAATGTTTTTCCAAATGTCTCCTAGCCACTTGCATTTCTTCTATCAAGAGCTCTCTATTTTGTTCCAATCAGCCTATTTTAAAATGCATTCGCTTTCTTTGTGTTTACTTTTTCAAGTTCTCTGTATATCTCAGACATTAATCCTCTCTCAGTTGCACAGCTGGAGAAGATTATCAATCAGGCAGTTAACAGTATCTCAGGAGACTTACTTGTTGGCTATTGGTCCTATCTTCCTTGTGACTGTGGCCGTAATGTGGCTGACTGCTTCAGTAACGGATCTACATCTTCCAGTGTAGGAGGAAGGGCTTCTTGTTCCTCCCATCCAACCAGCTAGATTAGACTCCAAATAACCACACAAAAACTGTATTAATTAAATTACTGCTTCGCCCATTAGCTCTAGCTTCTTATTGTCTAACTCTTTCATCTGAATTTAATCCATTTCTATTGATCTATGTATCACCACATGGCAGTGGCTTACCAGCAAAGTTTCAGCATGTCTGACTCTGGCAGCTCCATGGCATCTCTCTCTGAATCTGCCCTTCTTCCTCCCATCATTCAGTTTAGTTTTTCCCACCTACTTAAGTTCTGCCCTATCAAGAGGCCAAGGCATTTTCTTTATTCATTAACCAATAAAAGCAACAAATAAACAGAAGGACCTCCCACATCATTTCCTCTTTTCTATTTAAATGAAAAGGAAGGTTTTAACTTTAACATAGTAAAATTACATATAACAAAACAGGTATCAAGCAAGAATTAAAGTTACAATATTTATATCTAGTTTATCTCTTATCATAACTAAGGAAACTATAACTATCATTATAAATTCTTCAACTCCATTGAAGACTCCAGAAGGATATGATATTATCTAAGTAGGAAGTACATTGTAAGCAACTTCTAAAACTCTAGAAATTACAGAGACGACTCACTACCTGGACAGTCACCCAAAGTTTTCATGAACTATTGGGGCATCCATCTTCAGCCTATAGGCCCATAGTATCCAGCAGACTTTGCCACAAAGGAGGAAATTTCAAAGATATCTCTGCCTATATTGGCAGTTTGCCAGTCACATTCTTCTGTATCCTGCAGAATGTCTGGCAGACTCATGAAACAGGAACCCTAAATGATCATCTCACCTTGACAAGTTCAGTAGTCATTTCTCTGTGGATTCTGTATGTCTAGTTCATCTAATAAACTCCATAAAAAGCCTCTTCGATGCCCATCTTCCTCTTGAAGTAAATTGGTGCTGCCAGGAGCAGATGTGTCTCACTGTCATGAAATGTTCTAAATTTTTAAAGCATTTAAATGCCATATTCTGAAGGTCTCTGAAAGATTTTAAGAATACATAACTAACTGAAATATATCTCTATATATCTAGACTACAATATTGACTATTAACCTATATTTCTTAATTATACATTGCATTTTTAAATGAAGTACACAAACACAATATCTTAATCAAGGCCAGAAATATTCATATACAATATAACAAAACTTACCTTAAATTTGCATTAATAAATTAAAATCCATACCAAAGCAAATTATTCATCTCTATAGCATATCCCCCTTTAAATATAAACAAAGAGATATAAACAATATTTGAGAATATGGGCATAGTTCTGTCTATACTGCTTCCTGATGTTTGAGGACACTGTTAATCAGGTCTTTCATGGTGTATCCTGTGTACTAGGTTCATCTCAGTCAGCAGTTGGGTGAAGTAATTTTTGGAGGGTGTTCATGGTGACCTTTCAGGGGGTTGTGCTCTATCCAACCATATTAGCCTGGAAGCAATTCACAGGTTCTCAACTTCTGTGGAAACCAGAGAAGAATCTTTTTTTCTAAGCAACATATCCTTAGACCCAAATTTTGAAGTTATGATACCTTTATAATATATATGTTGGTTTATCTTAGCAGCCCATACAATGAAATATTTCTCTGTATTTAGTTCATTCACAGTCAAAAATATAAAATAACACAATAATATACATAATCCAGACTCTCTGTGAATTTTCCACTTTTATGGCTTATTTATTTTTACTCTATTACTTCTGTACTCTGTTGCTTTAAAGACTTTACCCTTTTAAAAATAATAAAAAGCATTAACTTCATTTTATGACTCTGTATACTCTTTTTCTTCTCTCTCCCAAGCCTTTGTATATTTATCCAACACTGTGACCCATTTAGAGGCCTTTTTTATCTGGATTTGTCTTTATTGCATATCTATAATCCTTTACTGTCTTTAAGAGCTTTTAAAATGGTAAGCATTTTGGTTTCAGCGGTTCTGTGTGCTGGCTCCTCCTCTCTCCACTTTTAAAATAGTGAAGGCTCTGGGGCCACCAGATCAGAGTCTTACGTAGCACTTTTAACTCTGAGAATGAGTGTGCAGCATATAAACCCTTTTTATCTGAGCAATAGCTAAATCTGCCATGCAGAAGAGCACTGCACAGCCTGGAAATATCTCTGTGTATGATGGCAGGAATCTGCCATGCTCTCCTGCCTGTGCACACCTAGTAGACCTAATCCCGCCACCTGCCCAGGCGAAGAACACTGAGCTGTGGGCATGGTCTCAACTACTTTCCTCCTGACCCCAAGTGGGTACACAAATACGCGGCCCACAAATGTCATTTAAATGCTCCATAGAAGGAGTTTGCCCAGGATACTGTCTTTTTTTAAAAGGCACAGATTTTTTTTTTCTGCTACCAGTGAATCAGGAAAACCTCCCTTAAGGAAACTGCAGCATGCCACAAGCTGAAAGAAAAATGAGGCTAAACTTTGTATTTTGTGTGTGTGTGTGTGTGTGTCTCGAGTTTCTTGTCAAGACTTTTTAGGTTTTACGTGGATTTAGTCCACCATGTTGGCACACCAAATTATTGCAAGGAGAAAGCCACTTTTTGGTTCTTGGTCACCTGGCTAGCTTAGACCTCAAATAATCACACAGAAACTATATTAATCAAATTACTGCTTGGCCCATTAGCTTTAGCTTCTTATTTTCTAACTCTTACATCTGAATTTAACCCATTTCTACTAATCTGTGTATTGCCATGTGGCAGTGGCTTACTGGCAAAATTCTGGCATGTCTGATTCCGGTAGCTCCACAGCATTTCTCCCTGACTCCGCCCTTCTTCCTCCCAGCATTCAGTTTAGATTTCCCACCTACCCAAGTTCTGCCCTATCAACAGGCCAAGACAGTTTTTTTTTATTCACTAACCAAAAGAAACAAAACATAGACAGAAAGATCTCCTGTATTGAAATAAAAATGAGTATATTTTCCTCTTCAAAAGTTGAGACAAAAATCCTGGACATGAATTAAATTTTATAATCAAGTCTGAATCAAGAACTACAATGCTTGACTGTAATATGCTGATCAGCTCCATAGTAGACAACATGCCTAACCTTAAAACGGTGGGACTAGCCAGGTAGTGGTGGCACATACCTTTAACCCAGCCTCAGGAGGTAGAAGCAAGTGGATCTCTGTGAGATCAAGGCCAGCCTAATCTACAAGAACTAGTTCCAGAACAGGCCCCAAAGCTACAGAGAAACTGTGTCTCAAAAAACAAAGAAACAAAAGAAAATGGTAAGACTAAGATTAGACACACACACACACACACACACACACACACACACACACCACATCTGGTGGAATAAAAGCCAAAATAAGAGATGTTCCTTAGATGAATCAGAGTAATGTTATCTAGAGCTAGATGATGGGAGGGTTACATACACACTTCAGAGCTGCTATAACATGGAGTCTCAGGAATGTCTTTGCAAACATGGACAGTTTCCTACAAATCCTGTAACAAGTCTATTTAAAGCTCAAAATTAAATATGTTTAAAAAATGAAGCAGTAAAGCACAATGGTTATTTTTGGAAACTTTGAAACTCTACAACCTTGGCTTTGAGCTCTGGTTCTGTCACTTATTAGTTCTTCGACTCTGAGCAAGTCACTTAAATTTTACTTATTTGAAAATAGGACAAGTCATAGACTCACCTCACAGGGTTATGTAAGAATTAAAGGAGAAAATGAATATACTGCTCTTAGCAAAATACATAGCACTTAGTCAACTAAATGACAATCATTATTAACAGAGGGAGGGAAAGGCTTGCCCAAATCCACACAGCTAATTAACAGGAAAGCTGCAACTAAAATTGAGCCTTCTCACTACTAGCTCAGAGCTATAAGTGAATTGAGCTGAAATTTGATACTGCACAGTCAATTATCTCTAAAAGATCATTCTAAAAAGTCAGTCTTTCTTCCCATATTGCTACCTGTATTCTCATGAATTGAATTCCAGAGAGCCATATACTCTTAAATCACCAGGTCCTGTTGGGAAGGGATCAAGACAGTCTGGTCACATTTTACCTCAATGAACTATATCCAGGTAGATGAGAGAAAAATAAGATTGACCTGAGCAGTCTCTAAGATTCTTGGGAGGGTACTAGAGTCAAGAGTCAAATATTTGTGAGTGCTTTCTCTGTGTTTAGGAGAAGATAGGGACTGAGAATGTTGATAGGGATTGAGAATGTCCTTGCCTAACATGCATGAAGGCCCAGATTCTGTTCTCAGCACCATATGAACTTCACAATGAGTTTCCTGGAATCATTCCCTGCCAAGTAAACTTTTCACCCAATTTCGTTTCCCAGGTCTTGTTTCCAGGGAAACCAAAATTAAGACATTCTTTTGGAAGCACTGTTTCTCCCGATTGGTTGTAAGACCGAGGTCAGGGAGGTAAAATAATTGGGAAATATATGTAATTTTCATTCTCAGTTTTTGAAACAAAAGGGACAGGCAACTCTTACAAAGAGTAGCCATTTGCTTCTTTGCTCTGATTACAGCTTAAGGCAATTTCAGAAATTCCCAAGTTGAACTAGAACCCCCAAATATACCAAACATTCACAGCATATCAAGTCCTTGACATGAAATCAAGGGTCCTGATGGAGGTCAAGGACTACTAATGAAAAAGAGTAAAAAAAATTCAATTTGATAAAGAAATGACCAGAGGTGAAAATGCATTCATAAATGCATGCAGAGCAACTCATGGGGTCATATGATAACTAATGGATTTCATTCCAGTGACACATTTTCAGACCAGAGAATTAGACGATTCTAGTGGTGGCTTCATTAAACCATTTATATCACGTTTGTAGTCGTGACCCTTTCTCCAGAGGGAAAAACTGGAGCAGACGGTTCTATTCCAGTGACAGAACTGGCTGATCCCTCAATGGTTGATGTCTCAATGGCTGGTTCATGGGCAGTGCTTGAGGTCTATAAAGAGCATAAAACTCAAAATCTTCACTTGATTTTTCTGTTCATAAATAAGGATGTACTTTTGTATCTGTAATGATGCTACACAGATAGAAATAACCCATTTTATATATTTTTAAAAACTATCCTGGTTAAGTTTGCCTCTTAATTGGAGGTGAGGCACTAGCTAAGGGATTATGGTTAAGTTATAAAATATGACATTGTCCATTTTAGAGGCAGAAAAGAACTGGTGGAGAACAGGGTTGAGCCAAACCTTAGTGTCTTTTGAATCGCAGAGTAGCTTGGCATTGGAGAGGAGGTGCATGGGTCTCTAGGTCTGTATTAAGACTCTGAATGCTATTCAGTTATCAGAGATGTGAGCTGTTATGATTAATTCAGCATACTGTGGATTAAATTATTCTTGGGATGTCCATAATGGGAGATGAATGACTGGCTAAACACGCTGATTCCAGTGTCTTTAAAATGAGGCAAACAGAAGAGGAACTTTGAAGGCAAACTTCTGTCATCTGAAATGAAAATGTGAATTAAATGCTGGAAGAACTTTTTAATTGCTGATATTTCATGGCACCACAACCAAAAAATTTAATTACAAAGAAAATAGAAATATTTGGGCATAAAAAAATCTAGATATTTTTCCTTTGTTGCATTCTGAAGGGTTTTTTTTAAAGCTAAAGAACATTAAATAACTTAAATAAAGGGCTTGATGGATCCAGCTGGTAATCTGCTAGGCTAAGTGAGGTCTCCTTATGATTCACTTCATAAGCAGCTTTGCTCATCATGCACAGGGCAAAGCTTATGCTCTGTAAAATATTGATGTGCTCACAAATACATCTGGCAGTTCCTCTCATTTTATTAGGCTAATCTGACCAGGTTGAATAAAGATGACCAGAGGCCTTTCTTGGCTCAAGAAGGACAGTTGTTCTTTTTCTCCATATCCTGCACTGACCTTAGACAGAGCTTAGCATTGGTTAATTTTCTCAGCGCAGTGACAAAATACCTGAAAAAACCAATTTTGGGAAAGCTAGTTTCATTTCGGCTCCCTGTTTAAGATGATACAGCCCAACAAAGCAGGAAAGCTTGGTAGGAGTGTGGAGGAGAAGTCAACTGTGTCCACTGTCAGGAAGCTGAGAGAAATGAATACTGTGACTCAGCTTAGTTTTTCCTTTTCCATTAAGTCCACAACCCCAGCCTACCAAACAGTACTGTCTGTATTCAGGAAGTGCCTCCCTTCTCAGTTAATCCCCCACTGGAGACACCTACACAGACATGCCCAGAAGTTGTTTTAAATACAGCCACATTGACAACTGTTGCAGGATATTTGATGATCGTATTGTGAACCCCAAAATTTCATTACTAAAAGAACCTGCCTCTAAGTTACCCTGTGTCTCAACCCTAGCATACATCTTTATTCCAAGAGTTTTCTGTTTGAATATTGTAAACAGGATTAAATAAAATCAACCTAAGCTCGGGAGGGGGGAGGGGGCAAAAAAAAAAAAAAACAATCAGTTGGAAGGAAATAACCATAGAGAGAAAGAGAAATTTAGGAGAATGGAGAGAGACACACAGGAAGTAGAAGGGAGGGACATCCAGTGGAGGAGTTTTTCTATCAGACAGAAGTGCTTTTTTTGGGATGAAGGAAGAGAAGGAAGCAGCTGGATGTTTTCTCTATCTCTCTGAGCTATCTCGTTTTCACCCCAGCACCTGACTCCCCAGTCTTTATGGATAAAATAGAATGTTAGAGATTTATATAAAAGCAACAGGCAATAAAAGTTCATTGTTTTTAATGTGCCTTGCTTTCATGTATGAATGTGTACCATGTGTATGATTGGTGCCCATGGAAGTCAGAAGAGGGCACTAGATCCCTGGGAACTGAAGTTACAGATGTTTGTGAGCCACCCTATGGTAACTGAGATTCAAATCCAGGGCTTCTGCACGAGCAGTCAGTGCTCTTGACCACTGAGCCATTTTGTCTTGCCAGCCCCAACAATAATGATCAACCATCAGACACAACTGAAAGCTCCTCTCCTTGAAGAGAAGCTCCAACAGAGCTCAGATAATTCACTTCACACCAAATTGATTTCCTTAGTCTTCATAGTTTTTAAGCTTATGGTTATCTTATGAGGTAAACTAGTTAGTTGGGTTATTTCCATGTAAGAGATGACAAGGTTTAAGTTCAAACTAATTAACAGATACTAGGTGACTCAACTGGTTTAATAATACTAGTGACACCACTCCCTGTACTGCAAACAAAACGAAACAAAAATTTACTTTAATGATGCCAATAATATTTCAACCCAAGAAGTCCACAAAAGCAGAAAAACAAAAACTGGGTGATGATGGCGCATGCCTTTAATCCCAGCACTCAGGAAGGCAGAGACTGGTGAATCTCTGTGAGTCAGAGGCCAGCCTAGTCTACAAAGCTACTTCAAGGACAGCTAAGGCTGTTACACAGAGAAACCCTGTCTCAAAACAAAACAAACAAATAAAGAAACAAAAATCTAACCGATTCTACTATTTTTTTTTTCTCATAGGCTGTGGTGCTAAGTTTTCCCATCACTGTTTTCTTCATCTATTTTCAAAGGTGGACTCATAATTGCACTAGTAATTGCTAAAGTAATTCCTCTATTATTGCTTTGCTCTTTGGGTGTCCTTTTCTTCAGCTAAAGGTTACTACACCCACTAATCAGAGAGAAGGGAGAAGCCCTTGAAGGTCATTTCTGAAGCCTTGTCTTAGATAAAAAACCTTTTGAACTTAGGACCTTTTGCTGTTTTTGCTCAGGAACTTCTTGAAGGGTGCTCTCACATGCAAAAAAAAAAAAAGTTTTTGATATTAAGTGAAAACATTTGGGATTTGGGGTGGAGAGTAAAATCAGACTGGTGCTGTGCACTGAAACTGTCCAGGATAATCCATGTGCTGGAAACACAATCCCCAGTGCTTTCTTGCTGAGAGAGATGAAACTAAGACTTCCCTCACCAGCCTTAGTTACTGACAATTTGATCAGTGGTTGGTGCTTTATTGACCCTGATGACAGATAACTCACGAAAAGGCAGGTGTGGACACAAGGGCTTTGCTTTCAGAAAGTCTATTGACATGATATAAGGCCCCCGTGTTGGTTTAAAATATTAAAGCTGCCATCTTGAAAGCAGGAACCAGCCTCCCCAGCTATAGATGGCTTGATCTTAGACTTTTCAGTCTTTAGAACAGTTAACATTTTCTACATAAGTGTTCTGCATAAACTTTTCTTCCTGTGGCACTCCTATAGCAACAGCGAAGTTTCTCACCTTCCTTCTGCCATTAATAGGTTATATGTTGTTGGGCTAATCATTTAATCAGTCAGGTGAAAATATCTCTCATTTGCAAACTAAAAGATTTGCTGGAACCTTTCAGGTTACTAGAATCCTTTAAAATATTGAGATCACTGCCTGGTTTGGGGGCTCTAAAG
Source organism: Alexandromys fortis (assembly GCF_014885135.2). NCBI lineage: Eukaryota > Metazoa > Chordata > Mammalia > Rodentia > Cricetidae > Alexandromys > Alexandromys fortis. The sequence continues at coordinate 11,361,978 of NW_026067947.1, forward strand.
CCTTTTCACTAGGATCTGTTAATATCCCAGAGAATGTGGACAGAAAGTAGGTAATACTTGAAGTCAGATTAAAGGAAGATTTACATTTCCTACCTTGGTTACTATCACTTTAATTAGTGGGTAGAGTCAGTGAAGACTGATCATCCCCTCCTGCATGGGACTTGGGGGCATTCTGGAGAAGGATGCCCATAATCTAGCCCTTCATCAAAGTCAGATATTGTATTTTCCTATCAGTGGTCATTATTATCTAACAATGGAGTTGTTACAGAAAGTAGGAATTTTCTAAACCAAAAATCCCAGTGAGGTATCACAAAAGCTTGTAAAAGACGTTGATACTGAAAAGAACAAAAAGACACCCTGGACTGAAGAGATGGATCCGTGGTTATGAACACATATTTACTCTTGCAGTGAACATGAGTTTGCTTCCAAGTATTGGACTGTTCCCATCATCTGTAACTCCGGTTGCAGGGGGATTTCATACCTCCAGTCTCCATGGGCACCTAAACTCCTCCTTAAATACCTGCCTACACACACACACACACACACACACACACACTCACACACACATATTATAT